>NC_092335.1:575209285-575536071 GCF_046630445.1 Rutidosis leptorrhynchoides
TAAAGACTCTAGATGATATAAGGTACATCTCTTCAAAGTTGTAAGCAAAGGAGTAGAACTTATAAAGTCACAAATCGAAGACCTTTGGGAGACTTAGAAACCATAAAAAGGATGCTTGTTTGTCGAAGAAGAAAAATTCCCAAAGAAAGTTTATCGAAACCCTACGAGTTCTTCACAAAAATATTAGCACTCCTATCTACCTCTTTTCAAAATTCCAAATAAAGTCTTTAAAAGACTATTTTACCCTTATTCAACTTAAACAACTTCATCACTCCAAAACCCCATTTTCATCATGAAAAATGTCCTAGAAGATATGGTTTTCAACACCGTCGTATTAGCAACAAGAATTTGAGTCTTTATCAAGCCTATGACGAAGGGTACAACATGAGTGGCTATGAGCGAATTCATTTCTTAGATCTATAGGGAACTCCAAACACTTGTGTGAATTGAGCGACCCGTGAGAGGTAGCCTAAGTCATGTAACCTCCACGCATGCTTGCAGAGATAGTTTCTAAACCTAACACAGAGGACTCACCTTACTTACGCTCTTATAATAAAAAGCAAACCACTCAGGCATATAGAACGAAAACTTTGAAAGATTTCTTGAAGTTAAAAATGAGAAGTTTGCTTGAGGACAAGCAAAGTCTAAGTGTGAGATATTTGATATCGGCCAAAAAGTCACGTTTTTACCCTCGATATTAAGCCCCAAATCAATAAAGATATAAACTTTATCGCCAAAATAAGTGTTTATTTGCTTTATTTTGTAAATTAAGTGATTACGATGACAATGCAAGAAGAATGAAAGAAATCGAACTTAAAACGAAGAATCTAGAGCGAAGACGATGAAGACCAACTTACGACCTCGGAAATCAGAATTACGATCCAAGAAACAAACCTGACCAGGCCAGCCCATGACCTTGGCCCACGGCCATACCCCATGGGCTGCCATAGGCCACACGGCTTTCTAGAGTCAGCCATCCACGCCCAAGTCACACGGGTCACCAGCAGCCACAACCATGCCCCACGGCCTTGACCCACGGCATGTCAGGGCACAGCCCACGGCCTGCCAGGCCATAAATGTGCCTATTTAAAGGCCATTTGTCATGCCATTTTCCACACATTTCACTTTTCACTCTCCCTCACTACAATTACTAGAAAGTCATACTTTTAAGGCAATCTTCTCTGAGCAGGAAATTTAGTACCCGGAGGTGAACGTCAAAGATTGTATTAGGAGTGGTCTAGAGTCTCAAGTTATCACTTTTGTACTTTCGGAACTCAGTTAATCTACTGGTACTTTAATCCTTTATTTTTATATTATGTCTTCCATTATTATGACTTATGATATTGATACCAAGATTAGTGAGTTGTTATCTTTCGTGTATGCTATGACGCAATCAGTTACGCTGCTGAAATAATATTGTGGATTGTGTATGTGTTGAGATGCTTTTCGATTATGTTTTAAACTCAATCGCTTTTCCAACTAATGGAATGTAGTTACCGGCTCTGTTATTGGGAAGTCGTGAACCCCGATTCAGAGTACACTGTCTGTGCCACCCTTTGATAAGAGGACTCTGTCGGATAAAACACAAACTTGACTGAGGCACAATGGTTGTAGTACGTCAACCTAAGCTTTGGATTCCGACAGAGATCCCTTTCTTAGTGGAACCTCTGATTAGACTAGGAGTACATTGTCGGTCTCAACCATGCTGGTGTAGTCACTAAGCATATAAACTTAGTACGTGCATGTCGAAGCACAACGTTTGTTATAAGCTGCACCACTGCTACGTAAGGCCATGGAAACAGTTAAGTGTTGACTAGTACACTACACCATAACGCGGTCTCAAGCATTGCACCCCGCTTGAGGGATTCTTAATTAATTAAGGAACTGTTTGTTTAAAAGCCATAAAGGATTGGATCTTTAGGATAACCGAACGTGTTCATGGAAGTTACCTAGTAACTTGGCCATGGTATTCTTTATGGTTGAACTCTTTGTATGGCCTAACCACTTGTATTAACCAATCATTAACAAAAGTATCAAAACACATCACGTCTCTCGAATTAGGAACACCTTGTCTTTTATTATGCATAAGAAAGTTTATACCTTGTGGAATGTTAATATGCCGCCTTTTTTGAGCACTCTTATTGAGGATTCTCCCATGCCTACATGTACTCGTGTTTGATGGACGTCGGGGGTTGAGGGCATTGTTGTCTATTCAAAATCACCAAACCTAACGTAATTACCCAATGACATAACACTAACATGATAGGGACGTCTAGGTACAACATAGAAAATACAAAGTCACTACTTATTCGTGAGCCAGCATTTCACAATCTCAGCCAAGTAACTAATGATATCATAACAAACACTTATCTTAACCTTATCCGAATCACAAATTTTATCGCATTTACTTTCCTTTATTTATCTGTATGCCATACACCTTTAGAAAGCCCTAAAACTACTCCTCTATCTAGTTAGTTATTAGGATAATTCTACAGATACGGTTCGCGGTTCGATTCTGTTATCTTCTTAAATGAACGACCCTAGGTCATACTTCCCTTACTCACCCGTAGGAAGGAGTAGTAGATTTAGGCCCCGCATATTATAAATTTAAAACCATACTCTCCTATTGTCATAACCCGACCTTAACCATAAGGACGAATACAATAACATATGATTTCATCGCGAGGTATTGACCTCTATATGCGACATTTTTCAAAAACTGCATTCGTTTTTACAATACAAACCATAGCTTTTATTACAAATACAAGGTTTAAACAACTCAATAATGATTATCGTTTAGCGATAATCTTAGACTTACAAACTTTACATGTGATAATAACAATACGACCTCCAACATATTTTACATTATAAATCCTCCGATATGCAGTTTTATTTTTGACACAAATATGCATACTCAAGATCTTGCTTAAATTCAACATGTTGCAGCGGAAGCTTTTAGTTATCACCTGAGAATAAACATGCTTAAAACGTCAACATAAAGTTGGTGAGATATAGGTTTAATGCCGGCAGCGTTATAAATATAGACCACAAGATTTCATATATAAACGTTTTAATAAAAAAATATTCTAAGTTGTTGAGCACTTGATAACCATACTTAACATTTAATCAACGTCGCATATTCCCTTTATTATGAAATCTTACTACACCGTACCAAGTGTAGTTACCGAAACGAAGTACTGTGCAACCGTTGAATACTGGTCGTCCAGTCCGGTTGGGGTTGTCAGGCCCGATAGATCTGTCAACAGGATTCGCGTTTACAATACCGCATGTAAATAGTAGTTACCAAGTTACAGGGAGATATGCCAGTGGTACAACTCAACGTAGAATATATAATTTTAATCACTTGTGTCCATAACGTAAATCATAAAATGCATGTATTCTCATCCCGAAATATTTAGAGTTTAAAAGTGGGACTATATACTCACCTTTTCCTTGAAGGTATTTAACTCGACTTGGTCTCCGATAGATATCACGAACCTAACCATATATATAATATATCAACATATTTTCTTTTTAAGTAATCGTTACATATATATATACTTTTAATATTTTCTTAGTCCGTAGTTAGCAGTCCGATGTTAGTGGTCCACAATTAGTTGCTTAAATAAAATAAATAAAGACCCCATCGTATTCGTATTGATCAGAATTAATCTCGACCCATGGTACCATGTTGTCAAATGACGTGTTGCGTACATAAAGTACCGTGTTGCCAAATGACGTGTTGCGTACAATCATGAGGTCTTATGATTAATCTTCTCGCGTTGTTTACGGGTGGTCCTGAAATATATAAAATCAAATCATAAGTAATTATATATAAAATATCATATTAATTAGAAAAGATATGATTAATTTACTTTTTCTCCAAATATTTTCGTAGCTAAACTAGCTTCGGATACCCAATCTTGTTTTAGTCGCAGTTTCTTCATTACAACTCCGTTTTTATTGGTTCAACTTGCCACTTCCTTGGATCGAGTCAAATTTTAAGAATATGAACTGAAAATACCTTAGTTTGTATTCGAAATCACAGGTTATAGGTCAAACTTTGGTGAAACTTATGAAAGTGATCATTATCCATCATAAAAACAACATTTAATGATCATTTTTCTAAAAAAAACTTACACTTTGAGTTAAACCATGAAATTTTTATGTGTTAACATATTAATAAAAAATATTATTTTTCCAGAACATAAACTTCCAATTCAAAGTTTAAGATGGTTTTTAATTATCCAACCCAAAACAGTCCCGGTTGCACTCCAACGATGTAGATTCAGTTTTAAGGTGTTCTTTGTAAAATCAAGTTGTATCTTGTTAAGTTAGCATATCCATATGATATATTACAGGTCTTGAAGTGTTTTAAAAGTTAAGTTAGAAGGATCTATTTAGTTTGCAAACAAGTTTGAAATCATTCAAACTATGTTCTTGTTGTTAAAATTTTACAACACAAAATAAGATAGCTATATAAATATGAATCAAATAAGGTTATGAATAAGGTTACTACCTCAAGTTACTTGGACAAAGCTACTGGAAAAGATGAGAAAAATCTTGGAATCGAAAGAGTGGTGGAGTGGGATTGAAAGGTTAGAAGTAAACTTGTATTTTTGGAAGGATTATTGAAGTGTTCTTGTATGGTTTTTCTTATGATGATTAAGGGTTGTTTTTGAAGCTAAATGATGGGGAAAATGCTTGGAGATGATCAAGTATGAAGTTAAGAGTATTTTGAGAGAGAAATGGGAGTGTAAGTATGAGAAAATGGGGTGAAGAAATGGTGTTCATTCATAAAAACGTTTTTAGTTTATAAAGAAAGAAAAGATTCCTAATTTTGTTATTTTGTATAAAAATCTATGCTAGCTTCCAATTCTAATTACCTCTCCTTGAGGGCATGAACAAGGGCTGATTAGGTGTTGATTAGAATGTTGATTTGATGTGTATATACCAATAGTAAATACGTATAGAAGCTGGGTATGATACGGGTACATATACCCTAGATGTACGTATAGAAATCTTGAGAAAACGGAACGAGGATTCAAAAATAGCTATCTTTTGTAAATATACTTATATTGTTTTATGTATGTAAGCCCTTTAAAAGTGATTAAATACATATCTATACGATACATGTATAAGCATTATAACTTTTAAGTATTTATGTCGAAGAACGTTACGTATAGTTATCGTTTTGAAAACTTTAGTTAGTAGTTTCAAAATATACTTATAACTCATTGTTATTAGTACACAATGAGATGTTAAAACATCCTTAGATCATGTTAAATATATATAAATACATATATATACACAAACGTATAATTATCGTATGTTATATAGTTCGTGATATCATCGGTCAATTTGGACGGTCAAACGTTGTGTAAAACTCTTTTCAAAAACATAAGTCTCAACAATTTAGATTGCTTATCATGTTGGTAAGGTTTAATTTATGTAAATATTAATCTCATAAGTATAAAACGATCGGAAAAATCCGGGTCGTTACAGTACCTACCCGTTAAATAAATTTCGTCCCGAAATTTTAAAATTGTACCTATTTTGCGTTCTCGGGAAACAAATGTGGGTACTTTTGTTTCATCTGATCCTCTCGTTCCCAAGTAAACTCGGGACCCCTTCGAGCATTCCAACGAACCTTAACGATTGGTATGTTGCTCTGCTTGAGTTGTTTAACTTTACGGTCCATGATTTCGACTGGTTCTTCTATGAATTGTAGTTTCTCGTCGACTTGGATTTCTTCAAGAGGAATGGTGAGGTCTTCCTTTGCAAGACACTTCTTAAGATTTGAGACGTGAAATGTATTATGTACTCCGGCGAGTTGTTGTGGTAATTCGAGTCGATAAGCTACCGGTCCAATGCGTTCGATGATCTTGAACGGGCCTACATACCTTGGGTTCAGTTTACCTCTTTTTCCAAAACGTATTACACCTTTCCAAGGTGACACCTTTAACATAACCATGTCACCGATCAGAAACTCTAATGGTTTCCTTCAGACATCGGCGTAGCTCTTTTGTCGACTACGGGCTGTTTTCAATCTCTCCTTGATTTGTACTATCTTCTCAGTCGTTTCGTGTATGATCTCGGGACCAGTTAATTGTCGATCTCCTACTTCATTCCAACAGATAGGGGATCTACACTTCCTTCCATACAGTGCTTCAAATGGTGCAGCTTTAATGCTCGCATGATAACTGTTATTATACGAGAATTCTGCTAATGGTAGATATTTATCCCATCCGTTTCCAAAATCGATCACACATGCCCTGAGCATGTCTTCAAGAGTCTGAATTGTTCTTTCACTCTGCCCGTCATTTTGTGGATGATATGCGGTGCTCATATCCAAACGAGTTCCCAGGGCCTCCTGTAGTGATTGCCAAAACTTTGATGTAAATCTACTATCACGATCGGATATAATGGAAATAGGTATTCCATGCCTTGAAATAATTTCCTTTATGTATAATCGTAATAGTTTCTCCATTCTATCCGTTTCCTTTATAGGCAAGAAATGTGCAGATTTGGTGAGACGATCAACTATTACCCAAATGGTGTCATAACCCCAGGCAGTCTTAGGTAATTTTGTGATGAAATCCATAGTAATACCGTCCCATTTCCATTCTGGGATTTCTGGTTGTTGAAGTAATCCTGACGGCTTCTGGTGTTCTGCTTTGACTTTGGAACAAGTTAAACATTCCCCAACATATGTTGCAACGTCTGTCTTCAAATTAGGCCACCAATAATGCGTCTTAAGATATTGATACATCTTTCCAACTCCAGGATGTATCGAGTATCTTGTCTTATGTGCCTCATTCAATATCAACTTCCTTAATCCACCCAACTTTGGTACCCAAATACGGTTTGCAAAATATCGAATTCCATCTTCCCGTATAACGAGTTATTTCCCATACTTCTTCATTATTTCATTTCCTATGTTTTCTTTAGTAAGAGCTTCTCGTTGAGCCTCTTTGATTTGTGAGTTGAGATTCATGTGAATTTTTATGTTCATTGCTCGTACTCGAATTGGTTCCCGTTCCTTTCTGCTTAGAGCGTCGGCCACTACATTCGCTTTCCCAGGATGATAGCGAATCTCACAATCATAGTCGTTTATCAGCTCGACCCACCTACGTTGCCTCATGTTCAGCTGTTTCTGATCGAAGATATGTTGAAGGCTTTTATGATCGGTAAACACAGTGCATTTAACCCCATATAAATAGTGTCTCCATATCTTCAATGCAAACACTACTGCCCCCAATTCTAGATCATGTGTCGTATAATTCCGCTCGTGAATCTTCAATTGTCGGGATGCGTATGCAATAACTTTCTTTCGTTGCATAAGGACGCAACCAAAACCTTGTCGCGAAGCGTCACAATATATCTCAAAATCATCATTCCCTTCAGGTAACGATAAAATAGGTGCCGTGGTCAACTTCTTCTTGAGTAATTGAAATGCACTCTCCTGCTCAAAGGTCCATTCGTACTTCTTCCCTTTTTGTGTTAACGATGTCAATGGTTTAGCTATTCGGGAAAAATCTTGAATAAACCTTCTATAATAACCGGCTAAACCTAAAAATTGGCGTATCTGCGTTGGTGTCTTAGGAGTCTCCCATTTTTCAATGGCCTCAATTTTAGCTGGGTCAACCTGAATTCCTTTGCTACTAACAACATGACCAAGAAATTGCACTTCTTTTAACCAAAACGCACACTTAGAAAATTTGGCGTATAATTGTTCTTTTCTTAACAATTCTAATACCAATCTTAAATGTTGTTCATGCTCTTGCTCACTCTTGGAATAGATAAGAATATCGTCAATGAAAATGATAACAAACTTATCTAAATACGGACTACAAACTCGATTCATGAGGTCCATGAATACAGCTGGCGCATTCGTTAATCCAAACGGCATGACCAAAAATTCATAATGACCGTAGCGTGTTCGAAAAGCAGTTTTCGGAATATCTTCTTCTTTGACGCGTAGTTGATGATAGCCCGACCTTAGGTCGATTTTCGAGTAAACACATGATCCTTGCAATTGATCAAATAAATCATCAATTCTCGGTAGTGGATACCGATTCTTGATAGTTAACTTATTTAATTCACGATAATCTATACACATTCGAAAAGATCCATCTTTCTTCTTGACGAATAAAATCGGAGCTCCCCACGGTGAAGTGCTCGGTCGAATGAAACCACGGTCCAGTAATTCTTGTAACTGGCTTTGTGACTCTTTCATCTCAGATGGTGCAAGTCTATATGGAGCACGAGCCACTCGTGTAGCTCCTGGTACTAGATCTATTTGAAATTCTACAGATCTAAATGGAGGTAATCCCGGCAACTCTTCCGGAAAGACTTCAGGAAAATCTCTTGCCACAGGCACATCATTGATGCTCTTCACTTTCTCCTTCGTTTCAACTTTATTAACATGTGCTAAGATAGCATAGCACCCTTTCTTCAAGCACTTTTGAGCTTTCAAACAACTAATGAGTTTTAGCTTTGAGTTACCCTTCTCTCCATAAATCATTACTGGAGTTTTATCCTTACGAGGAATGCGAATTGCCTTATTGGCACACATAACTTCAGCTCCTATTTTGGACATCCAGTCCATGCCGACTATTACATCAAAACTTCCTAATTCTACGGGTATCAAATCAATCTTAAATGTTTCTCCGGCTAAATTTATTTTACAATCACGGCAAATTTTATCGGCTTTAATTAGTTTACCATTAGCTAACTCAATCATGTACTTAGCATCTAGAGGTAATGATGAACAATTCAATTTAGCGTAAAAGTCTCTACACACGTAACTTCTATCGGCACCAGTGTCAAATATAATAGATGCAGATAAGTTATTAATGGTAAACGTACCCGTAACAAGCTCCGGGTCTTCACACGCCTCTCTAGCATTAATAACAAATGCTCTTCCACGTGCAGATCCACTATTCTTCTCTCGATTCGGACACTGGCTCTTATAATGACCCTGTTTCTCACACCCATAACAAGTAACAGTGGCCAAGGCAGTTCTATTTGCATTGGTGGCAGGAGTCTTGGTACCGTTTGTATTTGTAGCAGGAACCCTACAATCTTCAGCAAGATGACCTTTTCGATTACAATTGTTGCACACCACATTACAATAACCAGAGTGATGTTTGTGGCATCTGTTACATAAAGGATTTCGTCCTTTGTAACCTGAGTTTGAACCGCTACCCGCACCTTGCGTGGTTTCTTGTTTCTTGTTGGATTGTTGATGATTACCTTCCCACTTTCTTTTGTTTCCCGATGTCTTGACATCGGTGTTCTTATCCAGAATAATCTGGTCCATCAATTCGTTTGCCATGGTGATAGCTTCATGAATAGTCTTGGGTTTGGATGCTGTAACATTTGCCTTGACCTTTTTAGGCAAACCGTCTTTGTACAGTTCAATCTTCCGTTCTTCGGTTGGTACCAATTCGGGACATAGCAAAGCTAATTCCATGAATCGCTGATTGTAGTTGGTGAGTTCAGTACCAACAGCTTTTAGGCTTCGTAATTCAGCTTCCAACTTCCTAACCTCGTTCCTTGGACAATATTCGTTGATTAGCATTGTTTTGAATTCTTCCCAAGGAGTATCATAAGCTACATCTCCTCCTACGGCCTTCACATAGTTTTTCCACCATGTGAGTGCACTATCTTGTAGGGTGCACGATGCATACTTGGTCATGTCCTTCTCAATACAACCACTGATTTTAAACACAGACTCAATCTTTTCGATCCACCGGGTTAAACCGACCGGTCCTTCTGTTCCACTGAATGATGAGGGCTTGCAACCTTGAAAAGTTTTGTAAGTGCACCCCACACGAGGATTTGGGTTAACTGCAGCACCTCTTGCAGCCTCGACCCATAACATTCTGTCGTTCACTCGCTGATTGATGAGTTCCTAGATTTCTTGTTCCGTCATTCGGTTCAATCGCGCCATAATCTTCAATAAGAATGAAAAAATAATTATTCACATGGAATATTATAGATGTAGTATGTATTTACAGTACATCGTAGCTTATTAATAATATGAACCAGTTATTATTATAAAAGCCTTTTCTTCTTATTAGCGTTTTATAATTATATCTAGGGTAGTACCTACCCGTTAAAGTTCATACTTAATAGCTTAGTACGAAAATCAATTACTACCACCCAAATAATACTTAACCATGGAAAATTATTGCATTTCACACTTCACTATTTTACACATGCTTATCTTACATCAAACATTAAGCAAACCACACTAGTAATATTATACAAAACATTATATAATCCCATGGTTTAAAACAACAGCGCATCATTTAACCCCAAAGCGTTTGTGTTCAAAGAAATCGCTTAAAGGTTATCCTGGTTGTCTCCCTGCGTTTTGGCTGAGGAACCGAAGAACTGGATGTCGGGGTAGAACTAATAGGAATAGCGGGAATATGTGTGGATGTATCTGGTGGAGTTGGTGCCACAACATCCTCTCTAGACTCGGGATTTAGATTTTCCATTTCAGTAGCCTTTCGTTTCTTTCCTCGTTCGAACTTGTCTTTCGTAATTTCCTGTATTTCTTCCTCCTCAGGATCACTTTCTGGTTCCTCTTCAATTGATTCATCCGGAACTTGTGAGTCTTCCCCAAAGGTGTCGTTTTCATCATCGGATAGATTAATGACTGGAACACCATCTGAAGAGTCTGGTTCGGAGTCGCTGAATGTGATAATAAGTTCTAAGCCAGACATCTATCACATAACAACTAGCACGTTAATACTACATAATATTTACATATTAATTTTTAACCAACAAGGATAAGCAATAGTTTTCGAAATCAAACACGGTCAAAGTCCAGACTCACTAATGCATCCTAATAAACTCGATAAGACACACTAATGCAAATTCTCTGGTTCTCTAAGACCAACGCTTTGATACCACATGTCATAACCCGACCTTAACCATAAGGACGAATACAATAACATATGATTTCATCGCGAGGTATTGACCTCTATATGCGACATTTTTCAAAAACTGCATTCGTTTTTACAATACAAACCATAGCTTTTATTACAAATACAAGGTTTAAACAACTCAATAATGATTATCGTTTAGCGATAATCTTAGACTTACAAACTTTACATGTGATAATAACAATACGACCTCCAACATATTTTACATTACAAATCCTCCGATATGCAGTTTTATTTTTGACACAAATATGCATACTCAAGATCTTGCTTAAATTCAACATGTTTCAGCGGAAGCTTTTAGTTATCACCTGAGAATAAACATGCTTAAAACGTCAACATAAAGTTGGTGAGATATAGGTTTAATGCCGGCAGCGTTATAAATATAGACCACAAGATTTCATATATAAACGTTTTAATAAAAAAATATTCTAAGTTGTTGAGCACTTGATAACCATACTTAACATTTAATCAACGTCGCATATTCCCTTTATTATGAAATCTTACTACACCGTACCAAGTGTAGTTACCGAAACGAAGTACTGTGCAACCGTTGAATACTGGTCGTCCAGTCCGGTTGGGGTTGTCAGGCCCGATAGATCTATCAACAGGATTCGCGTTTACAATACCGCATGTAAATAGTAGTTACCAAGTTACAGGGAGATATGCCAGTGGTACAACTCAACGTAGAATATATAATTTTAATCACTTGTGTCCATAACGTAAATCATAAAATGCATGTATTCTCATCCCGAAATATTTAGAGTTTAAAAGTGGGACTATATACTCACCTTTTCCTTGAAGGTATTTAACTCGACTTGGTCTCCGATAGATATCACGAACCTAACCATATATATAATATATCAACATATTTTCTTTTTAAGTAATCGTTACATATATATATACTTTTAATATTTTCTTAGTCCGTAGTTAGCAGTCCGATGTTAGTGGTCCACAATTAGTTGCTTAAATAAAATAAATAAAGACCCCATCGTATTCGTATTGATCAGAATTAATCTCGACCCATGGTACCATGTTGTCAAATGACGTGTTGCGTACATAAAGTACCGTGTTGCCAAATGACGTGTTGCGTACAATCATGAGGTCTTATGATTAATCTTCTCGCGTTGTTTACGGGTGGTCCTGAAATATATAAAATCAAATCATAAGTAATTATATATAAAATATCATATTAATTAGAAAAGATATGATTAATTTACTTTTTCTCCAAATATTTTCGTAGCTAAACTAGCTTCGGATACCCAATCTTGTTTTAGTCGCAGTTTCTTCATTACAACTCCGTTTTTATTGGTTCAACTTGCCACTTCCTTGGATCGAGTCAAATTTTAAGAATATGAACTGAAAATACCTTAGTTTGTATTCGAAATCACAGGTTATAGGTCAAACTTTGGTGAAACTTATGAAAGTGATCATTATCCATCATAAAAACAACATTTAATGATCATTTTTCTAAAAAAAACTTACACTTTGAGTTAAACCATGAAATTTTTATGTGTTAACATATTAATAAAAAATATTATTTTTCCAGAACATAAACTTCCAATTCAAAGTTTAAGATGGTTTTTAATTATCCAACCCAAAACAGTCCCGGTTGCACTCCAACGATGTAGATTCAGTTTTAAGGTGTTCTTTGTAAAATCAAGTTGTATCTTGTTAAGTTAGCATATCCATATGATATATTACAGGTCTTGAAGTATTTTAAAAGTTAAGTTAGAAGGATCTATTTAGTTTGCAAACAAGTTTGAAATCATTCAAACTATGTTCTTGTTGTTAAAATTTTACAACACAAAATAAGATAGCTATATAAATATGAATCAAATAAGGTTATGAATAAGGTTACTACCTCAAGTTACTTGGACAAAGCTACTGGAAAAGATGAGAAAAATCTTGGAATCGAAAGAGTGGTGGAGTGGGATTGAAAGGTTAGAAGTAAACTTGTATTTTTGGAAGGATTATTGAAGTGTTCTTGTATGGTTTTTCTTATGATGATTAAGGGTTGTTTTTGAAGCTAAATGATGGGGAAAATGCTTGGAGATGATCAAGTATGAAGTTAAGAGTATTTTGAGAGAGAAATGGGAGTGTAAGTATGAGAAAATGGGGTGAAGAAATGTTGTTCATTCATAAAAACGTTTTTAGTTTATAAAGAAAGAAAAGATTCCTAATTTTGTTATTTTGTATAAAAATCTATGCTAGCTTCCAATTCTAATTACCTCTCCTTGAGGGCATGAACAAGGGCTGATTAGGTGTTGATTAGAATGTTGATTTGATGTGTATATACCAATAGTAAATACGTATAGAAGCTGGGTATGATACGGGTACATATACCCTAGATGTACGTATAGAAATCTTGAGAAAACGGAATGAGGATTCAAAAATAGCTATCTTTTGTAAATATACTTATATTGTTTTATGTATGTAAGCCCTTTAAAAGTGATTAAATACATATCTATACGATACATGTATAAGCATTATAAGTTTTAAGTATTTATGTCGAAGAACGTTACGTATAGTTATCGTTTTGAAAACTTAAGTTAGTAGTTTCAAAATATACTTATAACTCATTGTTATTAGTACACAATGAGATGTTAAAACATCCTTAGATCATGTTAAATATATATAAATACATATATATACACAAACGTATAATTATCATATGTTATATAGTTCGTGATATCATCGGTCAATTTGGACGGTCAAACGTTGTGTAAAACTCTTTTCAAAAACATAAGTCTCAACAATTTAGATTGCTTATCATGTTGGTAAGGTTTAATTTATGTAAATATTAATCTCATAAGTATAAAACGATCAAAAAAATCCGGGTCGTTACACCTATTAATATCTAAAATAGACGGACGGCGACCTGACGACACCGTCACAAAATAACCGTTCGTTTTGGCCATATCATATTCTCATCCCAAAAATGTATAGTTAAAACGTAACTATAGCTCACCTTGAAGCACGAAAACAGTTCAACAATAACGTAAGTTTAAGTGTTCACAGCAAACAAAAGTAACCACCTAATAAGTATAAGTGAGCAACAAATGTCTATCATAAAAGTTCGGGTCGCTCATAACCGACACACAAAATCAAGAAAATTAACCCCAAAAAGTCAACTCAGAAGTCAAATGATTTTAAATAATGAAGTATACTTCTAATAACATTTCATTCCCATTGAATGTAATTTAAAAAATAACATTTCCCAATAATGTCACTATTTACATTATTAATAATTGTCTTTTAAAGTTTTACAAAATTCAATTCGGTTTAATGATTAAAATACACGATTTTTATAAATAAATATCACTAATATATAAATAACGCTACTTGAAATAGTTTCGTTTATAAGTGAAATGTCCATATATAAATACTCAATTCCTAAACCTTAGCCATTATCTATAAAACAATTTTTGTTGCAAAAAATACCGATTTAAAAGTACATTTACAGCGGTAACTTTCGGATTTTTATGAAAAATCAGCGTAACTCAAATTAAGTTACGGCCAATTGGGGTATCACCCCAATTTTTTGTATAACCTGGTTTGTAGTGACCCGAACTTTTCCATGTTTATATATATATTAAATGAAATTGTTATTTACATGATTAAGTGTTTCCAACATGTTAAGCAATCAAACTTGTTAAGACTTGATTAATTGAAATAGGTTTCATATAGACAATTGACCACCCAAGTTGACCGGTGATTCACGAACGTTAAAACTTGTAAAAACTATACGACGACATATATATGGTTATATATATAGTTAACATGATTTTATTATAAGTATGTATCTCATTAGGTATTTTAACAATGAGTTATATACATAAAAATGAGACTATTAATTTAAGAAACTCGAAAACGATATATATAACGATTATCGTTATAACAACGTCTTACTAGGTACATATGAATCATATTAAGATATTGATACACTTGGTTAATTATGTTAAATGATAAGTAAATATATTATTAAGTGTATTAACAATGAAATACATATGCAAAAATAAGACTACTAACTTAATGATTTCGAAACGAGACATATATGTAACGATTATCGTTGTAACGACATTTAACTGTATATATATCATACTAAGATATATTATATATCATAATATCATGATAATATAACAATTTAACATCTCATTTGTTATAATAAACAATGGGTTAACAACATTCAACAAGATCGTTAACCTAAAGGTTTCAAAACAACATTTACATGTAACGACTAACGATGACTTAACGACTCAGTTAAAATGTATATACATGTAGTGTTTTAATATGTATTCATACACTTTTGAAAGACTTCAAGACACTTATCAAAATACTTCTACTTAACAAAAATGCTTACAATTACATCCTCGTTCAGTTTCATCAACAATTCTACTCGTATGCACCCGTATTCGTACTCGTACAATACACAGCTTTTAGATGTATGTACTATTGGTATATACACTCCAATGATCAGCTCTTAGCAGCCCATGTGAGTCACCTAACACATGTGGGAACCAACATTTGGCAACTAGCATGAAATATCTCATAAAATTACAAAAATATGAGTAATCATTCATGACTTATTTACATGAAAATAAAATTACATATCCTTTATATCTAATCCATCCACCAACGACCAAAAACACCTACAAACACTTTCATTCTTCAATTTTCTTCATCTAATTGATCTCTCTCAAGTTCTATCTTCAAGTTCTATCTTCAAGTTCTAAGTGTTCTTCATAAATTCCAAAAGTTCTAGTTTCATAAAATCAAGAATACTTCCAAGATTGCAAGTTTACTTCCAAGTTTTCTAAATCCATTCCAAGTAATCATCCAAGATCAAGAAACCTTTGTTACTTACAGTAGGTTATCTTTCTAATACAAGGTAATAATGATATTCAAACTTTAATTCAATTTCTATAACTATAACAATCTTATTTCGAGTGGAAATCTTACTTGAAATTGTTTTCGTGTCATGATTCTGCTTCAAGAACTTTCAAGCATCCAAGGATCCTTTGAAGCTAGATCTATTTTTTTCATTTCCAGTAGGTTTATCCAGAGAACTTGAGGTAGTAATGATGTTCATAACATCATTCGATTCATACATATAAAGCTATCTTATTCGAAGGTTTAAACTTGTAATAACTAGAACATAGTTTAGTTAATTCTAAACTTGTTCGCAAATAAAAGTTAATCCTTCTAACTTGACTTTTAAAATCAACTAAATACATGTTCTATATCTATATGATATGCTAACTTAATGATTTAAAACCTGGAAACACGAAAAACACCATAAAACCAGATTTACGCCGTCGTAGTAACACCGCGGGCTGTTTTGGGTTAGTTAATTAAAAACTATGATAAACTTTGATTTAAAAGTTGTTATTCTGGGAAAATGATTTTTATTATGAACATGAAACTATATCCAAAAATTATGGTTAAACTCAAAGTGGAAGTATGTTTTCTAAAATGGTCATCTAGACGTCGTTCTTTCGACTGAAATGACTACCTTTACAAAAATGACTTGTAACTTATTTTTCCGACTATTAACCTATACTTTTTCTATTTAGATTTATAAAATAGAGTTCAATATTAAACCATAGCAATTTGATTCACTCAAAACGGATTTAAAATGAAGAAGTTATGGGTAAAACAAGATTGGATAATTTTTCTCATTTTAGCTACGTGAAAATTGGTAACAAATCTATTCCAACCATAACTTAATCAACTTGTATTGTATATTATGTAATCTTGAGATACCATAGACACGTATACAATGTTTCGACCTATCATGTCGACACATCTATATATATTTCAGAACAACCATAGACACTCTATATGTGAATGTTGGAGTTAGCTATACATGGTTGAGGTTGATTCCAAAATATATATAGTTTGAGTTGTGATCAATACTGAGATACGTATACACTAGGTCGTGGATTGATTCAAGATAATATTTATCGATTTATTTCTGTACATCTAACTGTGGACAACTAGTTGTAGGTTACTAACGAGGACAGCTGACTTAATAAACTTAAAACATCAAAATATATTAAAAGTGTTGTAAATATATTTTGAACATACTTTGATATATATGTATATATTGTTATAGGTTCGTGAATCAACCAGTGGCCAAGTCTTACTTCCCGACGAAGTAAAAATCTGTGAAAGTGAGTTATAGTCCCACTTTTAAAATCTAATATTTTTGGGATGAGAATACATGCAGGTTTTATAAATGATTTACAAAATAGACACAAGTACGTGAAACTACATTCTATGGTTGAATTATCGAAATCGAATATGCCCCTTTTTATTAAGTCTGGTAATCTAAAAATTAGGGAACAGACACCCTAATTGACGCGAATCCTAAAGATAGATCTATTGGGCCTAACAAACCCCATCCAAAGTACCGGATGCTTTAGTACTTCGAAATTTATATCATATCCGAAGGGTGTCCCGGAATGATGGGGATATTCTTATATATATGCATCTTGTTAATGTCGGTTACCAGGTGTTCACCATATGAATGATTTTTATCTCTATGTATGGGATGTGTATTGAAATATGAAATCTTGTGGTCTATTGTTACGATTTGATATATATAGGTTAAACCTATAACTCACCAACATTTTTGTTGACGTTTAAAGCATGTTTATTCTCAGGTGAATACTAAGAGCTTCCGCTGTTACATACTAAAATAAGGACAAGATTTGGAGTCCATGTTTTTATGATATTGTGTAAAAACTGCATTCAAGAAACTGATTTCGATGTAACATATTTGTATTGTAAACCATTATGTAATGGTCGTGTGTAAACAGGATATTTTAGATTATCATTATTTGATAATCTACGTAAAGCTTTTTAAACCTTTATTTATGAAATAAAGGTTATGGTTTGTTTTAAAAATGAATGCAGTCTTTGAAAAACGTCTCATATAGAGGTCAAAACCTCGCAACGAAATCAATTAATATGGAACGTTTTTAATCAATAAGAACGGGACATTTCAGTTGGTATCCGAGCGTTGGTCTTAGAGAACCAGAAATTTTGCATTAGTGTGTCTTATCGAGTTTGTTAGGATGCATTAGTGAGTCTGGACTTCGACCGTGTTTACTTGAAAAAATGATTGCTTAACAAATTTTGTTGGAAACTATATATTTTTAACATGTGAATATTATGTGATATATTAATCTCTTAACGCGTTTGATATTATGTGATAGATGTCTACCTCTAGAACAAGTCCCATTGACTCACCTAATAATAATGAAGAGTCAAATGTAAATTGGAATGATTCGTGGACTGATTCACAAGTTCCCGAAGGGGAACCGGAAGAAGAGTCGGAACCGGAAGAAGAATCGGAACCGGAAGAAGAAATAGAACCAGTGGGGAAAATAATAAAACGGTTAAGTAGAAGAAAATCCTCAACCAACCAACCAAAGTTAATTATGGTCAATGGTGTTTCCGCCAAGGAAGCAAAGTGTAGTGACCCGAACTTTTCCATGTTTATATATATTAATTTAGATTGATGTTTACATGATTAAATGTTTCCAACATGTTAAGCAATCAAACTTGTTAAGACTTGATTAATTGAAATAGGTTTCATATAGACAATTGACCACCCAAGTTGACCGGTGATTCACGAACGTTAAAACTTGTAAAAAAAAACTATATGATGACATATATATGGTTATATATATAGTTAACATGATATTATGATAAGTAAACATATCATTAATTATATTAACAATGAACTACATATGTAAAAACAAGACTACTAACTTAATGATTTTGAAACGAGACATATATGTAACGTTTATCGTTGTAACGACATTTAATGTATATATATCATATTAAGAGATATTCGTACATCATAATATCATGATAATATAATAATTTAAAATCTCTTTTGATATTATAAACATTGGGTTAACAACATTTAACAAGATCGTTAACCTAAAGGTTTCAAAACAACACTTACATGTAACGACTAACGATGACTTAACGACTCAGTTAAAATGTATATACATGTAGTGTTTTAATATGTATTTATACACTTTTGAAAGACTTCAATACACTTATCAAAATACTTCTACTTAACAAAAATGCTTACAATTACATTCTCGTTCAGTTTCATCAACAATTCTACTCGTATGCACCCGTATTCGTACTAGTACAATACACAGCTTTTAGATGTATGTACTATTGGTATATACACTCCAATGATCAGCTCTTAGCAGCCCATGTGAGTCACCTAACACATGTGGGAACCATCATTTGGCAACTAGCATGAAATATCTCATAAGATTACAAAAATATGAGTAATCATTCATGACTTATTTACATGAAAACAAAATTACATATCCTTTATATCTAATCCATACACCAACGACCAAAAACACCTACAAACACTTTCATTCTTCAATTTTCTTCATCTAATTGAACTCTCTCAAGTTCTATCTTCAAGTTCTAAGTGTTCTTCATAAATTCCAAAAGTTCTAGTTTCATAAAATCAAGAATACTTTCAAGTTTGCTAGCTCACTTCCAATCTTGTAAGGTGATCATCCAACCTCAAGAAATCTTTGTTTCTTACAGTAGGTTATCATTCTAATACAAGGTAATAATCATATTCAAACTTTGGTTCAATTTCTATAACTATAACAATCTTATTTCAAGGGATGATCTTACTTGAACTTGTTTTCGTGTCATGATTTTGCTTCAAGAACTTTGAGCCATCCAAGGATCCATTGAAGCTAGATCCATTTTTCTCTTTTCCAGTAGGTTCATCCAAGGAACTTAAGGTAGTAATGATGTTCATAACATCATTCGATTCATACATATAAAGCTATCTTATTCGAAGGTTTAAACTTGTAATCACTAGAACATAGTTTAGTTAATTCTAAACTTGTTCGCAAACAAAAGTTAATCCTTCTAACTTGACTTTTAAAATCAACTAAACACATGTTCTATATCTATATGATATGCTAACTTAATGATTTAAAACCTGGAAACACGAAAAACACCGTAAAACCGGATTTACGCCGTCGTAGTAACACCGCGGGCTGTTTTGGGTTAGTTAATTAAAAACTATGATAAACTTTGATTTAAAAGTTGTTATTCTGAGAAAATGATTTTTATTATGAACATGAAACTATATCCAAAAATTATGGTTAAACTCAAAGTGGAAGTATGTTTTCTAAAATGGTCATCTAGACGTCGTTCTTTCGACTGAAATGACTACCTTTACAAAAACGACTTGTAACTTATTTTTCCGACTAGAAACCTATACTTTTTTTGTTTAGATTCATAAAATAGAGTTCAATATGAAACCATAGCAATTTGATTCACTCAAAACGGATTTAAAATGAAGAAGTTATGGGTAAAACAAGATTGGATAATTTTTCTCATTTTAGCTACGTGAAAATTGGTAACAAATCTATTCCAACCATAACTTAATCAACTTGTATTGTATATTATGTAATCTTGAGATACCATAGACACGTATACAATGTTTCGACCTATCATGTCGACACATCTATATATATTTCGGAACAACCATAGACACTCTATATGTGAATGTTGGAGTTAGCTATACAGGGTTGAGGTTGATTCCAAAATATATATAGTTTGAGTTGTGATCAATACTGAGATACGTATACACTGGGTCGTGGATTGATTCAAGATAATATTTATCGATTTATTTCTGTACATCTAACTGTGGACAACTAGTTGTAGGTTACTAACGAGGACAGCTGACTTAATAAACTTAAAACATCAAAATATATTAAAAGTGTTGTAAATATATTTAAATATATCTTGAACATACTTTGATATATATGTATATATTGTTATAGGTTCGTGAATCAACCAGTGGCCAAGTCTTACTTCCCGACGAAGTAAAAATCTGTGAAAGTGAGTTATAGTCCCACTTTTAAAATCTAATATTTTTGGGATGAGAATACATGCAGGTTTTATAAATGATTTACAAAATAGACACAAGTACGTGAAACTACATTCTATGGTTGAATTATCGAAATCGAATATGCCCCTTTTTATTAAGTCTGGTAATCTAAGAATTAGGGAACAGACACCCTAATTGACGCGAATCCTAAAGATAGATCTATTGGGCCTAACAAACCCCATCCAAAGTACCGGATGCTTTAGTACTTCGAAATTTATATCATATCCGAAGGGTGTCCCAGAATGATGGGGATATTCTTATATATGCATCTTGTTATTGTCGGTTACCAGGTGTTCACCATATGAATGATTTTTATCTCTATGTATGGGATGTGTATTGAAATATGAGATCTTGTGGTCTATTGTTACGATTTGATATATATAGGTTAAACCTATAACTCACCAACATTTTTGTTGACGTTTAAAGCATGTTTATTCTCAGGTGAATATTAAGAGCTTCCGCTGTTGCATACTAAAATAAGGACAAGATTTGGAGTCCATGTTTGTATGTTATTGTGTAAAAACTGCATTCAAGAAACTGATTTCGATGTAACATATTTGTATTGTAAACCATTATGTAATGGTCGTGTGTAAACAGGATATTTTAGATTATCATTATTTGATAATCTACGTAAAGCTTTTTAAACCTTTATTTATGAAATAAAGGTTATGGTTTGTTTTAAAAATGAATGCAGTCTTTGAAAAACGTCTCATATAGAGGTCAAAACCTCGCAACGAAATCAATTAATATGGAACGTTTTTAATCAATAAGAACGGGACATTTCAGTTGGTATCCGAGCGTTGGTCTTAGAGAACCAGAAAATTTGCATTAGTGTGTCTTATCGAGTTTGTTAGGATGCATTAGTGAGTCTGGACTTCGACCGTGTTTTCTTTAAAAATGATTGCTTAACATTTTTGTTGGAAACTATATATTTTTAACATATGAATATTATGTGATATATTAATCTCTTAACGTGTTTGATATTATGTGATAGATGTCTACCTCTAGAACAAGTCCCATTGACTCACCTAATAATAATGAAGAGTCAAATGTAAATTGGAATGATTTGTGGACTGATTCACAAGTTCCCGAAGAGGAACCAGAAGAAGAGTCGGAACCGGAAGAAGAATCGGAACCGGAAGAAGAATCGGAACCGGATGAAGAAATAGAACCGGTGGGGGAAATAATAAAACGGTTAAGTAAAAGAAAATCCTCAACCAACCGACCAAAGTTAATTATGGTCAATGGTGTTTCCGCCAAGGAAGTAAAATATTGGGAGGATTACCAATTCTCCGATGAATCGGATTCCGACGAGAATTCCGATGATGTTATAGAAATTACCCCAACTGAATTTAAAAAGGCAAAAGAAAATAATAAGGGAAAGGGCATAAAAATAGAGAAATCTAATTCCAACCCCGATGAACTTTATATGTATCGTCAACCCCCGAAGTCCTTAAGTTGTAACAATGACCCGGGAACCTCTAAACCACCAGGTTTTTCTAAACCAATGTGGACAACGACGGCTCGTATTAGGGGAACATCATATATCCCTAGAAACTTGGCAAAACGAACCAAAACCGAAGAAGAAGAAACGAGCGAGTCGGAATAAGATAGTTGTATTCGTGTGGTGTAATATATGGAATATAGTGTTCTTATGCTTTATGATATATGTAAAAATTGCTTGTATTAATAAGTATTTTTTTTTTATGAATCTAACTCTTGTCTATTTTACAGTTTAAAAACACAAAATGGATAGACAACCCAATATTTTAAGAGACCTACCCGGAGACATGATTGATGAAATCTTGTCTAGAGTCAGCCAGAATTCTTCGGCACAACTATTTAAGGCGAGATCAGTTTGTAAGACATTCGAAGAACGTTCCAAGAATGTCTTGGTTTATAAGAGACTTTCGTTTGAAAGATGGGGGATATCACATTGGGAAACCCATAAGTTACGATGTGTTTACTTTGACGCATATATTGCGGGGAACCCAAATGCTATTTTACGCAACGGGTTAAGAAATTATTTTGACTCAATATATCCGAATATTGGACTTCGTGATTTAGAAAAAGCGGCTAACATGCAACATAAAGAAGCATGTTATGCTTACGGATTAGTAATGTTCGCTTCTCACCAAAGTGAGAACAAGAACATCGGGCTACAACTATTAAACAAAACGTTTCCACAAGTGACGGAGTCGGTAATTGGGGTAAGAAATGAGGTTTTTAGATTATTACGGGACTGTTGGACATTACGTAACCCTCGTCCCTTTGATGACGTTACAACACGCTGTCTTATCAACGGCCATAACGGTTATGTTGCACAAGACCAAGGATGGGAAGTAGTCCTAGTAAAACCAGAATGCATGACTTGTTTCTGGACGTATGAATTACGTGTCTTTATTGCCTTTGCTGAACGACTTGTGTACTAGCTAGAATTGTCTTCACAACTATCTTGTATCAAAGTTATTGTGTGCTATATTTCATGCTTTATGTAAAATAAGCGGTATTGTAAGTTTGTAAAATATTGTATAAAAGTTTGAACGCGAAATATTATTATAATCAGTTTTTCATATAGAATTGTAGTAGTTGAATTGTATATTAGCTACTAAGTATGAACTTAACGGGTAGGTACTACCCGAATTTAAACTTATAAAACGCTAATATGAAGAAAAAGCTTTTATAAATGAGTTCATATTATGCTACGAAATACTATTAACTACTCTTAATATTCTGTATGATTAACTTGTTCCATTTAACTATTTTGAAGGAAATGGCACCGACTACTCGACACACCGTGAATATGAATGAAGAGGAATTCCGTACTTTTCTAGCTTCAAACATAGCCGCAGTACAGGCTGCGCTACATACCAACAATAACCTTGGATCTAGCAGTACAGGAAATCGTGTAGGATGCACCTACAAAGAATTCACTGCCTGCAAACCTTTGGAATTTGATGGAACCGAAGGACCGATCGGATTGAAACGGTGGACCGAGAAGGTTGAATCGGTGTTTGCCATAAGTAAGTGTACTGAAGAGGACAAAGTGAAGTACGCTACGCATACCTTCACAGGTTCTGCGTTAACATGGTGGAATACCTATCTAGAGCAAGTGGGACAAGATGATGCGTACGCACTACCGTGGTCAGCATTCAAGCACTTGATGAACGAGAAGTACCGTCCCAGAACCGAGGTCAATAAGCTCAAGACAGAACTTAGAGGGTTACGAACCCAAGGATTTGATATTACCATGTACGAAAGACGATTCACAGAATTGTGCCTATTGTGTCCGGGAGCATTCGAAGATGAGGAAGAGAAGATCGACGCGTTTGTGAAAGGATTACCGGAAAGAATCCAAGAAGATATAAGTTCACACGAGCCCGCCTCCATACAACAGGCATGTAGAATGGCTCACAAACTAGTGAACCAGATTGAAGAAAGAATTAAAGAACAGACTGCTGAAGAGGCCAATGTGAAGCAAGTCAAAAGAAAGTGGGAGGAAAACGGTGATAAGAATCACCAATACAACAACAACAGCAATTACAACAATAATCGCAACAATTATCCCAACAATCGCAACATCAATCGCAACTACAACAAACGGCCCAACAACAACAACAACAACAACAACAACAGCAACTACAACAATCATCCCAACAACAATAATAACCGCAACAACAACAACAATCAGAAGCAACTATGCCAAAGGTGTGAAAAGAATCACTCGGGGTTCTGCACCAAATTTTGCAACAAGTGTAAAAGAAATGGTCATAGCGCGGCGAAGTGTGAGGTCTACGGACCAGGGGTTAATAGAACGAAAGGAACAAATGGTGTCGGAACGAGTAATGGCGGAGCAAGTAGTGTCGGAGCAAGTTATGCCAATGTAGTTTGTTATAAATGTGGAAAACCAGGCCACATTATTAGAAATTGCCCGAACCAGGAGAACACGAATGGACAAGGCCGTGGAAGAGTTTTCAATATTAATGCGGTAGAGGCACAGGAAGACCCGGAGCTTGTTACGGGTACGTTTCTTATTGACAATAAATCTGCTTACGTTTTATTTGATTCGGGTGCGGATAGAAGCTATATGAGTAGAGATTTTTGTGCTAAATTAAGTTGTCCATTGACGCCTTTGGATAGTAAATTTTTACTCGAATTAGCAAATGGTAAATTAATTTCAGCAGATAATATATGTCGGAATCGAGAAATTAAACTGGTTAGCGAAACATTTAAGATTGATTTGATACCAGTAGAGTTAGGGAGTTTTGATGTGATAATCGGTATGGACTGGTTGAAAGAAGTGAAAGCGGAGATCGTTTGTTACAAAAATGCAATTCGCATTATACGAGAAAAAGGAAAACCCTTAATGGTGTACGGAGAAAAGGGCAACACGAAGCTACATCTTATTAGTAATTTGAAGGCACAAAAACTAATAAGAAAAGGTTGCTATGCTGTTCTAGCACACGTCGAGAAAGTACAAACTGAAGAAAAGAGCATCAATGATGTTCCCATTGCAAAAGAATTTCCCGATGTATTTCCGAAAGAATTACCGGGATTACCCCCACATCGATCCGTTGAATTTCAAATAGATCTTGTACCAGGAGCTGCACCAATAGCTCGTGCTCCTTACAGACTCGCACCCAGCGAGATGAAAGAACTGCAAAGCCAATTACAAGAACTTTTAGAGCGTGGTTTCATTCGACCAAGCACATCACCGTGGGGAGCTCCTGTTTTGTTTGTCAAGAAGAAAGATGGTACATTCAGGTTGTGTATCGACTACCGAGAGTTGAACAAACTTACCATCAAGAACCGCTACCCACTACCGAGAATCGACGACTTATTTGATCAACTACAAGGCTCGTCTGTTTATTCAAAGATTGACTTACGTTCCGGGTATCATCAAATGCGGGTGAAAGAAGATGATATTCCAAAGACTGCTTTCAGAACACGTTACGGTCATTACGAGTTTATGGTCATGCCGTTTGGTTTAACTAATGCTCCAGCTGTGTTCATGGACCTTATGAACCGAGTGTGTGGACCATACCTTGACAAGTTTGTCATTGTTTTCATTGATGACATACTTATTTACTCAAAGAATGACCAAGAACACGGTGAACATTTGAGAAAGGTGTTAGAAGTATTGAGGAAGGAAGAATTGTACGCTAAGTTTTCAAAGTGTGCATTTTGGTTGGAAGAAGTTCAATTCCTCGGTCACATAGTGAACAAAGAAGGTATTAAGGTGGATCCGGCAAAGATAGAAACTGTTGAAAAGTGGGAAACCCCGAAAACTCCGAAACACATACGCCAGTTTTTAGGACTAGCTGGTTACTACAGAAGGTTCATCCAAGACTTTTCCAGAATAGCAAAACCCTTGACTGCATTAACGCATAAAGGGAAGAAATTTGAATGGAATGATGAACAAGAGAAAGCGTTTTAGTTATTGAAGAAAAAGCTAACTACGGCACCTATATTGTCATTGCCTGAAGGGAATGATGATTTTGTGATTTATTGTGACGCATCAAAGCAAGGTCTCGGTTGTGTATTAATGCAACGAACGAAGGTGATTGCTTATGCATCTAGACAATTGAAGATTCACGAACAAAATTATACGACGCATGATTTGGAATTAGGCGCGGTTGTTTTTGCATTAAAGACTTGGAGGCACTACTTATATGGGGTCAAAAGTATTATATATACCGACCACAAAAGTCTTCAACACATATTTAATCAGAAACAACTGAATATGAGGCAGCGTAGGTGGATTGAATTATTGAATGATTACGATTTTGAGATTCGTTACCACCCGGGGAAGGCAAATGTGGTAGCCGATGCCTTGAGCAGGAAGGATAGAGAACCCATTCGAGTAAAATCTATGAATATAATGATTCATAATAACCTTACTACTCAAATAAAGGAGGCGCAACAAGGAGTTTTAAAAGAAGGAAATTTAAAGGATGAAATACCCAAAGGATCAGAACAGCATCTTAATATTCGGGAAGACGGAACCCGGTATAGGGCTGAAAGGATTTGGGTACCAAAATTTGGAGATATGAGAGAAATGGTACTTAGAGAAGCTCATAAAACCAGATACTCAATACATCCTGGAACGGGGAAGATGTACAAGGATCTCAAGAAACATTTTTGGTGGCCGGGTATGAAAGCCGATGTTGCTAAATACGTAGGAGAATGTTTGACGTGTTCTAAGGTCAAAGCTGAGCATCAGAAACCATCAGGTCTACTTCAACAACCCGAAATCCCGGAATGAAAATGGGAAAACATTACCATGGATTTCATCACTAAATTGCCAAGGACTGCAAGTGGTTTTGATACTATTTGGGTAATAGTTGATCGTCTCACCAAATCAGCACACTTCCTGCCAATAAGAGAAGATGACAAGATGGAGAAGTTAGCACGACTGTATTTGAAGGAAGTCGTCTCCAGACATGGAATACCAATCTCTATTATCTCTGATAGGGATGGCAGATTTATTTCAAGATTCTGGCAGACATTACAGCAAGCATTAGGAACTCGTCTAGACATGAGTACTGCCTATCATCCACAAACTGATGGGCAGAGCGAAAGGACGATACAAACGCTTGAAGACATGCTACGAGCATGTGTTATTGATTTCGGAAACAGTTGGGATCGACATCTACCGTTAGCAGAATTTTCCTACAACAACAGCTACCATTCAAGCATTGAGATGGCGCCGTTTGAAGCACTTTATGGTAGAAAGTGCAGGTCTCCGATTTGTTGGAGTGAAGTGGGGGATAGACAGATTACGGGTCCGGAGATTATACAAGAAACTACCGAGAAGATCATCCAAATTCAACAACGGTTGAAAACCGCCCAAAGTCGACAAAAGAGCTACGCTGACATTAAAAGAAAAGATATAGAATTTGAAATTGGAGAGATGGTCATGCTTAAAGTTGCACCTTGGAAAGGCGTTGTTCGATTTGGTAAACGAGGGAAATTAAATCCAAGGTATATTGGACCATTCAAGATTATTGATCGTGTCGGACCAGTAGCTTACCGACTAGAGTTACCTCAACAACTCGCGGCTGTACATAACACTTTCCACGTCTCGAATTTAAAGAAATGTTTTGCTAAAGAAGATCTCACTATTCCGTTAGATGAAATCCAAATCAACGAAAAACTTCAATTCATCGAAGAACCCGTCGAAATAATGGATCGTGAGGTTAAAAGACTTAAGCAAAACAAGATACCAATTGTTAAGGTTCGATGGAATGCTCGTAGAGGACCCGAGTTCACCTGGGAGCGTGAAGATCAGATGAAGAAGAAATACCCGCATCTATTTCCAGAAGATTCGTCAACACCTTCAACAGCTTAAAATTTCGGGACGAAATTTATTTAACGGGTAGGTACTGTAGTGACCCGAACTTTTCCATGTTTATATATATTAATTTAGATTGATGTTTACATGATTAAATGTTTCCAACATGTTAAGCAATCAAACTTGTTAAGACTTGATTAATTGAAATAGGTTTCATATAGACAATTGACCACCCAAGTTGACCGGTGATTCACGAACGTTAAAACTTGTAAAAAAAAACTATATGATGACATATATATGGTTATATATATAGTTAACATGATATTATGATAAGTAAACATATCATTAATTATATTAACAATGAACTACATATGTAAAAACAAGACTACTAACTTAATGATTTTGAAACGAGACATATATGTAACGTTTATCGTTGTAACGACATTTAATGTATATATATCATATTAAGAGATATTCGTACATCATAATATCATGATAATATAATAATTTAAAATCTCTTTTGATATTATAAACATTGGGTTAACAACATTTAACAAGATCGTTAACCTAAAGGTTTCAAAACAACACTTACATGTAACGACTAACGATGACTTAACGACTCAGTTAAAATGTATATACATGTAGTGTTTTAATATGTATTTATACACTTTTGAAAGACTTCAATACACTTATCAAAATACTTCTACTTAACAAAAATGCTTACAATTACATTCTCGTTCAGTTTCATCAACAATTCTACTCGTATGCACCCGTATTCGTACTAGTACAATACACAGCTTTTAGATGTATGTACTATTGGTATATACACTCCAATGATCAGCTCTTAGCAGCCCATGTGAGTCACCTAACACATGTGGGAACCATCATTTGGCAACTAGCATGAAATATCTCATAAGATTACAAAAATATGAGTAATCATTCATGACTTATTTACATGAAAACAAAATTACATATCCTTTATATCTAATCCATACACCAACGACCAAAAACACCTACAAACACTTTCATTCTTCAATTTTCTTCATCTAATTGAACTCTCTCAAGTTCTATCTTCAAGTTCTAAGTGTTCTTCATAAATTCCAAAAGTTCTAGTTTCATAAAATCAAGAATACTTTCAAGTTTGCTAGCTCACTTCCAATCTTGTAAGGTGATCATCCAACCTCAAGAAATCTTTGTTTCTTACAGTAGGTTATCATTCTAATACAAGGTAATAATCATATTCAAACTTTGGTTCAATTTCTATAACTATAACAATCTTATTTCAAGGGATGATCTTACTTGAACTTGTTTTCGTGTCATGATTTTGCTTCAAGAACTTTGAGCCATCCAAGGATCCATTGAAGCTAGATCCATTTTTCTCTTTTCCAGTAGGTTCATCCAAGGAACTTAAGGTAGTAATGATGTTCATAACATCATTCGATTCATACATATAAAGCTATCTTATTCGAAGGTTTAAACTTGTAATCACTAGAACATAGTTTAGTTAATTCTAAACTTGTTCGCAAACAAAAGTTAATCCTTCTAACTTGACTTTTAAAATCAACTAAACACATGTTCTATATCTATATGATATGCTAACTTAATGATTTAAAACCTGGAAACACGAAAAACACCGTAAAACCGGATTTACGCCGTCGTAGTAACACCGCGGGCTGTTTTGGGTTAGTTAATTAAAAACTATGATAAACTTTGATTTAAAAGTTGTTATTCTGAGAAAATGATTTTTATTATGAACATGAAACTATATCCAAAAATTATGGTTAAACTCAAAGTGGAAGTATGTTTTCTAAAATGGTCATCTAGACGTCGTTCTTTCGACTGAAATGACTACCTTTACAAAAACGACTTGTAACTTATTTTTCCGACTAGAAACCTATACTTTTTTTGTTTAGATTCATAAAATAGAGTTCAATATGAAACCATAGCAATTTGATTCACTCAAAACGGATTTAAAATGAAGAAGTTATGGGTAAAACAAGATTGGATAATTTTTCTCATTTTAGCTACGTGAAAATTGGTAACAAATCTATTCCAACCATAACTTAATCAACTTGTATTGTATATTATGTAATCTTGAGATACCATAGACACGTATACAATGTTTCGACCTATCATGTCGACACATCTATATATATTTCGGAACAACCATAGACACTCTATATGTGAATGTTGGAGTTAGCTATACAGGGTTGAGGTTGATTCCAAAATATATATAGTTTGAGTTGTGATCAATACTGAGATACGTATACACTGGGTCGTGGATTGATTCAAGATAATATTTATCGATTTATTTCTGTACATCTAACTGTGGACAACTAGTTGTAGGTTACTAACGAGGACAGCTGACTTAATAAACTTAAAACATCAAAATATATTAAAAGTGTTGTAAATATATTTAAATATATCTTGAACATACTTTGATATATATGTATATATTGTTATAGGTTCGTGAATCAACCAGTGGCCAAGTCTTACTTCCCGACGAAGTAAAAATCTGTGAAAGTGAGTTATAGTCCCACTTTTAAAATCTAATATTTTTGGGATGAGAATACATGCAGGTTTTATAAATGATTTACAAAATAGACACAAGTACGTGAAACTACATTCTATGGTTGAATTATCGAAATCGAATATGCCCCTTTTTATTAAGTCTGGTAATCTAAGAATTAGGGAACAGACACCCTAATTGACGCGAATCCTAAAGATAGATCTATTGGGCCTAACAAACCCCATCCAAAGTACCGGATGCTTTAGTACTTCGAAATTTATATCATATCCGAAGGGTGTCCCAGAATGATGGGGATATTCTTATATATGCATCTTGTTATTGTCGGTTACCAGGTGTTCACCATATGAATGATTTTTATCTCTATGTATGGGATGTGTATTGAAATATGAAATCTTGTGGTCTATTGTTACGATTTGATATATATAGGTTAAACCTATAACTCACCAACATTTTTGTTGACGTTTAAAGCATGTTTATTCTCAGGTGAATATTAAGAGCTTCCGCTGTTGCATACTAAAATAAGGACAAGATTTGGAGTCCATGTTTGTATGTTATTGTGTAAAAACTGCATTCAAGAAACTGATTTCGATGTAACATATTTGTATTGTAAACCATTATGTAATGGTCGTGTGTAAACAGGATATTTTAGATTATCATTATTTGATAATCTACGTAAAGCTTTTTAAACCTTTATTTATGAAATAAAGGTTATGGTTTGTTTTAAAAATGAATGCAGTCTTTGAAAAACGTCTCATATAGAGGTCAAAACCTCGCAACGAAATCAATTAATATGGAACGTTTTTAATCAATAAGAACGGGACATTTCACAAAGTATTGGGAGGATTACCAATTCTTCGATGAATCGGATCCCGACAAGGATTCCGATGATGTTATAGAAATTACCCCAACACAATTTAATAAGGCAAAAGAGAACAATAAGGGAAAGGGCATAAAAATAGAGAAATTTAATTCCAAACCCGATGAACTTTATATGTATCGTCAACACCCGTATTTCTTAAGTTGTGACAATAACCCGGGAACCTCTAAACCACCAGGTTTTTCTAAACCAATGTGGAAAACGGCGTCTCGTATTAGGGGAACATCATATATCCCTAGAAACTTAGCAAAACGAACCAAAACTGAAGAAGAAGAAACAAGCGAGTCGGAATAAGATAGTTGTATTCGTGTGGTGTAATATATGTAATATATTATGCTTATGCTTTATGATATATGTAAAAATTGCTTGTATTAATAAGTATTTTTTTTATGAATCTAACTCTTGTCTATTTTACAGTATAAAAACACAAAATGGATAGACAACCCAATATTTTAAGAGACCTACCCGGAGACATGATTGATGAAATCTTGTCTAGAGTCGGTCAGAATTCCTCGGCACAACTATTTAAGGCGAGATCAGTTTGTAAGACATTCGAAGAACGTTCCAAGAATGCCTTGGTTTATAAAAGGCTTTCGTTCGAAAGATGGGGGATATCATATTGGGAAATCCATAAGTTACGATGTGTTTACTTTGACGCATATATTGCGGGGAACCCAAATGCTATTTTACGCAACGGGTTAAGAAATTATTTTGACTCAATATATCCGAATATAGGACTTCGTGATTTAGAAAAAGCGGCTAACATGCAACATAAAGAAGCATGCTATGCTTACGGGTTAGTAATGTTCGCTTCTCACCAAGGTGAGAAAAAGAACATCGGGCTACAACTATTAAACAAAACGTTCCCACAAGTGACGGAGTCGGTAATTGGGGTAAGAAATGAGGTTTTTAGGTTATTACGAGACTGTTGGTCATTACGTAACCCTCGTCCCTTTGACGACGTTACAACACACTGTCTTATCAACGGCCATAACGGTTATGTTCCACAAGACCAAGGATGGGAAGTAGTCCTAGTAAAACCAGAATGCATGACTTGTTTCTGGACGTATGAATTACGTGTCTTTATTGCCTTTGCTGAACGACTTGTGTACTAGCTAGAATTATCTTCACAACTATCTTGTATCAAAGTTATTGTGTGCTATATTTCATGCTTTATGTAAAATAAGCGGTATTGTAAGTTTGTAAAATATTGTATAAAAGTTTGAACGCGAAATATTATTATAATCAGTTTTTCATATAGAATTGTAGTAGTTGAATTGTATATTAGCTACTAAGTATGAACTTAACGGGTAGGTACTACCCGAATTTAAACTTATAAAACGCTAATATGAAGAAAAAGCTTTTATAAATGAGTTCATATTATGCTACGAAATACTATTAACTACTCTTAATATTCTGTATGATTAACTTGTTCCATTTGACTATTTTGAAGGAAATGGCACCGACTACTCGACACACCGTGAATATGAATGAAGAGGAATTCCGTACTTTTCTAGCTTCAAACATAGCCGCAGTACAGGCTGCGCTACATACCAACAATAACCTTGCATCTAGCAGTACAGGAAATCGTGTAGGATGCACCTACAAATAATTCACTGCCTGCAAACCTTTGGAATTTGATGGAACCGAAGGACCGATCGGATTGAAACGGTGGACCGAGAAGGTCGAATCGGTGTTTGCCATAAGTAAGTGTACTGAAGAGGACAAAGTGAAGTACGCTACGCATACCTTCACAGGTTCTGCGTTAACATGGTGGAATACCTATCTAGAGCAAGTGGGACAAGATGATGCGTACGCACTACCGTGGTCAGCATTCAAGCACTTGATGAACGAGAAGTACCGTCCCAGAACCGAGGTCAATAAGCTCAAGACAGAACTTAGAGGGTTACGAACCCAAGGATTTGATATTACCACGTACGAAAGACGATTCACAGAATTGTGCCTATTGTGTCCGGGAGCGTTCGAAGATGGGGAAGAGAAGATCGACACGTTTGTGAACGGATTACCGGAAAGAATCCAAGAAGATATAAGTTCACATGAGCCTGCATCCATACAACAGGCATGTAGAATGGCTCACAAACTAGTGAACCAGATTGAGGAAAGAATTAAAGAACAGACGGTTGAATAGGCCAATGTGAAGCAAGTCAAAAGAAAGTGCGAGGAAAACGGTGATAAGAATCACCAATACAACAACAACAGCAATTACAATAATAATCGCAACAATTATCCCAACAATCGCAACATCAATCGCAACTACAACAAATGGCCCAACAACAACAACAACAACAACAGCAACTACAACAATCATCCCAACAACAATAACAACCGCAACAACAATAACAACAACAATCAGAAGCAGCTATGCCAAAGGTGTGAAAAGTATCACTCGGGGTTCTGCACAAAATTTTGCAACAAGTGTAAAAGAAATGGTCATAGCACGGCGAAGTGTGAGGTCTACGGACCAGGGGTTAACAGAACGAAAGGAACAAATGGTGTCGGAACGAGTAATGGCGGAGCAAGTAGTGTCGGAGCAAGTTATGCCAATGTAGTTTGTTATAAATGTGGAAAACCGGGCCACATTATTAGAAATTTCCCGAACCAGGAGAACAAGAATGGACAAGGCCGCGGAAGAGTTTTCAATATTAATGCGGCAGAGGCACAGGAAGACCCGGAGCTTGTTACGGGTACGTTTCTTATTGACAATAAATCTGCTTACGTTTTATTTGATTCGGGTGCGGATAGAAGCTATATGAGTAGAGATTTTTGTGCTAAATTAAGTTGTCCATTGACGCCGTTAGATAGTAAATTTTTACTCGAATTAGCAAACGGTAAATTAATTTCAGCAGATAATATATGCCGGAATCGAGAAATTAAACTGGGTAGCGAAATATTTAAGATTGATTTGATACCAGTAGAGTTAGGGAGTTTTGATGTAATAGTTGGCATGGACTGGCTAAAGAAGGTGAAAGCAGAGATCGTATGTTATAAAAATGCAATTCGCATTGTACGAGAAGAAGGAGAACCCTTAATGGTGTACGGAGAAAAGGGCAACATGAAGCTACATCTTATTAGTAATTTAAAAGCACAAAAACTAATAAGAAAAGGTTGCTATGCTGTTCTAGCACACGTCGAGAAAGTACAAACTGAAGAAAAGAGCATCAATGATGTTCCCGTCGCAAAAGAATTTCCCGATGTATTTTCGAAAGAATTACCGGGACTACCTCCACATCGATCTATTGAATTTCAAATAGATCTTGTACCAGGAGCTGCACCAATAGCTCGTGCTCCTTATAGACTCGCACCCAGCGAGATGAAAGAACTGCAAAGCCAACTGCAAGAACTATTAGAACGTGGTTTCATTCGACCAAGCACATCACAATGGGGAGCTCCTGTTTTGTTTGTCAAGAAGAAGGATGGTACATTTAGGTTGTGTATTGACTACAGAGAGTTGAACAAACTTACCATCAAAAACCGTTATCCACTACCGAGAATTGACGACTTATTTGATCAACTACAAGGCTCGTCGGTTTATTCGAAGATCGATTTACGTTCTGGATATCATCAAATGCGAGTAAAGGAGGATGATATTCCAAAAACTGCTTTTAGGACGCGTTATGGTCATTACGAGTTTATGGTTATGCCGTTTGGATTGACTAACGCACCAGCTGTGTTCATGGACCTTATGAACCGAGTGTGTGGGCCATATCTTGACAAGTTTGTCATTGTTTTCATCGATGACATACTTATTTATTCAAAGAATGATCAAGAGCATGAATAACATTTGAGAAAAGTGCTAGAAGTATTGAGGAAAGAAAAACTGTACGCTAAGTTTTCAAAGTGTGCATTTTGGTTGGAAGAAGTTCAATTCCTCGGTCACATAGTGAACAAAGAAGGTATCCAGGTGGACCCGGCAAAGATCGAAACCGTTGAAAAGTGGGAAACCCCAAAAACTCCGAAGCATATACGTCAATTTTTAGGATTGGCTGGTTACTACAGAAGATTCATCCAAGATTTCTCCAAAATAGCAAAACCCTTGACTGCATTAACGCATAAAGGGAAGAAATTTGAATGGAAGGATGAACAAGAGAAGGCGTTTCAATTATTGAAGAAAAAGCTAACTACAGCACCTATATTGTCATTGCCTGAAGGGAATGATGATTTTGTGATTTATTGTGACGCATCAAAGCAAGGTCTCGGTTGTGTATTAATGCAACGGACGAAGGTGATTGCTTATGCGTCTAGACAATTGAAGATTCACGAGCAAAATTATACGACGCATGTTTTGAAATTAGGCGCGGTTGTTTTTGCATTAAAGACTTGGAGGCACTACTTATATGGGGTCAAAAGTATTATATATACCGACCACAAAAGTCTTCAACACATATTTAATCAGAAACAACTGAATATGAGGCAGTGTAGGTGGATTGAATTGTTGAATGATTACGACTTTGAGATTCGTTACCACCCGGGGAAGGCAAATGTGGTAGCCGACGCCTTGAGCAGAAAGGACAGAGAACCCATTCGAGTAAAATCTATGAATATAATGATTCACACTAACCTTACTACTCAAATAAAGGAGGCGCAACAAGGAGTTTTAAAAGAGGGAAATTTAAAGGATGAAATACCCAAAGGATCGGAGAAGCATCTTAATATTCGGGAAGACGGAACCCGGTATAGGGCTGAAAGAATTTGGGTACCAAAATTTGGAGATATGAGAGAAATGGTACTTAGAGAAGCTCATAAAACCAGATACTCAATACATCCTGGAACGGGGAAGATGTACAAGGATCTTAAGAAACATTTTTGGTGGCCAGGTATGAAAGCCGATATTGCTAAATATGTAGGAGAATGTTTGACGTGTTCTAAGGTCAAAGCTGAACATCAGAAACCATCAGGTCTACTACAACAACCTGAAATCCCGGAATGGAAATGGGAAAACATTACCATGGATTTCATTACTAAATTGCCAAGGACTGCAAGTGGTTATGATACTATTTGGGTAATAGTTGATCGTCTCACCAAGTCAGCACACTTCCTGCCAATAAGAGAAGATGACAAGATGGAGAAGTTAGCACGACTGTATTGGAAGGAAGTCGTCTCCAGACATGGAATACCAATCTCTATTATCTCTGATAGGGATGGCAGATTTATTTCAAGATTCTGGCAGACATTACAGCAAGCATTAGGAACTCGTCTAGACATGAGTACTGCCTGTCATCCACAAACTGATGGACAGAGCGAAAGGACGATACAAACGCTTGAAGACATGCTACGAGCTTGTGTTATTGATTTCGGAAACAGTTGGGATCGACATCTACCATTAGCAGAATTTTTCTACAACAACAGCTACCATGCAAGCATTGAGATAGCGCCGTTTGAAGCACTTTATGGTAGAAAGTGCAGGTCTCCGATTTGTTGGAGTGAAGTGAGGGATAGACAGATTACGGGTCCGGAGATAATACAAGAAACAACCGAGAAGATAATCCAAATTCAACAACGGTTGAAAACCGCCCAAAGTCGACAAAAGAGCTACGCCGACATTAAAAGAAAAGATATAGAATTTGAAATTGGAGAGATGGTCATGCTTAAGGTTGCACCTTGGAAAGTCGTTGTTCGATTTGGTAAACGAGGTAAATTAAATCCAAGGTATATTGGACCATTCAAGATTATTGATCGTGTCGGACCAGTAGCTTACCGACTTGAGTTACCTCAACAACTCGCGGTTGTACATAACACTTTCCACGTCTTGAATTTTAAGAAATGTTTTGCTAAAGAAGATCTCACTATTCCGTTAGACGAAATCCAAATCAACGAAAAACTTCAATTCATCGAAGAATCCGTCGAAATAATGGATCGTGAGGTTAAAAGACTTAAACAAAACAAGATACCAATTGTTAAGGTTCAATGGAATGCTCGTAGAGGACCCGAGTTCACCTGGGAGCGTGAAGATCAGATGACGAAGAAATACCCGCATTTATTTCCAGAAGATACGTCAACACCTCCAACTGCTTAAAATTTCGGGATGAAATTTATTTAACGGGTAGGTACTGTAGTGACCCGAACTTTTCCATGTTTATATATATATTAACTGAAATTGTTATTTACATGATTAAGTGTTTCCAACATGTTAAGCAATCAAACTTGTTAAGACTTGATTAATTGAAATAGGTTTCATATAGACAATTGACCACCCAAGTTGACCGGTGATTCACGAACGTTAAAACTTGTAAAAACTATACGACGATATATATATGGTTATATATATAGTTAACATGATTTTATTATAATTATGTATCTCATTAGGTATTTTAACAATGAGTTATATACATAAAAATGAGACTATTAATTTAAGAAACTCGAAAACGATATATATATAACGATTATCGTTATAACAACGTCTTACTAGGTACATATGAATCATATTAAGATATTGATACACTTGGTTAATTATGTTAAATGATAATTAAATATATTATTAAGTGTATTAACAATGAAATACATATGTAAAAATAAGACTACTAACTTAATGATTTCGAAACGAGACATATATGTAACGATTATCGTTGTAACGACATTTAACTGTATATATATCATACTAAGATATATTATATATCATAATATCGTGATAATATAACAATTTAACATCTCATTTTTATAATAAACAATGGGTTAACAACATTCAACAAGATCGTTAACCTAAAGGTTTCAAAACAACATTTACATGTAACGACTAACGATGACTTAACGACTCAGTTAAAATGTATATACATGTAGTGTTTTAATATGTATTCATACACTTTTGAAAGACTTCAAGACACTTATCAAAATACTTCTACTTAACAAAAATGCTTACAATTACATCCTCGTTCAGTTTCATCAACAATTCTACTCGTATGCACCCGTATTCGTACTCGTACAATACACAGCTTTTAGATGTATGTACTATTGGTATATACACTCTAATGATCAGCTCTTAGCAGCCCATGTGAGTCACCTAACACATGTGGGAACCATCATTTGGCAACTAGCATGAAATATCTCATAAAATTACAAAAATATGAGTAATCATTCATGACTTATTTACATGAAAACAAAATTACATATCCTTTATATCTAATCCATACACCAACGACCAAAAACACCTAAAAACACTTTCATTCTTCAATTTTCTTCATATAATTGATCTCTCTCAAGTTCTATCTTCAAGTTCTAAGTGTTCTTCATAAATTCCAAAAGTTCTAGTTTCATAAAATCAAGAATACTTCCAAGATTGCAAGTTTACTTTCAAGTTTTCTAAATCCATTCCAAGTAATCATCCAAGATCAAGAAACCTTTGTTACTTACAGTAGGTTATCTTTCTAATACAAGGTAATAATCATATTCAAACTTTAATTCAATTTCTATAACTATAACAATCTTATTTCGAGTGGAAATCTTACTTGAAATTGTTTTCGTGTCATGGTTCTGCTTCAAGAACTTTCAAGCCATCCAAGGATCCTTTGAAGCTAGATCTATTTTTCTCATTTCCAGTAGGTTTATCCAAGGAACTTGAGGTAGTAATGATGTTCATAACATCATTCGATTCATACATATAAAGCTATCTTATTCGAAGGTTTAAACTTGTAATCACTAGAACATAGTTTAGTTAATTCTAAACTTGTTCGCAAATAAAAGTTAATCCTTCTAACTTGACTTTTAAAATCAACTAAACACATATTCTATATCTATATGATATGCTAACTTAATGATTTAAAACCTGGAAACACGAAAAACACCGTAAAACCAGATTTACGCCGTCGTAGTAACACCGCGGGCTGTTTTAGGTTAGTTTATTAAAAACTATGATAAACTTTGATTTAAAAGTTGTTATTCTGGGAAAATGATTTTTATTATGAACATGAAACTATATCCAAAAATTATGGTTAAACTCAAAGTGGAAGTATGTTTTCTAAAATGGTCATCTAGACGTCGTTCTTTCGACTGAAATGACTACCTTTACAAAAATTACTTGTAACTTATTTTTCCCACGATAAACCTATACTTTTTCTGTTTAGATTCATAAAATAGAGTTCAATATGAAACCATAGCAATTTTATTCACTCAAAACGGATTTAAAATGAAGAAGTTATGGGTAAAACAAGATTGGATAATTTTTCTCATTTTAGCTACGTGAAAATTGGTAACAAATCTATTCCAACCAAAACTTAATCAACTTGTATTGTATATTATGTAATCTTGAGATACCATAGACACGTATACAATGTTTTGACCTATCATGTCGACACATCTATATATATTTCGGAACAACCATAGACACTCTATATGTGAATGTTGGAGTTAGCTATACAGGGTTGAGGTTGATTCCAAAATATATATAGTTTGAGTTGTGATCAATACTGAGATACATATACACTGGGTCGTGGATTGATTCAAGATAATATTTATCGATTTATTTCTGTACATCTAACTGTGGACAACTAGTTGTAGGTTACTAACGAGGACAGCTGACTTAATAAACTTAAAACATCAAAATATATTAAAAGTGTTATAAATATGTTTTGAACATACTTTGATATATATGTATATATTGTTATAGGTTCGTGAATCAACCAGTGGCCAAGTCTTACTTCCCGACGAAGTAAAAATCTGTGAAAGTGAGTTATAGTCCCACTTTTAAAATCTAATATTTTTGGGATGAGAATACATGCAGGTTTTATAAATGATTTACAAAATAGACACAAGTACGTGAAACTACATTCTATGGTTGAATTATCGAAATCGAATATGCCCCTTTTTATTAAGTCTGGTAATCTAAAAATTAGGGAACAGACACCCTAATTGACGCGAATCCTAAAGATAGATCTATTGGGCCTAACAAACCCCATCCAAAGTACCGGATGCTTTAGTACTTCGAAATTTATATCATATCCGAAGGGTGTCCCGGAATGATGGGGATATTCTTATATATATGCATCTTGTTAATGTCGGTTACCAGGTGTTCACCATATGAATGATTTTTATCTCTATGTATGGGATGTGTATTGAAATATGAAATCTTGTGGTCTATTGTTACGATTTGATATATATAGGTTAAACCTATAACTCACCAACATTTTTGTTGACGTTTAAAGCATGTTTATTCTCAGGTGAATACTAAGAGCTTCCGCTGTTGCATACTAAAATAAGGACAAGATTTGGAGTCCATGTTTGTATGATATTGTGTAAAAACTGCATTCAAGAAACTGATTTCGATGTAACATATTTGTATTGTAAACCATTATGTAATGGTCGTGTGTAAACAGGATATTTTAGATTATCATTATTTGATAATCTACGTAAAGCTTTTTAAACCTTTATTTATGAAATAAAGGTTATGGTTTGTTTTAAAAATGAATGCAGTCTTTGAAAAACGTCTCATATAGAGGTCAAAATATCGCAACGAAATCAATTAATATGGAACGTTTTTAATCAATAAGAACGGGACATTTCATGGTTCAACTTCGAACAGTCTATCATCCATATACATTTGACAATCTAAATCTGTTTTCAGAAATCGTATTTTAATCATGATTTTTGACTCGTTCAAAGAAATCGCACAATATCTATATGAAAAATTAACTACTTTTCAAGAGCAATTCATTTATGAACATATTTCAATTCATACTTTTCTAAATTTCAAAAATCAAATACGAATTTTAAACCAAAATTAAAATAGTCATATCTTTCAAACCGTACGTCGAAAACACGCGATTTCTAAAGGAGAAATTATTAGTTTTTCGAAAGATTTTCAACTACGTACAATTCATATTTTGAAAATATCAAGTTCATATCAGTAGGTTAAATATTAAATTTGGGATTTAATAACAAAATCCTTTTTCAGACACATTAACGACTAAAACACATCACGTAAGCATGGACACGAGCACTACCATTGATTATACTATTTAATTGAAGAAAAAATAGAGATACAAAAATTAGGGTTCTTAGATCTTACCTAAATTACAAAGTTGGACGGATAGATGAATAAAGCTTTACGCGTAGAACACAAATATGCAAACGATTTAATGATAATGCAATTAAAAGTAGTGATTTTGGTGAAGATGATGGTTGACTATGATGATGATGTAGATGGTTTGCTTTTCGACTATCATAGGGGAAAAAAGATGGCTGCAGTTTTATGATTTAACCTAAACCTAAAACTTCCTTATATAACAAGTTTAAAAAATTACACAATACTCCCCCCCCCCCCCCCAATGGGGTGCCGAGGGACAAGGGGTCCCGAACTTTATTTTTTGTAACTTATGGCACAAACATATAAAGAATAAAAATTTACGGTCTCGCAATAGTTAATCTATTAACATTTTCTAATGATCGTCAGGTCTAAACCGCACAATATAAAGAATAAAAATTCTTAATAAACTTATAAATTCCATATAAATAATATTTATCATTAAAAAATAACATAAAAATGTTATTTCATCATTTCGTGACTAAAAAGTCAGTAACGGTCATTAAGTAACACTTAACGAATAATAAATATTCTTATCAAACTTTAACACATAAGTATTACAAATACAATTATAACAAATCATAACATAAAAGTCAACTAATTCACGTATGTAGCGACCCAACAAAATCGTCATTGACGGCGCCGTTAACTTAGGTCCCGTTGCGTGGTCGTAGTCCCTATATGAGACTCGTTTGACCAAAATTATGTCGCATTCATTTGAAAGTACAAGATTTGCAAAGTTCAGTTTACCAACGGTTCAACAATAAGTTTAAGTTTACAAAAGTAATAAAGTGAAAATGAAATAAACTTGCGACATAATATAAGTTAAAAATCACGGTTGCTATAAATAGCGTATGTATGTATGTATGCTTGACTCCAAGCAAGTATATCAAAGTGTGCGCAGAAGCATGTATCAAATAGCCAAGTATGAACCTGAGAAACATATAGAAAACTGTCAACGAAAAACGTTGGTGAAATCATAGGTTTAAGTAAGTAAGTGAGTAAAAGTAAGTCGAACCACAAGATTTGCAACATTGATGAAATAGTAGTACATTCTAAAAGTTAATATTCACGAGCACCCAATTATCAAGGCTTAACATTCCGTCCGTTGAACCCCATTAATAGTGCTAGAACAACACTGTTTCTCGAAAATATATTTCATCCGTAGACGGTAGCGAACCGTCCGAGATGAGGGTTTGTCAAACCCATATGGCCATACAACATAAGTTCACGCCTACACTTACACACTGCAAGAGTAACTAATGATAATCGAATTGAGGATTTTGTTCTAAACTCGTATGTAGAATGTTTGTTTTCCTCTACTTGTGTTCACTTAGTTAAAAAGAAATATTTATGTTTTCTCATCCCAAATGTAAGTTCAAAAGAGTAAAAGTGGGACTATGATCTCACCTCGAGTGCACGAGTATAAAAGTACTTCACAAAGTAAACGTGTGCATGATAGTTGCTTAGCCTTGACCTAAACAAGTAAGTTGTATCAATTAACCGGTTACGTCACAAGGTCAGGCGAAATGTGTTCAATTAGTCCTATGGCTCGTTACGACTCGAATAGTATAGCATGTGAATCACGTTGTCAAGTTTCATACAAGAATCAAGTATAAACGAAGATTAGAACGATTGCATAAACGTTTGTTTAAGTTTGACTAAAAGTCAAACTTGGTCAAGTCAAAGTCAACAAAAAGTCAACACGTTCGGGTCGGGTCCCGAACTATTTTTCTGTGCTAATTATTCATATATAAGCATGTTAGAACAAGTTACATGTGAATCGGAGGTCCATAGCATGCCACACATTTTTCGTATATTGGAAAAGCAAGACAGAATCAAACCATGCCTATTGTCGCGTCGCGATAAATGCTGGCCGCGCCACGGCGAATAACAGGTGCTGGTACCTGGTCAGTCTCAATTGTTCAAGTCTCAAACTCAAAATTCAAACAAACACAAAACACAACCCGTAAACACTTAGAATGCGTATCTTATATCGTTGGAAAGCTATTTTGACAAGGAACACAACTAAGTACATATTATCAATCAAAACGTGCATTTAAAATAATCAAATTCTCGTCAAATGTTCAATGAACGTTCATAATCAAAGTTTCAAGTTTGTAAAACGCGTTTCATTATTCGGGCAACCAATTTACATGTATGATATGCCGTTTTGAACGTAATGAAACATACATTACAACTAAACACCCACAAATAACATTCCACGACATTTAAAGCATCAAAAGTTCATCTTAAGAGCTTTCAAACCCTAACCAAGAATCACAAAATCATTAATCATGTTTTTGAAGTTTTCTTAATCAACCTACGCATCAAAACGAAGCTAGTGATACTAGTAACACAATCAAAACATGAACTTTAACAATTTAACAACATTAACTCATCCAAAATGCAAGATTAAGCAAACCCATTTTTAAGTTCATGCTAGTTACTCCAAAACAACAAATCGAGCAAACAAAACATATATTCATGTTATACACGAGCCATGGACACTAACTAACACCATTTCAAGTATATAAAACGAATTTAGAGAAATCTAGAGTTTTAGAAATGTTACCCAAATGTGAAGAAATTGGTACCAAAATGTAGAGGATGAAGAGAGGATCACAAAAATGTAATTTGTTTTGATGTTTGCTTCCTTGAAAAGATTTGGATGATGATTCTTTGTTGAGAGGATTTGAGAGAAAAAGGAAGTAGTAAGAATGGTGGTGGGTGTTCAAATGAATGAGTGGTGGAGATGGTGGGTTGACTAGTTGACCTAGTCAACTAGTTTGCCCACTAGCCAACTTTGGTCTCTCGAGTTTAAAGCGGGTGCGGGAATTAACCAAACGAATTATTTTAAAAAACGCTAGAGTAAACGAGTGATCTTATAATTAAATAACGGGAATATTAAGAACGTAAGTTAACGAAAGACACGAATTTAGATAACAAAAGATATTATTAAAAAAAGACGGCGTTAAAATAAATTTAACGGAAAAACACGGGATGTTACATTACCTACACCTTAAAAGAAATTTCGTCCCGAAATTTAGTTGGAAGTAGTAGTCGTTGTTTCTTCCTAGAGATCTTGTGTTGTCGATTCTACAAATAAGTGAAGGTACTCCCTTGGGTATTTCAACGAACTTCGACAGTCGGGATTTTACGTTGGTTTAAAGTTTGGTTTTACGATTTATAGTTTCAACCGGTCCTCCTTGGAAGTGAGGTTTGTCGTTGATAGTAAGTTCATTGAAGAGGATAACAAGTTCTTTTCTCGCAAGACACGCCTTTAAGTTTGATACACAGAATGTAGGATGAACGGAATTTGTTTGAGTCGGAAGTTCGAAGCGGTAAGCAACGGGCACAACACGCCCCAAGATTTCAAAAGGACTAAAAATATCGCGGATTTAGCTTTCTACGCTTCCGAAACGGACTACACCTTTTCAAGGTGCGACTTTTAACGTTACGCAGTTTCCCACTTGGAATTCGAGAGGTTTACGTTTAACACTTGTATGACTCTTTTGGCGACTACGGGCCGTCTTGAGCCTTTCTTGGAATTGAATAATTTTCCGGTTGTTTCATGAATGAGTTCGGGTCCGGTGGTTCGCTTGTCACCTACTTCGGTTCAACAATAAGAAAACGACATTTACGGCTATACGGGTCCTCGAAAAGTGTGACGTTAATACTCGAATGAAAATTATTGTAGTAAGAGAATTTGACTAAAGGCAAGTACTTTTCTCAAGTAAATTTGAAGTCGATAACACGAACTCGTATTATGGTTTCCAAATTTGAATCGTATGTTTGCTCAGTCCGTCGGGTTGTGGTTGATGTGTTGTACTCATGTTTAAACATGATCCCGAGGCTTTTTGTAAGGCACTCCGAAATCTAGAAGTGAAATGAGAATCTCGATCCGAAACGAGGTACATTTCCTTAAGGTATATTTGAAAAAGTTTGTTAGGACTTGAAAACGTTAGATAGAACAAGTTTCTCAAGAAATTCGCGCCGCGGAAGATTTATCAGTTTTCGAAAATGTTCGTTTGGACTATTCACCCTCGTGGCGAATGCTAGTATAGTGTGAAGAGTCTCTCTCTCCATTGAGAATTTAGGTAGAAGGTTTTTTTATACGAAAGTACGAGTGTAATACGGAAGAAGTTTCCGCCTCGATATGAGCATAACAAGCATATCGTAGTTCGTCGATAAAACTGTGCGAAAACGAGATAGTATACACGTGTAACATATGTTTGAAGTTGAAAGAATTTGTCATTCCTTCGGAAGCATGGGTATGGTTCGACAATAATCGAAGATGTGTCCCTGGTATGGTTGTTATCAACATTCTCGGAGTTTTCGGATATTCAAACAAGAAAAATGAAGTCATGTACATGGCACATGGTGGTGATTAGGTTGATCGAGTCCAATCACCATCACGAGTCATTAGAACTTTGGTATGACTTACCATAATATAACCACGTTGATCGAGTGTCGTTATATTACGCTAACTCATACCTCCATTCCCACATCACTCCATAACATCAAGTTCGTGTAACTGTAAAGATCTAGAATGAACAAAGTGTAACGACGTCTCAAACGTGACTCGTATTGAATCAAAAGAATTAGTGCAACTCTAAAGAAGCGTTCCCCGAGGGAAGTGTATAAATGATTGTTCACGTCAATGCGGTTCAAGTCAAACAATAATGCATTTAGGCACGAAATGAGTAACGAATCATGATAACGAATAGTATACAACCGTAGTGATAAGTGTTGATGACGATACTCACCTAGAGTAGTGATGGTAGTAACACCAAAAAGTAGATAGTAAGAAACACTAGTGGAAAACCGATAGTAAGTTGAAACGGTGGCGAATAACAATCCGGGAGATAGAGTTCCCGAACAAGTGTGACTAATGAAGTCGTCGTCATCCATAAGTATATGAATCTTGAATTTACGCGTGTTACCAGAAAGTTGCAGAATACGAGTTCGTATGATGAAAACTTGGTACCATTAAAAAGTTCACCTAAGAATGATTCAAGTATAATGCACAAGTAGCCAAGTAAGTGCTATCTATAGCAAATGTATGTCAGAATGCAATGGCTAACTATCCGGTTGTAGTCTAGATTAACTAATGCGTCCTAACGACTCTGTCAGACACACTAATGCACATCCTAGTTCCCTACAACCAACGCTCTGATACCATCTGTAGCGACCCGACAAAATCGTCATTGACGGCGCCGTTAACTTAGGTCCCGTTGCGTGGTCGTAGTCCCTAAGTGAGACTCGTTTGACCAAAATTATGTCGCATTCATTTGAAAGTACAAGATTTGCAAAGTTCAGTTTACCAACGGTTCAACAATAAGTTTAAGTTTACAAAAGTAATAAAGTGAAAATGAAATAAACTTGCGACATAATATAAGTTGAAAATCACGGTTGCTATAAATAGCGTATGTATGTATGCTTGACTCCAAGCAAGTATATCAAAGTGTGCGCAGAAGCATGTATCAAATAGCCAAGTATGAACCTGAGAAACATATAGAAAACTGTCAACGAAAAACATTGGTGAAATCATAGGTTTAAGTAAGTAAGTGAGTAAAAGTAAGTCGAACCACAAGATTTGCAACATTGATGAAATAGTAGTACATTCTAAAAGTTAATATTCACGAGCACCCAATTATCAAGGCTTAACATTCCGTCCGTTGAACCCCATTAATAGTGCTAGAACAACACTGTTTCTCGAAAATATATTTCATCCGTAGACGGTAGCGAACCGTCCGAGATGAGGGTTTGTCAAACCCATATGGCCATACAACATAAGTTCACGCCTACACTTACACACTGCAAGAGTAACTAATGATAATCGAATTGAGGATTTTGTTCTAAACTCGTATGTAGAATGTTTGTTTTCCTCTACTTGTGTTCACTTAGTTAAAAAGAAATATTTATGTTTTCTCATCCCAAATGTAAGTTCAAAAGAGTAAAAGTGGGACTATGATCTCACCTCGAGTGCACGAGTATAAAAGTACTTCACAAAGTAAACGTGTGCATGATAGTTGCTTAGCCTTGACCTAAACAAGTAAGTTATATCAATTAACCGGTTACGTCACAAGGTTGGGCGAAATGTGTTCAATTAGTCCTATGGCTCGTTACGACTCGAATAGTATAGCATGTGAATCACGTTGTCAAGTTTCATGCAAGAATCAAGTATAAACGAAGATTAGAACGATTGCATAAACGTTTGTTTAAGTTTGACTAAAAGTCAAACTTGGTCAAGTCAAAGTCAACAAAAAGTCAACACGTTCGGGTCGGGTCCTGAACTATTTTTCTGTGCTAATTATTCATATATAAGCATGTTAGAACAAGTTACATGTGAATCGGAGGTCCATAGCATGCCACACATTTTTCGTATATTGGAAAAGCAAGACAGAATCAAACCATGCCTATTGTCGCGCCGCGATAAATGCTGGCCGCGCCGCGGCGAATAATGGGTGCTGGTACCTGGTCAGTCTCAATTGTTCAAGTCTCAAACTCAAAATTTAAACAAACACAAAACACAAACCGTAAACACTTAGAAGCGTATCTTATATCGTTGGAAAGCTCTTTTGACAATGAACACAACTAAGTACATATTATCAATCAAAACGTGCATTTAAAATAATCAAATTCTCGTCAAATGTTCAATGAACGTTCATAATCAAAGTTTCAAGTTTGTAAAACGCGTTTCATGATTCGGGTAACCAATTTACATGTATGATATGCCGTTTTGAAGGTAATGAAACATACATTACAACTAAACACCCACAAATAACATTCCACGACATTTAAAGCATCAAAAGTTCATCTTAAGAGCTATCAAACCCTAACCAAGAATCACAAAATCATTAATCATGTTTTTGAAGTTTTCTTAATCAACCTACGCATCAAAACGAAGCTAGTGATACTAGTAACACAATCAAAACATGAACTTTAACAATTTAACAACATTAACTCATCCAAAATGCAAGATTAAGCAAACCCATTTTTAAGTTCATGCTAGTTACTCCAAAACAACAAATCGAGCAAACAAAACATATATTCATGTTATACACGAGCCATAGGCACTAACTAACACCATTTCAAGTATATAAAACGAATTTAGAGAAATCTAGAGTTTTAGAAATGTTACCCAAATGTGAAGAAATTGGTACCAAAATGTAGAGGATGAAGAGAGGATCATAAAAATGTAATTTGTTTTGATGTTTGCTTCCTTGAAAAGATTTGGATGATGATTCTTTGTTGAGAGGATTTGAGAGAAAAAGGAAGTAGTAAGAATGGTGGTGGGTGTTCAAATGAATGAGTGGTGGAGATGGTGTGTTGACTAGTTGACCTAGTCAACTAGTTTGCCCACTAGCAACCTTTGGTCTCTCGAGTTTAAAGCGGGTGCGGGAATTAACCAAACGAATTATTTTAAAAAACGCTAGAGTAAACGAGTGATCTTATAATTAAATAACGGGAATATTAAGAACGTAAGTTAACGAAAGACACGAATTTAGATAACAAACGATATTATTAAAAAAAAAGACGGCGTTAAAATAAATTTAACGGAAAAACGCGGGATGTTACATTACATACACCTTAAAAGAAATTTCGTCCCGAAATTTAGTTGGAAGTAGTAGTCGTTGTTTCTTCCTCGAGATCTTGCGTTGTCGATTCTACGAATAAGTGAAGGTACTCCCTTGGGTATTTCAACGAACTTCGACAGTCGGGATTTTACGTTGGTTTAAAGTTTGGTTTTACGATTTATAGTTTCAACCGGTCCTCCTTGGAAGTGAGGTTTGTCGTTGATAGTAAGTTCATCGAAGAGGATAACAAGTTCTTTTCTCGCAAGACACGCCTTTAAGTTTGATACACAGAATGTAGGATGAACGGAATTTGTTTGAGTCGGAAGTTCGAAGCGGTAAGCAACGGGCACAACACGCCCCAAGATTTCAAAAGGACTAAAAATATCGCGGATTTAGCTTTCTACGCTTCCGAAACGGAATACACCTTTTCAAGGTGCGACTTTTAACGTTACGCGGTTTCCCACTTGGAATTCGAGAGGTTTACGTTTAACACTTGTATGACTCTTTTGGAGACTACGGGCCGTCTTGAGCCTTTCTTCTAATTGAATAATTTTCCGGTTGTTTCATGAATGAGTTCGGGTCCGGTGGTTCGCTTGTCACCTACTTCGGTTCAACAATAAGAAAACCACATTTACGGCTATACGGGTCCTCGAAAAGTGTGACGTTAATACTCGAATGAAAATTATTGTAGTAAGAGAATTTGACTAAAGGCAAGTACTTTTCTCAAGTAAATTTGAAGTCGATAACACGAACTCGTATTATGGTTTCCAAAGTTTGAATCGTATGTTTGCTCGGTCCGTCGGGTTGTGGTTGATGTGTTATACTCATGTTTAAACGTGGTCCCGTGGCTTTTTGTAAGGCACTCCGAAATCTAGAAGTGAAATGAGAATCTCGATCCGAAACGAGGTACATTTCCTTAAGGTATATTTGAAAAAGTTTGTTAGGACTTGAAAACGTTAGATAGAACAAGTTTCTCAAGAAATTCGCGCCGCGGAAGATTTATCAGTTTTCGAAAATGTTCGTTAGGACTATTCACCCTCGTGGCGAATGCTAGTATAGTGTGAAGAGTCTCTCTCTCCATTGAGAATTTACGTAGAAGGTTTCTTTATACGAAAGTACAAGTGTAATACGGAAGAAGTTTCCGCCTCGATATGAGCATAACAAGCATATCGTAGTTCGTCGATAAAACTATGCGAAAACGAGATAGTATACACGTGTAACATATGTTTGAAGTTGAAAGAATTTGTCATTCCTTCGGAAGCATGGGTATGGTTCTACAATAATCGAAGATGTGTCCCTGGTATGGTTGTTATCAACATTCTCGGAGTTTTCGGATATTCAAACAAGAAAAATGAAGTCATGTACATGGCACATGGTGGTGATTAGGTTGATCGAGTCCAATCACCATCACGAGTCATTAGAACTTTGGTATGACTTACCATAATATAACCACGTTGATCGAGTGTCGTTATATTACGCTAACTCATACCTCCATTCCCACATCACTCCATAACATCAAGTTCGTGTAACTGTGAAGATCTAGAATGAACAAAGTGTAACGACGTCTCAAACGTGACTCGTATTGAATCGAAAGAATTAGTGCAACTCTAAAGAAGCGTTCCCCGAGGGAAGTGTATAAATGATTGTTCACGTCAATGCGGTTCAAGTCAAACAATAATGCATTTAGGCACGAAATGAGTAACGAATCATGATAACGAATAGTATGCAACCGTAGTGATAAGTGTTGATGACGATACTCACCTAGAGTAGTGATGGTAGTAACACCAAAAAGTATATAGTAAGAAACACTAGTGGAAAACCGATAGTAAGTTGAAACGGTGGCGAATAACAATCCGGGAGACAGAGTTCCCGAACAAGTGTGACTAATGAAGTCGTCGTCATCCATAAGTGTATGAATCTTGAATTTACGCGTGTTACCAGAAAGTTGCAGAATACGAGTTCGTATGATGAAAACTTGGTACCATTAAAAAGTTCACCTAAGAATGATTCAAGTATAATGCACAAGTAGTCAAGTAAGTGCTATCTATAGCAAATGTATGTCAGAATGCAATGGCTAACTATCCGGTTGTAGTCTAGATTCACTAATGCGTCCTAACGACTCTGTCAGACACACTAATGCACATCCTAGTTCCCTACAACCAACGCTCTGATACCATCTGTAGCGACCCGACAAAATCGTCATTGACGGCGCCGTTAACTTAGGTCCCGTTGCGTGGTCGTAGTCCCTAAATGAGACTCGTTTGACCAAAATTATGTCGCATTCATTTTAAAGTACAAGATTTGCAAAGTTCAGTTTACCAACGGTTCAACAATAAGTTTAAGTGTACAAAAGTAATAAAGTGAAAATGAAATAAACTTGCGACATAAACGAATACATAAACTTAATCAACCTTTGTTAGTAAACAACATACCTGAGCGAGATTAATGAAGAATTGACTGTTTATTGAGCGAGACTCGTTATTGTCGATTTGTTCCCATAAATTAATGAGTAAACAACATAACTGAGTGAGATTAATGAAGAATTGACAGTTGTGAGAGGAAACTTACTTTATGCTTTTTAAAGCCCTAATCAGGCTGATGTTCTTGAATCTCAATTACATGACGGTTGTGAAAGTAGCCATTCAAACCGGAAAGGAGATGATGTTAACGGATTGGATGCAATCAACATCAATTGATAAATTAGGGTTTGTTGTAGATGGATTAGATGGATTGTGGCCGGGGCGTAGGAGATGATATCGTGGTTTTTTTTTTTCTAAGTTGAAAATCACGGTTGCTATAAATAGCGTATGTATGTATGCTTGACTCTAAGCAAGTATATCAAAGTGTGCGCAGAAGCATGTATCAAATAGCCAAGTATGAACCTGAGAAACATATAGAAAACTGTCAACGAAAAACGTTGGTGAAATCATAGGTTTAAGTAAGTAAATGAGTAAAAGTAAGTCGAACCACAAGATTTGCAACATTGATGAAATAGTAGTACATTCTAAAAGTTAATATTCACGAGCACCCAATTATCAAGGCTTAACATTCCGTCCGTTGAACCCCATTAATAGTGCTAGAACAACACTGTTTCTCGAAAATATATTTCATCCGTAGACGGTAGCGAACCGTCCGAGATGAGGGTTTGTCAAACCCATATGGCCATACAACATAAGTTCACGCCTACACTTACACACTGCAAGAGTAACTAATGATAATCGAATTGAGGATTTTGTTCTAAACTCGTATGTAGAATGTTTGTTTTCCTCTACTTGTGTTCACTTAGTTAAAAAGAAATGTTTATGTTTTCTCATCCCAAATGTAAGTTCAAAAGAGTAAAAGTGGGACTATGATCTCACCTCGAGTGCACGAGTATAAAAGTACTTCACAAAGTAAACGTGTGCATGATAGTTGCTTAGCCTTGACCTAAACAAGTAAGTTGTATCAATTAACCGGTTACGTCACAAGGTCGGGCGAAATGTGTTCAATTAGTCCTATGGCTCGTTACGACTCGAATAGTATAGCATGTGAATCACGTTGTCAAGTTTCATGCAAGAATCAAGTATAAACGAAGATTAGAACGATTGCATAAACGTTTGTTTAAGTTTGACAAAAAGTCAAACTTGGTCAAGTCAAAGTCAACAAAAAGTCAACACGTTCGGGTCGGGTCCCGAACTATTTTTCTGTGCTAATTATTTATATATAAGCATGTTAGAACAAGTTACATGTGAATCGGAGGTCCATAGCATGCCACACATTTTTCGTATATTGGAAAAGCAAGACAGAATCAAACCATGCCTATTGTCGCGCCGCGATAAATGCTGGCCGCGCCGCGGCGAATAACGGGTGCTGGTACCTGGTCAGTCTCAATTGTTCAAGTCTCAAACTCAAAATTCAAACAAACACAAAACACAAACCGTAAACACTTAGAATGCGTATCTTATATCGTTGGAAAGCTCTTTTGACAAGGAACAAAACTAAGTACATATTATCAATCAAAACGTGCATTTAAAATAATAAAATTCTCGTCAAATGTTCAATGAACGTTCATAATCAAAGTTTCAAGTTTGTAAAACGCGTTTCATGATTCGGGCAACCAATTTACATGTATGATATGCCGTTTTGAAGGTAATGAAACATACATTACAACTAAACACCCACAAATAACATTCCACGACATTTAAAGCATCAAAAGTTCATCTTAAGAGCTATCAAACCCTAACCAAGAATCACAAAATCATTAATCATGTTTTTGAAGTTTTCTTAATCAACCTACGCATCAAAACGAAGCTAGTGATACTAGTAACACAATCAAAACATGAACTTTAACAATTTAACAACATTAACTCATCCAAAATGCAAGATTAAGCAAACCCATTTTCAAGTTCATGTTAGTTACTCTAAAACAACAAATCGAGCAAACAAAACATATATTCATGTTATACACGAGCCATAGACACTAACTAACACCATTTCAAGTATATAAAACGAATTTAGAGTAATCTAGAGTTTTAGAAATGTTACCCAAATGTGAAGAAATTGGTACCAAAATGTAGAAGATGAAGAGAGGATCACGAAAATGTAATTTGTTTTGATGTTTGCTTCCTTGAAAAGATTTGGATGATGATTCTTTGTTGAGAGGATTTGAGAGAAAAAGGAAGTAGTAAGAATGGTGGTGGGTGTTCAAATGAATGAGTGGTGGAGATGGTGGGTTGACTAGTTGACCTAGTCAACTAGTTTGCCCACTAGCCAACTTTGGTCCCTCGAGTTTAAAGCGGGTGCGGGAATTAACCAAACGAATTATTTTAAAAAACGCTAGAGTAAACGAGTGATTTTATAATTAAATAACGGGAATATTAAGAACGTAAGTTAACGAAAGACACGAATTTAGATAACAAAAGATATTATTAAAAAAAAGAAGACGGCGTTAAAATAAATTTAACGGAAAAACGCGGGATGTTACAACGTATGACACAAAAGTCAAATTAACAATCGTCAAAGAATTAACGAGAAAGTTAACGGAAAAAAGAGGGCCATTACATATTGCTAACTGGAATCCTAAATGAATGAAATCGGCCTTGGAAAAGTCGGTTTTGGCTTACATGTGTAAAAACGCAAAATTGATTATACTAGATTTATATATATTTTTTCAAAATAATATTTTTGTAAATCTTCTCTAAAAATAACTTTAAAAAAAAAAATCTCTTAAAATAGTATTAGTATAAGTAAAAAGTTTAAATGAACCCATAATAAAAATAATATAAATAAATATTTAATTATTTAATATAAATATATAATATAAATAACAAATAAAATATGATAAAAAAGATATCGATACCACACTTTAAGGAATAAAATAAAAAGCATAATCTAGTCTCCTTAATATCTTATCTTCTTGGATATCTTCTAATTATTGTTCAACGACCCTCTCATGATATCTATGTTGTGACTCGTGTTTGAAATTCTCAAATTCATAACTTTTACTGTGATTTTACTAACTTCATGAAATACTTACAGTTTAAATTTCTCTCTTTTCCAATAGAAAATATTGTCCTGTTTATTATACATCGTTTTTTAAAAAAGTTATGATATTTTTACCATTAAAATTTGATAAATTCACCGTAACTTGTGTATAGTAAAGATACTTGATGAACAACGAAGATGAATTTATCAAATTTAATGGTGAAAATATAGATTCCTTTTTAAAAAGTCAAATTACACACCCATAAACAAATATCTATACATATATTCACCCATCAATTTGAACCATATGGCATGAAATGTGAAACGAAAGTAGAACACATAGAAAAGGTTTATGTTATCAGATCCACTGTACAACTAATTAAAAACTTTATAGTTTCTAATACGAGTAGTATTATTTTGTAATTTATGTCTTGTTGGATGATCATACAAGTAAAGATCCTCTAACCAGAAGTATAGAAGCAGAACAGATGATAAACAACAAATTTCTTCTCGGTACAAAACAAAACAATTTCGATCAGTTTAGCTCTGACCCGACTTTGCTGAACATTTGCAGTTCGCGTGACAATCTTTCAACTCCTGCAAAGTAAATAAGTTTGAAATTGGATATAACGAGAACGATAGAGTGACCCAATTAGGTAGAGTTAAACTTTACCCATATGATTGAGTGACCCAATTAGGCCAGAACAGCAAGTCAAATTTGATGCTCTATAAAAGACAGGAATACAACATGAAGAGAAATGTTGATAAAGATTATTCTGTTATACCTTGTACTGTTCTTGAAGATCTTTAATGTAATCAACAGCCAAATCCAACATATCAGATGTGTTTGTTTGCTACTCAGGAAAAAAAAAAAAATTAAATAAAAAATAGATTCGGGTCCCGAATGTATATGCATTGAATATTGTTGTCAAATTTTATATACCTTGTCCATGTGTGGGACTAGTTCTTGTAGTTTTCTCATTCTTTCACTTATTCGTGTTCTTCGGACCTAAACAAATCATAACAGTCAAGATCTATTGGAAAAGTCAAACGTTAAGATTGTGAGCCGAAAACTATATCAAGATCAAGTAACATTACCCTTTCAGCAATGCTTCTTGGATGCGTAGCACAACCTCGTTTTGCACGAATTTTGCAAGGGACGGAATCTTGAAAATGCAGCAGTTTTTCGATAGCAGCCATTTCGCCAGATGTTTTTGGTAAACTCAAGTGGTGTGCCAACATAGGGGGATGATTTACCATATTATCAACATTCTAAAACAAAAGTATAAGCAAAATACATTTTAGTAATATTAAAATACAAGGGGTGTCTTAGAGAGTGTGCAAAATAGGGTCCGAAAAAAAAAAAAAAAAAAAAAAAATGTGAAAAACCTTTTATGTATGCTTGTTTTTCTATCGGTCCAAATATGGCAAAAAGAATTTACAGCCGAAAAAGAAGTTTTTTTTTTTTTTTTTTTTTGCTTCTTTAGACAAAAAATACCCCAAGTAATATAGAGATGTTGATAAAGATGATAACTTGTTCTGCTATTTATAATGATAACCTTTTGGTAATTTTACATCTTTTTATATGTATTGAAAAAGTTGGCATTTATACATGTCCATTTTTATAAGATCTCAAACAGTGACATATAAACTAATGAGACGACCCTGTAAAATACATGTTGGGATCAAGAATTCAAGATTTGTGTTTGTAAGTTGTTATGAATGTTACCTGAAGATCTAGCTCCCTTTTGAGCCCAGTAAAGTTGTCGATAAACTGTGAGGGCTCGTGTCCCCAAGAACCAAACGGGTAGTCAGATGTTTCATTAAGGACTCCCGGGTCAATGGTGTCGGGTTCGATTTCTGAGATCCTCGGTAACGTTGGAACACCTGACGATTGTCGCTTTAATCTGGTTGACGAAGGACTCATATCGCCATTGTTTCCCATTTGGTAATTTCCAACCATACCTGGTATTCCATTAAAACCTGCATATATCATTTTGCTGAACAACATTCAGTTATGTTCCTAATTCTTTGAAGTATCTCAAAACTCAAATCACAAGAAATTTTATTTAGTTGATATAATCTGAGAATACAAAGCATAAAGAAAGATTATCATACATTAGAAATCAGTTTTTTCAAGACTAAAGATCTACACTTTCATCCTTTTTTGACTTTTTGAAGTCAAAACTAATACAGTATAAAACATCAAGTTGGCTGAAGTTTCTAAAATTAGAATTAGAATTAGAATTAGAATTAGAATTAGAATTAGAATTAGAAGTATATTCTATTCATGGGTCGAAAAATGGTAAACTACAGTCTTATTATCCAAAAATAGAACAATACATTAAGTACAAATTTTCAAGATAGAAAATCAACAAGGGAGTATACCTTAGACTTTAACAAGTCAAAATATAACTCCAACTTTAAAAGAAAACATTATCAATGAAGGAAGAAACAGAAATGGTAAAAAGGTAAAAACATTCATGACTAGATTACACAGATCATATCATTCATAAAACAAACCCCAAATATAGAAAGTTTTTTGACCGCAACAGCTATTACCATAAATGGTAAAAAAAATCTTGAACATTTGATCCATCTTAAAACAAACTTAACACCTAAAGATAGATAAAAGTACACAACTTTTCACACAAACAAGAAAAATCAGACCATACCCACAAAAATAACATGAATACAATATACAATAAACAATCAAAAGATAAAAAAGGGAGTAGTGTAGTAATAAAGTCAAGAATATCAAACAATACCATTTGGATGATTGAGATTAGAGAATAAACCAGCAGGAGAGCTATTTTGTCTCAAAAGATTTGAAGAAGCCATTTTAGATTGTTGTCCCAAGTTATCTATACCCATAACCATACATGATGATGATGAGCTCAACTGACCTCCCATGCTTACTTGAGTTGTACTATCTATGCTTGTTCGACTTGTACTTTGTCTTGGATAATGAGATGGTAATTGAGAATTCAAAGAAAATTCAGTCATCAAATTAGGTTTAAGATCCACCTCCTCTTGTAGATCTTGAAAACTTTGAGAAATAAAATTATAATTTAACCCATCATTTATATCTTTATTTTTTTCAATATCATTAACATAACTTTGAAGAATAGAGCTTGGTGCAGACCTAAATCTTAGTAACCCATTAATATTCTGATTACTCATATCAAAATTCATGAAAATCCCAGTTCAAAGAATATATAAAAATATGAACTTTATGTAATTGGTTGGATAAAGTTTGAGTCTTGGAGAAAAATATATAGATGGAATCAATGAATAATGCTATGCTTGAGAATAATCATTATCATGAGTAGTAGCATGAGTTACTTTCAACTTTTGGTTTCTTGAATAATTACCAATGAATTAAAATTAAAATAAATAAGTAAAAAAGAAGTGCTTGATTTGTAAGCTTTGTTGGAATTTGAAACTTGTGGATGAAGGTAAGAATGGATAATAAATGTTTAGAGTTTTTTTGTGTGGATAAATTTTGAACAGATCTGATGAGGTTGATTTGCTTGTGTTCTGTTGCTATGAAAGCAAGTTAAGCAGAAGTATTAATGATAACGAAGACTATAGATGGACTAGCTTGTAATTTCATCTGAGTTCAAGGGGTATTCACGAAGATCATTAATAAAAATATAAATACCCCTACTTTTTAGTAATAAACAATAGGGAGTATATAAAAATGATCAAAAGGTTTAGATTTATTTATGAACTAGTTTTATGAGTCCCTGCGTTGCACGATATTTATGTAAAAAATAAAAAAAAATTGAACGGCGACATTTATGTAAAATTAGTAATCGATAACGTTAATATTGATAATTATCAAATGTAAATATAATTACAATATAAAATTCTTTATTGCAGATAACATTTGTATCGAAAACATTAGTATTTAATACTAACACATAGATTATGAGTCTATCCTTTGGAATCAATTCAACTTCAATTGATAGATAATCAATAAAATACCAAACATGAGCCCCTAAAAAATTTATAACCGATCGTTAAGAATACTACAATATTTTATGTACATCTCTAGTTGTATATGCTTTCTAGTACAAACTAATTCCATTATGTCAAAATCTCAAACGAAGAAAAGCATACATACATCTAAATATCTATAAGGATTATCAAATAATCATTTTAACTCCAGTTGTCAAACATGAGCCCGTTCGTTTATATAATATTATATTAACGTAATTTTCTAAAATTATGCGTCAACTGTAAATCAATTTTGTATTGTATAAAATATCGTTCATAAATAATATTATAATGTTAATAAAGAAATATCTATTTTATAATTTTTATTATAATAAAAACATCATAACTGGTAAATTAATAATATTATATATATATAAATTAATGTATACGTTTATTAACAACTTTTTTTATATATGATCATTTATATATAAATGTTTTTAATATTTATATTACATTAATGTACTGTTTAAAACAATAGTATTAGTTATGACCATTCAAAATAATTTTATAATAATAATATATAATATTATTAATATACTTATAACATATGTTAATATTAATATAATGCTATATGATAATATAATAATATATCTTAGGTAATAAAATATGTATATTAAATTAAATTAAAAAATCTAATAATTCAATTAATATATGAAAATAGCTGATAAACTGATATATGGCAGGAATAAAAGAGGAGTTGACACGTGGCAGTATTTAACCAGGAGTTGACACGTAGGATTATTGTCACACGCTTTATATAATGTATAGATAGATTACGTTTTTAGCCCGTGCAATGCACCGCGGTTGAAAAATTAATTAAAAGATTAGTTACGATAATCACGTGCATTATATCATTAATGTAACACCGGCCATTTTTTTTTTTTTTTTTTTAAAACACAGCGGAAGACTTTAATAATAAACACAATATAAGTCACGTCATTACGTTTAAGTTTACACAACGGTGTTACGTTATCACAAAACATTATTTATACAAAAGTCCACATCAGAGTTGGGTTGTCAAACATGTCTTCTGCATCAACACCCATCCCGACTAGCAGTACCTAAACCTGCAAGGGGAGAATATGTGGGGGAATTAGCGCACCGCTAAGTGAATGGAATCTATCTAACAGATATAGCTTAAGCCACACACAAGCTATATACTAACAACAACACTTGCTAACTACCAACTAGCATACAATAAGACAATACGAGGATCGGCGGCTTGTACGAGCACACGACTCCCAGCTGATCGGGCCTGAGTCTACCGATAGTCCCTGCTACTCAATTCACAGTATAGTTATCCAGATGCAGGGGGTGCATCGTTCACACTATACTCCACAATTAGTAGCCTATGGACCCAACCTCCCCTAGGCACGGTTGACCTCATACGGACTCTAACCTCTCCTAGGCACGGTCTCGAGTCCCCAGTCTCCCTAGGCCCGACTGGTGCCATTCACACAGTGTACACAAAATTCACATACAACATCAGGCAACGATATTATTATTCTAACATGGCAATTTCTACACTATGCATGGTAAAAGAGTCAATCACAGTAGCATGATATGCTACTTAAACTCTATCCGTAGATAGACCCACTCACCAATTACCAGCAACTGCTCAGTTATTATTTCTGAGCTTCCTCCTTGTCCTTATCTCCTGAGAACAGCAAAAACCAAGTTAGAATAGTGTTCCCATCAAGATTAGACACACTGACAGCGAATTATAGCAAATTAGTAAAAATTTGCGTCCGCTAAAATTTTCATGCTTAACACTTATGCACTTTCAAAATTTACATCATGAACACTAAAATACAAACGGGCAGCATAACGGCTAGAATTCCACACTTAGTAAGAATTTCACTGCCTAAGACCATCGGTCGATGGTCCCATCCATCGGCCGATCGTCAACACACCATCGGTCGATGGTCACACCCAATCGGCCGATCGTCAAAATTTCATCAGCTGGTCAGAAGTCATACACCATCGGTCGATGGTCCTGTCCACCGGCCGATCGTCCCTCACCATCGGTCGATGGTCAACTACCATCGGTCGATGGTCAACTACCATCGGCCGAAGGTAGTTCATCAGCTGCAACAGCAGCAAAGTGACGGGTTTCAACCCAAAATCACCAAATCTCGACCTATGACTCGTTTAAGACCCCAAAACCGAACACATCTTTTACACTAAACATTTAGAGACATAAACCCACAACTTTTATGCTCAAACAACATCAATTTAAGTACTTTTGACTCAAAAAATCACTTTTAACAAAACTCACCTTCAAACTCAATTTACACACTGATTTGGACATGAAATTTGACAAATCTTACCTTGATAAACTCACAACAACACAAAGAATCAGTTTCTTGACTCAATTTAAGAACCAAATCGAAATTAAGTGATTAGGGTTTTTGAAGAGGTGAAACTTAGGTACGGGAGTGATGAAGTGAATTTTCTGGAAACATCAAAAATGAGCTGGTCAAGGCTTTTATATTTGTGTTAAAACACAATACCCCATCACACACGGGTACTTACCAGTTATCTGAAATCTTTCGCTCACGATTAGGTAACCCCAACGAGGTCCAATTAAAATAAACAAACATGTTCTGGGACCCTTGTCACAAGCTGGTCACAACACAATTATAATAAAACACTAATAAAATAATTAAAATAAAAGCACTTAAGACTTAGCACAAACCCTAAGGGCAAAATAGTCCACTTACAACTAGCCCGGGTTTCGGTCTGTTACAAATCCACCCCCCTTAAGGAGATTCCGTCCTCGGAATCTGGTCTTGGTCAAACAAATGAGGGTAGCGGTTTCTCATCAACTCTTCCGTTTCCCACGTAAGATTAGAACCCAAACTGTGTTTCCACTCAATCAACACCATCGGTATCTCTTTATATCTCAACTTAGTCACCTTTCGGTCAACTACACGGACCGGCTCTTCCACCAATTTCTTATTCAAATCGACCCTTAAATCTTCTAAAGGAAGAAGTTGCGTTTCATCATCGACTTTACACTTACGAAGATAACACACGTTAAATGTATTATGAATACCGGCTAACTCTGGCGGAAGATCTAACACCACAGTCTGATCATTCAACACTTCACTGATCTGGAAAGGACCAATAAATCTCAGTGCTAACTTACCACGTTTACCGAATCTGATAACCCCTTTCCACGGCGAAACTTTCAGATACACTCGTTCACCCACATTAAAGGTTACCGGACGTCTACGCGGATCAGCATACATTTTCTGCCTATCTCTAGCGGCTTTCAACTTTTCTCTCGCAATTGCAACTTTTTCGGCTGTCATTTGAACAATTTCGGGACCTGCAAACTGCTTCTCCCCGGCTTCTAACCAACAAGTCGGAGTTCTGCAACGACGACCGTACAACATTTCATAGGGCGGCATTCCTATACTCGAATGATATGAATTATTATACGTGAATTCGACCAACGGTAAATGTGTATCCCACGAACCACCGTATTCTAACACACAAGCCCTTAACATATCCTCCAAAGTCTGTATCGTTCTTTCACTCTGACCATCTGTCTGAGGATGATAAGCTGTACTTAAATTCACACGTGTACCCAAATTTTGTTGAAGACTGTTCCAAAAATTTGACACAAATCTGGAATCTCTGTCTGACACGATCGATAACGGCACACCATGTCGACTAACTATTTCTTTCACATACAAATCGGCTAACTCACTTAACGAAGCTGTCTCACGAGTAGCAAGAAAATGAGCACTTTTAGTTAGACGATCCACTATTACCCAAATCATATCATGTCGTTTCTGAGTTCGAGGTAATTTGGTCACAAAATCCATCGTTATATGTTCCCATTTCCACTCTGGAATCTGTAACTGACGTAGCGAACCATAAGGTTTCTGATGTTCTGCCTTCACTTGAGCACAAATATGGCACTTTTCGACATATCGAGCGATATCTGTTTTCATTGTCGGCCACCAATACACTGCTTTCAAATCATGATACATCTTATTACTACCCGGATGTACTGTCAATCTGGATTTGTGAGCTTCCGTCATGATTAAATCCCTCAAATCTCCATGCTTAGGCACCCAAACACGATTGTTTAAGGTCTTTAGTCCACGTGAGTCATCAATTAAGTCCACTTTTCGTTTGGTCATTTGTTCAGATTTAATATGTTCGTCCTCTAAAGCACGGGCCTGAATGGTTTTTAAGCTGTTAATCAAATCTGAAGTTATATTCAAACTAAGAAATTTCACATTTTCACTTGACTTTTTACGACTTAGCGCATCTGCAACCACATTTGCCTTTCCCGGATGGTATTTAATTTCACAGTCGTAATCTTTGATCAACTCTTGCCATCGTCTCTGACGCATATTCAATTCTTTCTGTGAGAAGATATACTGCAAACTCTTGTGATCTGTACATATAACACAATGGGTTCCATACAAATAGTGTCTCCACAGTTTCAAAGCAAACACTACTGCAGCCATTTCAAGATCATGCACTGGATAATTCTTCTCATGAACTTTCAACTGTCGCGAGGCATAGGCGATTACTTTATCTCTTTGCATTAATACACAACCCAACCCGGCATAGGATGCATCACAGTATACCACGAAGTCGTCTGAACCTTCTGGTAAAGCTAACACTGGTGCCTGACACAGTAGCTGTTTCAAAATCTGAAAAGCCTTTTCCTGTTCATCAGTCCATCGAAAGGCTACATCTTTACGAGTCAACTTAGTCAACGGACCCGCTAATTTAGAAAAATCTTTGATAAACCTGCGATAATACCCAGCCAATCCCAGAAAACTCTTAATCTCAGTCGGAGTCTTCGGAGAATTCCAATTCATTACCGCTTCTATCTTTGTCGGATCAACTTTTATACCCTCGGTACAAATCACATGACCCAAAAACTGCACTTCACGTAACCAAAATTCACACTTTGAAAATTTTGCAAATAGTTGCTCACGTTTTAACAAGTTCAAAACCAACCTCAGATGTTCAGCATGTCCACTCTCTGTTTTCGAATACACCAATATGTCATCAATAAACACAATCACAAACTTATCTAAGAATGGACGACACACTCTATTCATTAGATCCATGAAGACTGCTGGCGCATTCGTCAACCCAAAAGGCATGACAAGAAATTCATAATGACCATACCTTGTTCTGAACGCTGTTTTCGGTATATCTGATTCAGCAACACGAACCTGATGATATCCGGATCGTAAGTCTATCTTAGAAAAGAATGAAGCACCCTGTAACTGATCGAACAAATCATCTATTCGAGGTAACGGATACTTATTCTTCACTGTTCTTTTGTTCAATTCACGATAATCAATACACATACGCATTGACCCATCTTTCTTTTTAACAAACAATACTGGAGCACCCCACGGTGAAGAACTCGGTCGGATAAACCCACGATCTAATAGTTCTTGAATCTGTGACATCATTTCACGGATTTCAGATGGCGCTAATCGGTATGGAGCTTTTGCAACTGGAGTTGTTCCAGGAACCAATTCAATCTTATATTCAACTTCCCTTACCGGCGGCAGACCTGGTAACTCATCTGGGAACACTTCGGGAAATTCTGATACTATCGGAATATCGGCCACTGTTTTCTTTTCTTTCTTCGCATCAATCACATACGCAAGAAACGAATCACAACTCTTTTCCATCGAATTTTTCGCTTTCATCATGGTTATCAACGGAAAATTATACCCTCCCGGCTCCCCTCGGGCCACAACACGGGTTCCATCGGTCGAACGAAAGGTAATCATTTTCCTATCACACTTAATATTAGCCCTAAGCGAGCTCAACCAATCCATTCCTAGTACTACATCAAAGCTAGGAATATGTAACACTAAACAAGTCACCGGGAACGACTTCCCTTCGATCTCTATACAAACCCCAGTCACATAGGTTGTGACGGGTGTGGTCTTACCATCAGCTACTTCTACACTAACCGGCTTGGGTAACACAGTAGCTGGTAAATTCAACTTAGCACAGAAATCTAGGGACATAAAACACCTATTGGCACCACAATCAAACAATACGCGAGCAGGTATTGAGTTGATTAGAAACATACCGGTGATTACTTCGTCGGTTGCCACAGCATTTTCCACCGACATCTGAAAAGCTCTAGCCTCTGCTGTTGGAGGGTTCTTCCTCTTCTGCCCACTCGAGGCAGTTGACCCTCCAGCTGATGCTGAACGCGCCCCTGACCCTGACCCTGCCCCGGAACTACCACTCTTCGACGGACAACTAATTGCACGATGCCCTGGTTTGTGACAACTCCAACATACACTATTCGGATACGGGCATGCTGAAGACTCATGCCCAACAACACCACACTTTAAGCATCTTCTTGTAGCCGCGAAACACTGACCACTGTGAGAAGATCGACACGTGTGACACCAATTCCCTTTACCTGATCCAGATCCAGAACTATTCTGACCACTTTTACCCTTCGATTTAAACCCACTAGACTTCTTGGATTTAGATCCTGATTGACCAGATACTTGCCCACCTTGTTGTAGCACATTACCAAACATTCTGTTTCTGGCGGCCTGAACATCACTTTCTACCATCTTAGCCATCACAACCTCTTGAGACAACGACGTAGCCGTTCTAACAAAAGTTCGGTACTCTGGCAAAATGATATTAACAAAATATTGTATACGAGACGCTTCGTCTGGCACCCACTGTTGTACAAACCTTAGTTTATCCATATACTTCTCTACTACCTCGTCGATCGTCATTTGAGGTGTCATCTTCATTTCAAGAAACTCAGTCTTGATTCGGTTCATATCAAAAGGATTACAATACTGTTCACACACCTTCCCATGAAACTGCTCCCATGTGATCATACTCACTTGTTCTTTCGGTATACTGGAAATCAAGGAATCCCACCAAATCATAGCCCTACCTTTCAACATTCGACTTGCATATGTCACTTTCAGCTCGGGTTCACACTGGCATGCTTCAAATACCCTTTCAATTTCTCGCAACCAATTGAGAGTTACAGTCGGATCAGTACTTCCAGAGAACTCAGAGGGTTTGCAATCACGGAAGTTCTTATAAGTACACTTTTTGGGTGGTTGCATGTAAGGTTGTTGGAACATTTGCATTTGGTATGGATTCATCATCATGGGATTTTGGTAAGTAAAGGTGTTTTGTGGTGGCATATAATATTGGTTAGGTATTTGATTCTGAAACTGGTTCTGGGGCACATTAGGTATCGTTTGGGATTGTGCGGTTGGGAATCCAGGTGGTGTATCATCATTTCCAGAATGCCTTGCCAATTCAAGCTCATTAATTTTGTCCTCAACCTCTTTTAGCTTACTTTCTAATTGAAGGATGTAACTACTCTGATCATCATCAGACTCAACACCCTCTTCTGGTGCTCTGAATGTTCCGGGGTTGGATGGGCCAGTTGCATTTCTATCAGCCATACCTGTACTATAAAACAGCTTACACAAAAGCTTAGTGGATGTCATAACCCGTCCTTAACCATAAGAACGTGTTAGATAACGTATGATTTCATAGCGAGGTATTGACCTCTATATGCGACATTTTTAAAAGAACAACTGCATATATTTTACATTACAAACCATAATTCTTATTTTTGATACAAGCTTTAGACAATAAAAAGATGATTATCGTTTAGCGATAATCTTAGACTTACAAACTTTACATATGATGATAACAACACGATTTCTAGCATATTTTACAATACAAATCCTCGGATATGCAGTTTTGTTTTTGACACAAATATGAGTACGCAAGATCCTGCTTAAATTCAACATGTTGCAGCGAAAGCTTCTAATTATCACCTGAGAATAGACATGCTTAAAACGTCAACATAAAGTTGGTGAGATATAGGTTTAATGCCGGCAGCAATATATATATATATATAGACCACAAGATTTCATATATAAACGTTTTAATAAAAATATTCTAAGTGGTTGAGCACTTGGTAACCATACTTAACATTTAATCACGTCGCATATTCCCTTTATTATGAAATCTTACTACACCGTACCAAGTGTAGTCACAAAACGAAGTACTGTGCAACCGTTGAATACTGGTCGTCCAGTCCGGTTGGGGTTGTCAGGCCCGATAGATCTATCAACAGGATTCGCGTTTACAATACCGCTGTAAATAACAGTTACCAAGCTACAGGGAAGTATGCCAGTGGTACAACTCAACGTAGAATATATTTTTCAGTTACTTGTGTCCATAACGTAAAACATAAAATACATATATTCTCATCCCGAAATACTTAGAGTTTAAAAGTGGGACTATATACTCACTTTCGTCTTGAAGATATGTAATTTTGACTTGGTCTCCGATTGATATCACAAACCTAACCATATATAATATATCAATACCTTTTCTTTTTAAACAATCGTCACATATATATACTTATAATACTTTTAATAATTCCTTAGTCCGTAGTTAGCAGTTCGATGTTAGTAATTCAATTTTAAATGGTTCATTTTTAGGTGTTTAATAAACCCCCAATGAAATAAATAAAACCCCCATCGTATATGTATTGGTCGAGATTAATCTTGACCCACGGTACCGGTGTTGTCAAATGACGTGTTGCGTACATAAAGTACCGGTGTTGTCAAATGACGTGTTGCGTACAATCATGGGATCTTATGATTAATCTTCTCGTATTGTTTACGGGTGATCCTGAACCATATAAAATTAAATTATGAGTACATATATATAAAATATCATGTTATTTTAGAAAGATGTGATTTTTTTAATTTTCTCCAATTATTTTCGTGGCTAAACTAGTCTTGGATATCCGATTTTGTTTTGGTCATAGTTTCTTCGTTACAACTCCGTTTTCGTTGGTTCAACTTGCCACTTCCTTGGATCGAGTCCTTCTTTAAGAATATGAACTGTAAATACCTTAGTTTGTATTCGAAATCACAGGTCATAGGTCAAACTTTGGTGAAACTTATGAAGTTAATCATTTTCCATCATGTAAACAACCTTAAATGATTATTTTTCTAAAAATACTTATACTTTGAGTTAAATCATGAAATTTTTATGTGTTATCATATTCATAGTAAATATCATTTTTCCAGAAAATAAACCTCCAATTCAAGGTTCAAGATAGTTTTTAATTATCCAACCCAAAACAGCCCCCGGTTTCACTCTGACGTCGTAAAAACAGTTTTTAAGGTGTTCTTTGAAAAACCAAGTTATACCTTGTTAAATTAAAATATATTTATGATATATTACAGGTCTTGAAGTATTTTAAAAGTTAAGTTAGAAGGATCTATTTAGTTTGCAAACAAGTTTGAAAACATTCAAACTATGTTCTTGTTGTTAAAATTTTATACCACAAAATAAGATAGCTATATATATATGAATCGAATAAGGTTATGAACAAAGTTACTACCTCAAGTTACTTGGACAAGATTTCTGTAAAAGAGGAGTAAGAACCTAGAACCAAAAGGGTGATGGAATTGGATGAAAGATTGGAAGTAAGTTTGTGTTCTTGGAAGGATTCTTGAAGTGTTTTTGTAAGAGTTTTCTTATGGTGATTAAGTGATGTTTTTATGGCTAGATCTTCATGGATATTAGCTGAATGGTTATGGAGTTTAAGACTCTTAAAAGTGTGTGTGTTTTTAGCTAGAGGTTTGAGGTAAAAATGAATCAAAAATTGAAAATGGATGGAGTATAAATGGTGATGTAAAAGGTGTATAAGTTTGTAATTTTGTGAAAAAATCTTTTAATCATGTGAAATTGTCATACTAGATAACAAAAGTAGTTACCTTATACATAAGGCATTGAACAAGGGCTGGTTGGTGGTGATTTGATGTGTATATACCAATAGTAAATACGTATAGAAGCTAGGTATGATACGAGTACATGTACTCTAGATATACGTATAGAAATTTTGTGAAAAATGGAATGAGAATTCCAATATAGCTATCTTTTGTGAATACACTTATATTGTTTTATGTATTTAAGTCCTTAAAAAGTTATTAAATACATTACTTATACGATATATGTATAAACATTATAGGTCATAAGTATTTATGTCAAATAACGTTACGTATGGTTATCGTTTTGAAAACTTAAGTTAGTAGTTTCAAAATATACTTATAACTTATTGTTATTAATACAAAATGAGATATTAAAACATTCTTGGATCATGTTAAATATGTATATATACATATATATACACAAACGTATAATTATCATATATTGTATAGTTCATGATATCATCGGTCAAACTAGACGGTCAAACGTTGTGTAAAACTCATTTCAAAAACATAAGTCTCAACAATTTGGATTGCTTATCATGTTGGTAAGGTTTAATTTATGTAAATATTAATCTTATAAGTATAGAACGATCGAAAAAGTGCGGGTCATTACAGTACCTACCCGTTAAATAAATTTCGTCCCGCAATTTTAAAATTGTACCTATTTTGCGTCATCGAGAAACAAGTGTGGATACTTTTGTTTCATCTGATCCTCTCTTTCCCAAGTAAACTCGGGACCTCTTCGAGCATTCCAACGAACCTTAACGATCGGTATGCTGCTCTGCTTGAGCCGTTTAACTTCACGATCCATGATTTCGATTGGTTCTTCGATGAATTGTAGTTTTTCATCGACATGGATTTCTTCAAGAGGAATGGTGAGGTCTTCCTTTGCAAGACACTTCTTAAGGTTCGAGACGTGAAATGTATTATGTACTCCGGCGAGTTGTTGCGGTAACTCGAGTCGATAAGCTACCGGTCCAATGCGTTCGATGATCTTGAACGGGCCTACATATCTTGGGTTCAGTTTACCCCTTTTTCCGAAACGTATTACACCTTTCCAAGGTGACACCTTTAGCATAACCATGTCACCGATCTGAAACTCTAATGGTTTCCTTCGGACATCGGCGTAGCTCTTTGGGTGACTACGGGCTGTTTTCAATCTCTCCTTGATTTGTACTATCTTCTCAGTCGTTTCGTGTATGATCTCGGGACCAGTTAATTGTCGATCTCCTACTTCATTCCAACAAATAGGAGATCTACACTTCCTTCCATACAATGCTTCGAATGGCGCAGCTTTAATGCTCGCATGATAACTATTATTATACGAGAATTCTGCTAATGGTAGATATTTATCCCATCCGTTTCCAAAATCGATCACACATGCCCTGAGCATGTCTTCAAGAGTCTGAATTGTTCTTTCACTCTGCCCGTCGGTTTGCGGATGATATGCGGTACTCATATCCAAACGAGTTCCTAGTGCCTCCTGTAGTGATTGCCAGAACTTTGAGGTAAATCTACTATCACGATCAGATATAATGGAAATAGGTATTCCATGCCTTGAAACTATTTCCTTTATATATAATCGTAATAATTTCTCCATTCTATCCGTTTCCTTTATAGGCAAGAAATGTGCAGATTTGGTAAGATGATCAACAATTACCCAAATAGTGTCGTATCCCCAGGCAGTCTTTGGTAACTTCGTGATGAAATCCATGGTAATACCGTCCCATTTCCATTCTGGAATTTCTGGTTGTTGAAGTAACCCTGACGGCTTCTGGTGTTCTGCTTTGACTTTGGAACAAGTTAAACATTCCCCAACATATGTTGCAACGTCTGTCTTCAAATTAGGCCACCAATAATGCATCTTAAGATCTTGGTACATCTTTCCAACTCCAGGATGTATCGAATATCTTGTCTTATGTGCCTCGTTCAATATCAACTTCCTTAATCCACCCAACTTCGGTACCCAAATACGATTTGCAAAATATCGAATTCCATCTTCCCGCATAACGAGTTGCTTCTCATACTTCTTCATTATTTCATTTCCTATATTTTCTTTAGTAAGTGCTTCTCGTTGAACTTCTTTGATTTGTGAGTTGAGATTCATGCGAATTTTTATGTTCATTGCTCGTACTCGAATTGGTTCTCGTTCCTTTCTGCTTAAAGCGTCAGCCACCACATTCGCTTTCCCGGGATGATAACGAATTTCACAATCATAGTCGTTTATTAACTCGACCCACCTACGTTGCCTCATGTTCAGCTGTTTCTGATCAAAAATATGTTGAAGGCTTTTATGATCAGTAAACACAGTGCATTTAACCCCATACAAGTAGTGTCTCCATATCTTCAATGCAAACACGACTGCTCCCAGTTCTAGATCATGAGTCGTATAATTCCGCTCGTGAATCTTCAATTGTCGGGATGCGTATGCAATAACTTTCTTCCGTTGCATAAGAACGCAACCAAAACCTTGTCGCGAGGCGTCACAATATAATTCAAAATCATCGTTCCCTTCTGGTAACGATAAAATAGGCGCCGTAGTTAACTTCTTCTTTAGTAATTGGAATGCACTCTCCTGCTCAGATGTCCATTCATATTTCTTCCCTTTTTGCGTTAACGCTGTCAACAGCTTAGCTATTCGGGAAAAATCTTGAATAAACCTTCTATAATAACCGGCTAAACCCAAAAATTGGCGTATCTGCGTTGGTGTCTTAGGAGTCTCCCATTTTTCAATGGCTTCAATTTTTGCTGGATCAACCTGAATTCCTTTGCTACTAACAACGTGGCCAAGAAATTGCACTTCTTTTAACCAGAAAGCACACTTAGAAAATTTAGCGTATAGCTGTTCTTTTCTCAACAACTCTAATATCAACCTTAAATGCTGTTCATGCTCTTGCTCACTCTTGGAATAGATAAGAATATCATCAATGAAAACGATAACAAACTTATCTAAATACGGACTACAAACTCGATTCATGAGGTCCATGAATACAGCTGGCGCATTCGTCAATCCAAACGGCATGACCAAAAATTCGTAATGACCATAACGTGTCCGAAAAGCAGTTTTCGGAATGTCCTCTTCTTTGACACGTAGTTGATGATAGCCCGATCTTAGGTCGATTTTCGAATAAACACATGATCCTTGCAGTTGATCAAATAAGTCATCAATTCTCGGTAGTGGATACCGATTCTTGATAGTTAACTTATTTAATTCACGATAATCTATACACATCCTAAAAGATCCATCTTTCTTCTTAACAAATAAAATTGGAGCTCCCCACGGTGAAGTGCTTGGTCGTATGAATCCACGGTCCAGTAATTCTTTTAACTGATCTTGAAATTCTTTTAATTCGGACGGTGCAAGTCTATATGGAGCACGAGCCACTGGTACAGCTCCTGGTACTAAATCTATTTGAAATTCTACAGATCTAAATGGAGGTAATCCCGGCAACTCTTCCGGAAAAACTTCAGGAAAATCTCTTGCCACAGGCACGTCGTTGATGCACTTCTCTTTTTCTTTCTTTTCGACTTTATTAACATGTGCTAGAATAGCATAACATCCCTTTTCTAAACACTTCTTGGATTTCAAACAGCTAATGAGTTTTAGCTTTGAATTACCCTTCTCTCCATAAATCATCACCGGCATTTTATCCTTACCAGGAATGCGAATTGCCTTCTTGGCACACACAACTTCAGCTCCTACTTTGGACATCCAGTCCATGCCGACTATTACATCAAAACTTCCTAATTCTACGGGTATCAAGTCAATTTTAAACGTTTCTCCGGCTAAATTTATTTCACAATCACAACAAATTTTATCGGCTTTAATTAGTTTACCATTAGCTAACTCAATCATGTACTTAGCATCTAGAGGTAATGATGAACAATTCAATTTAGTGTAAAAATTTCTACACACGTAACTTCTATCGGCACCAGTATCAAATATAATAGACGCTGATAAGTTATTAATGGTAAACGTACCCGTAACAAGCTCCGGGTCTTCACGTGCCTCTCTAGCATTAATAACAAATGCTCTCCCACGTGCAGGTCCAACATTCTTCTCTGGATTCGGGCACTGGCTCTTATAATGACCCTGTTTTCCACACCCAAAACAAGTAACGGTAGCCAAAGCAGTTCTATTTGCATTGGTGGCAGGAGTCTTGGTACCATTTGTATTTGTAACGAGAGCCCTACAATCTTCAGCAAGATGACCCTGTCGATTACATTTGTTGCACACCACACTATAGTAACCAAAGTGATGTTTATGGCATCGGTTGCATAAAGGATTTTGTCCTTTGTAACCAAAACCTGAACCACTACCCGCACCTTTCGTGGTTTCTTGTTTCTTAAAAGATTGTTGTTGGTTACCTCGATCATAATTTCCATTCCACTTTCTTTTGTTACCCAATACCTTCACATCAGTATTGGATGATTTCTTATCCAAGATGACCTGATCCATTAGTTCGTTTGCCATGGTTATAGCTTCATGAATTGTCTTAGGTCTCGATGCTGTAACGTTTGCCTTGACCTTTGTGGGCAAACCATCTTTGTACATTTCAATCTTTCGTTCTTCGGTTGGAACCAATTCAGGACATAGCAAAACTAATTCCATGAATCGCTGATTGTAGTTGGTGATTTCAGTACCAACAACCTTCAGGCTTCGTAATTCATCTTCCAACTTCCTAACCTCGTTCCTTGGACAATACTCGTTGATTAACATTGTTTTGAATTCTTCCCAAGGAGTATCATAAGCTACATCTCCTCCTACAGCCTTCACATAATTTTTTCACCACGTGAGTGCACTATCTTGTAAAGTGCACGATGCATACTTGGTCATGTCCTTTTCAACACAACCACTTATTTTAAACACAGTCTCCATCTTTTCTATCCACCGGGTTAAACCGATCGGTCCTTCCGTTCCACTGAATGATGAGGGCTTGCAAGCTTGAAAAGTCTTGTAGGTACATCCTACACGAGGATTTGGGTTAACTGCAGCAGCTCTTGCAGCTTCGACCCATAACATTCTGTCGTTCACTCGCTGATTGATGAGTTCCTGGATTTCTTGTTCCGTCATTCGGTTCAATCGCGCCATATTCTTCTATAAGAATGAAAAGAAAATAATTATTCACATGGAATATTATAGATGTAGTGTATATTTACAGTACATTATAGCTTATTAATAATATGAACCAGGTATTATTATAAAAGCCTTTTCTTCTTATTAGCGTTTTATAATTATATCTAGGGTAGTACCTACCCGTTAATGTCCATACTTAATAGCTTAGTACAGAATCAATTACTACCATCTAAATAATACTTAACCATGGAAAATTATTGCATTTCACACTTCACTATTTTACATATGCTTATCTTACATCGAACATTAAGCAAACCACACTAATAATATTATACAAAACATTATATGATCCCATAGTTTAATACGGCAGCGCATCGTTTGGTCTATTTTCTAAGACGTTTAGGTTCAATGAATCGCCTAACGCTTATCCTAGCTGTCTGCCTATATTTTGGCTGTGGGACTGAAGAACTGAATGCCGGGATAGAACGAATAGGAATAGCGGGAATAGGGGTGGTAGTGTCTAGTGGAGTTGGTGCCACATCATCCTTACTAAACTCGGGATTTGAATTTTCTAATTCATTAGCCTTTCGTTTCTTTCCTAGTTCGAACTTGTCTTTTGTAATTTCCTGTATTTCTTCCTCGGGTTCACTTTCCTCCTCGGGTTCACTTTCCTCCTCGGGTTCACTTTCCTCCTCGGGTTCACTTTCCGGGTTCTCTATAGTCGGTTCATCCGGAATTTGTGAGTCTTCCCCAAAGATATTATTTTCGTCATCGGATAGGTTAATGACTGGAACACCATCTGAAGATTCTGGTTCGGAGTCGCTGAATGTGATAACAAGTTTTGAGCCCGACATCTATCACACAACAACTAACCCATTAGTACTACATAATATTTACATATAAATTTTAACCAACAATGATAAGCAATGGTTTTTAAATCAGACCCGGTCAAAGTCCAGACTTACTAATGTATCCTAACGACTTATCGGTTAGACACACTAATGCAAACCTGGTTCGCTAAGACCACCGCTCTGATACCACATGTCATAACCCGTCCTTAACCATAAGAACGTGTTAGATAACGTATGATTTCATAGCGAGGTATTGACCTCTATATGCGACATTTTTAAAAGAACAACTGCATATATTTTACATTACAAACCATAATTCTTATTTTTGATACAAGCTTTAGACAATAAAAAGATGATTATCGTTTAGCGATAATCTTAGACTTACAAACTTTACATATGATGATAACAACACGATTTCTAGCATATTTTACAATACAAATCCTCGGATATGCAGTTTTGTTTTTGACACAAATATGAGTACGCAAGATCCTGCTTAAATTCAACATGTTGCAGCGGAAGCTTCTAATTATCACCTGAGAATAGACATGCTTAAAACGTCAACATAAAGTTGGTGAGATATAGGTTTAATGCCGGCAGCAATATATATATATATATAGACCACAAGATTTCATATATAAACGTTTTAATAAAAATATTCTAAGTGGTTGAGCACTTGGTAACCATACTTAACATTTAATCACGTCGCATATTCCCTTTATTATGAAATCTTACTACACCGTACCAAGTGTAGTCACGAAACGAAGTACTGTGCAACCGTTGAATACTGGTCGTCCAGTCCGGTTGGAGTTGTCAGGCCCGATAGATCTATCAACAGGATTCGCGTTTACAATACCGCTGTAAATAACAGTTACCAAGCTACAGGGAAGTATGCCAGTGGTACAACTCAACGTAGAATATATTTTTCAGTTACTTGTGTCCATAACGTAAAACATAAAATACATATATTCTCATCCCGAAATACTTAGAGTTTAAAAGTGGGACTATATACTCACTTTCGTCTTGAAGATATGTAATTTTGACTTGGTCTCCGATTGATATCACAAACCTAACCATATATAATATATCAATACCTTTTCTTTTTAAACAATCGTCACATATATATACTTATAATACTTTTAATAATTCCTTAGTCCGTAGTTAGCAGTTCGATGTTAGTAATTCAATTTTAAATGGTTCATTTTTAGGTGTTTAATAAACCCCCAATGAAATAAATAAAACCCCCATCGTATATGTATTGGTCGAGATTAATCTTGACCCACGGTACCGGTGTTGTCAAATGACGTGTTGCGTACATAAAGTACCGGTGTTGTCAAATGACGTGTTGCGTACAATCATGGGATCTTATGATTAATCTTCTCGTATTGTTTACGGGTGATCCTGAACCATATAAAATTAAATTATGAGTACATATATATAAAATATCATGTTATTTTAGAAAGATGTGATTTTTTTAATTTTCTCCAATTATTTTCGTGGCTAAACTAGTCTTGGATATCCGATTTTGTTTTGGTCATAGTTTCTTCGTTACAACTCCGTTTTCGTTGGTTCAACTTGCCACTTCCTTGGATCGAGTCCTTCTTTAAGAATATGAACTGTAAATACCTTAGTTTGTATTCGAAATCACAGGTCATAGGTCAAACTTTGGTGAAACTTATGAAGTTAATCATTTTCCATCATGTAAACAACCTTAAATGATTATTTTTCTAAAAATACTTATACTTTGAGTTAAATCATGAAATTTTTATGTGTTATCATATTCATAGTAAATATCATTTTTCCAGAAAATAAACCTCCAATTCAAGGTTCAAGATAGTTTTTAATTATCCAACCCAAAACAGCCCCCGGTTGCACTCTGACGTCGTAAAAACAGTTTTTAAGGTGTTCTTTGAAAAACCAAGTTATACCTTGTTAAATTAGAATATATTTATGATATATTACAGGTCTTGAAGTATTTTAAAAGTTAAGTTAGAAGGATCTATTTAGTTTGCAAACAAGTTTGAAAACATTCAAACTATGTTCTTGTTGTTAAAATTTTATACCACAAAATAAGATAGCTATATATATATATATGAATCGAATAAGGTTATGAACAAAGTTACTACCTCAAGTTACTTGGACAAGATTGCTGTAAAAGAGGAGTAAGAACCTAGAACCAAAAGGGTGATGGAATTGGATGAAAGATTGGAAGTAAGTTTGTGTTCTTGGAAGGATTCTTGAAGTGTTTTTGTAAGAGTTTTCTTATGGTGATTAAGTGATGTTTTTATGGCTAGATCTTCATGGATATTAGCTGAATGGTTATGGAGTTTAAGACTCTTAAAAGTGTGTGTGTTTTTAGCTAGAGGTTTGAGGTAAAAATGAATCAAAAATTGAAAATGGATGGAGTATAAATGGTGATGTAAAAGGTGTATAAGTTTGTAATTTTGTGAAAAAATCTTTTAATCATGTGAAATTGTCATACTAGATAACAAAAGTAGTTACCTTATACATAAGGCATTGAACAAGGGCTGGTTGGTGGTGATTTGATGTGTATATACCAATAGTAAATACGTATAGAAGCTAGGTATGATACGAGTACATGTACTCTAGATATACGTATAGAAATTTTGTGAAAAATGGAATGAGAATTCAAATATAGCTATCTTTTGTGAATACACTTATATTGTTTTATGTATTTAAGTCCTTAAAAAGTGATTAAATACATTACTTATACGATATATGTATAAACATTATAGGTCATAAGTATTTATGTCAAATAACGTTACGTATGGTTATCGTTTTGAAAACTTAAGTTAGTAGTTTCAAAATATACTTATAACTTATTGTTATTAATACAAAATGAGATATTAAAACATTCTTGGATCATGTTAAATATGTATATATACATATATATACACAAACGTATAATTATCATATATTGTATAGTTCATGATATCATCGGTCAAACTAGACGGTCAAACGTTGTGTAAAACTCATTTCAAAAACATAAGTCTCAACAATTTGGATTGCTTATCATGTTGGTAAGGTTTAATTTATGTAAATATTAATCTTATAAGTATAGAACGATCGAAAAAGTGCGGGTCATTACAGTGGATAACAGTTAGTTCAATCACAACTAACACACGTATATCCTATTTTCACTTAGCCCCCACTCCCACAGACATGTTTGACTTGCCTCAGGGTTTGGGAACAAAGTACGCTCACGTATTTGCTGCCAAACCATACTCTGATACCAACTTGTAACACTGGCCATTTTTTTTTTTTTTAAACACAGCGGAAGACTTTAATAATAAACACAATATAAGTCACGTCATTACGTTTAAGTTTACACAACGGTGTTACGTTATTACAAAACATTATTTATACAAAAGTCCACATCAGAGTTGGGTTGTCAAACATGTCTTCTGCATCAACACCCATCCCGACTAGCAGTACCTAAACCTGCAAGGGGAGAATATGTGGGGGAATTAGCGCACCGCTAAGTGAATGGAATCTATCTAACAGATATAGCTTAAGCCACACACAAGCTATATACTAACAACAATACTTGCTAACTACCAACTAGCATACAATAAGACAATACGAGGATCGGCGGCTTGTACGAGCACACGACTCCCAGCTGATCGGGCCTGAGTCTACCGATAGTCCCTGCTACTCAATTCACAGTATAGTTATCCAGATGCAGGGGGTGCATCGTTCACACTATACTCCACAATTAGTAGCCTATGGACCCAACCTCCCCTAGGCACGGTTGACCTCATACGGACTCTAACCTCTCCTAGGCACGGTCTCGAGTCCCCAGTCTCCCTAGGCCCGACTGGTGCCATTCACACAGTGTACACAAAATTCACATACAACATCAGGCAACGATATTATTATTCTAACATGGCAATTTCTACACTATGCATGGTAAAAGAGTCAACCACAGTAGCATGATATGCTACTTAAACTCTATCCGTAGATAGACCCACTCACCAATTACCAGCAACTGCTCAGTTATTATTTCTGAGCTTCCTCCTTGTCCTTATCTCCTGAGAACAGCAAAAACCAAGTTAGAATAGTGTTCCCATCAAGATTAGACACACTGACAGCGAATTATAGCAAATTAGTAAAAATTTGCGTCCGCTAAAATTTTCATGCTTAACACTTATGCACTTTCAAAATTTACATCATGAACACTAAAATACAAACGGGCAGCATAACGGCTAGAATTCCACACTTAGTAAGAATTTCACTGCCTAAGACCATCGGTCGATGGTCCCATCCATCGGCCGATCGTCAACACACCATCAGTCGATGGTCACACCCAATCGGCCGATCGTCAAAATTTCATCAGCTGGTCAGAAGTCATACACCATCGGTCGATGGTCCTGTCCACCGGCCGATCGTCCCTCACCATCGGTCGATGGTCAACTACCATCGGCCGAAGGTAGTTCATCAGCTGCAACAGCAGCAAAGTGACGGGTTTCAACTCAAAATCACCAAATCTCGACCTATGACTCGTTTAAGACCCCAAAACCGAACACATCTTTTACACTAAACATTTAGAGACATAAACCCACAACTTTTATGCTCAAACAACATCAATTTAAGTACTTTTGACTCAAAAAATCACTTTTAACAAAACTCACCTTCAAACTCAATTTACACACTGATTTGGACATGAAATTTGACAAATCTTACCTTGATAAACTCACAACAACACAAAGAATCAGTTTCTTGACTCAATTTAAGAACCAAATCGAAATTAAGTGATTAGGGTTTTTGAAGAGGTGAAACTTAGGTACAGGAGTGATGAAGTGAATTTTCTGGAAACATCAAAAATGAGCTGGTCAAGGCTTTTATATTTGTGTTAAAACACAATACCCCATCACACACGGGTACTTACCAGTTATCTGAAATCTTTCGCTCACGATTAGGTAACCCCAACGAGGTCCAATTAAAATAAACAAACATGTTCTGGGACCCTTGTCACAAGCTGGTCACAACACAATTATAATAAAACACTAATAAAATAATTAAAATAAAAGCACTTAAGACTTAGCACAAACCCTAAGGGCAAAATAGTCCACTTACAACTAGCCCGGGTTTCGATCTGTTACAATTAAAATTGTGTGATGCATGACTAGTAAAAATGGTTAATCAATTAGTTGTGATTTATTTTAAAATACGACTCGAGTGTTATTTAACTTAAAAGTGTAAGCGAAAATGTTATTAAAGTGAATTGATAGCAAAATAAACACACTAAAGGTTTGAACCAAAAGTGTTTTATGTTAGTCAACTTTATTCGACATGTTTCGATATGACATGATTTGGCCCGGAACCTATTGACCCATTTCTCTAGCTGCGTGCCTACTTATTTTGTCACTCTTACAATCATCATAGATATGTTTACATGTATCGTCTTTATAGATAGTAGATAGATAAGTTTGAAAGCCCAATATTTAATAAAATAGAAATTGTAAAGGATGAAGGACACCAAAATACATGAAGTTGTGAACGTTTATGGATATCTATTTAATTTAAGAAGTTTTCTAAGTAATTGACGCATAAAAGAGTGGTATAATTTGATTGTTGATAGTGGTTATTTTCATGAGGTGGGTGGTTATTTTTAATGTAAAAATAAATTATGCATGTTCTAATTTCTTAAAGACAACTCTTAGGGTTGTCATTAGAAATTTTTTTAATGAAGTTTTTTAATGACAACCCTTAGGGTTGTCGTTAAGAAGTAATTAATGCATAAAAGAGTGGTATAATTTGATTGTTGATGGTGGTATAATTTAATTCTATATATGAATATACATATTTTGTTTAACTTAAATATTAACACCTTATTTTTATTTTATATGCTACATAGGATTTTTAAGCAATAGTTTAATTATATTTATATATGTTGTCATGTTCCAAGTAAAACAAAGAGTGTTATAAAAATTTTATTATTAGACAGTTGCATAAAGTAAAATTAAAAATTACCAATTGATGATGTATCAAGAGATGTAATTGTAGATATCACACTTGTGTTGTTGTGAGCGTAGATTCCCGAACTACTTCCCTTTTAAGTGTTGGTTATTCGATAAATGATTTTAGGAAAGTAAGAGAACATGATAAATGATTTAAGAATACATATTCATGACATGAAATTTATTAATTTAATATATATAGATAATTTAGTTAATTTAAATATGTATATGGATATTTGTTTAATTTTAAAATATATATTTTTCAAGATTAATTCTTATTTTGCCACGATGGATATTTACAAAATAGTTTAAGGAAAAGATTTCATTGAAGCAATTCAAAACCTCGTTTTATATAATGTATAGATAGATGGATAGAAAATAGATAATATCATATAATATATATGTTTATAGAAATAGTAAAGGAGATATAGAGTACTCGGTTAGATATAGAATCAATATATTATTGAGTCTCTATGATTAGAACTAGAAGGTTATATTGTAAAAAATAAGACATAACTTGTTTTAAGCAATGATATATAAGATTATAGCTACAGGCCTGCACTTATTTAGCCAAACACTTATAAAATGATAAGTACCATCTTCCGACTTGTAAAATAAACTCCAGCTTATAACTTGAATAATAAGCTCAAACTTCCAACTTTAACAAATAAGCTACATGTTTCAACTTCTAACTACTAGCTCTAGCTTTAGTTACTGACAAGTTCATTGAAACACACCTATTGAATCATTAAACTCTTTAATTTACCTTAATTTATTACCGACTATTCGGTTATTTTTAGATGACGAGTCCGATGTTATCATTCCAAAATATAAAGTGTTAGTAGGTCCTTTTTCGGGTTCGGGGTTAGACATGTACGATTCCAATGAGGTTGAGATTGTGGGTACAATGAATGTTAATAAGAGGCCAAATGTAACACCCCGTTTTTCTCTTACATAGACTAAAGGTACGTGTTTTACCTTGTAAACGTTTAATATTAACCGCGAACGATTGTGTATAGTTTAAATGTAGGAAATGTTGAAAATGGTTTGATCAGGCCTTCTGTCGCGTTTGGAGTTGTTCCATCTCATTTTGGTTTGTCGCGATACGCGACAAAGCTGGCTGGGACGCGACAGTTCCAGAACTCCACTTCTGTCCACTTTATCGCGTTTTGAAATTGTTTGTCGCATTTTGGTGTCGCGAAACGCGACCTGGTGTCGCAAAACGCAACAAATGTCGCTGTTTTACTTTTTTGACCCAAATTAAATGGCATCTTTGGGGGTTTATTGGTTTTTTCACTTATGGCCGGTTTTGGAGACTTAAAAGCTGATTCAAGCTGATCCTAACACATTAAACACTCTTTCAATTTCATCACATTCAATTTAGAGAGAGAGAGAGTTAGGGTTTTAGTGAGAGAGAGCTCATTTGGAGAAGAAGAAGCCCAAATCCCACCCAAGTCCGAGTTTTAAAGTTGTTCCTTACGTCTCTAGCTACGTTGTGATAGTGTTGGTAAGTCTTAACTCCGTGTTTTGAGTTTTAATTGGTTTATGGCTAGGGTTTTGTTTATTTAAGACTTGTAAGACCCATTTGGGGATTAAATGGGTGAACTTGGGTTAATTTGGTGTAAGGGAACCCAAATGGTGTTAATCTAGGACTTGGTCATGTAAATTGAGATTTGTAAGTGTTAATTGTGTTGTTTGTCACTTATACACTTGTGAAATGATGAAAGGTTGTTAATGGGTTAAGATTGACCAAAACTTGTAAGCCTAAGTGTTAAAATGGGTCAAATGGGTGATTGTTGACCTAGTTGGATGAGATGGGTATGAAATACCCATAAATTGTGTTAGTTGGTGTTAGTAGACTCTAATCACTAGTTTTTAGTGATTTATGATGAGTCATGGCCATTAATGGGCGGTTTTGGTGTAAGTGAGTCATTTAATGCGTTTGGGTCATTAAATGCTCAAGGGTTAAGTGTTGGTGGTTAATTCCACTAGATTGTATGTTAATTAAATGCATAATGTGATAGGTGCATTACATTGAAGGTTGCGAGCTTGATTCCTAGTTCACCAAAGGCGATAAGGTGAGTGGAATAATTATATGCATGCATATATAATGTATTTATTTTTGTAGCATGAGTTGTGAAGTGTTGAAATGTTAAGACACCACATCTCACGTGGCGAGTGAAGTGTCGACGTGTTAAGACAACACTCGGGGGTGAAGTATCGACGTGTTAAGATGCCACTCCAAGAGTTGTAATGGGTGAAGTGTCGACGTGTTAAGACACCGCCCGGGGTGAAGTGTCGATGTGTTAAGATGCCACCCGTAGGGTTAGTGTACGACGTGTTAAGTACTCTAACGGTTGTTATGAACAAAGATGGGAAATGCGAGTACCATCCCTTGTATTATTGGTTAACCATGGTTGTGTGTCGTAATGTAGCATATTATATCGTTCGACTTATATGCTTTTGCTATGCTAGCTTGTGTGGTCGAAGGTTTAGCGTTATACTTGTGATAGTATGATTATTTGTATTGCTAGCATGTATGCGGTAAATGCGTAAGTGATTGCAAGTAAGTAGGTTGTATATGTAATCGTATAATTGTTGCACTCACTAAGCATTAGCTTACCCCTCTCGTTGTTTATCTTTATAGATGCAGGTGCGGAGAAAGGGAAAGGGGTTGTTGGACACTAGTTCCCCTTGTTGGATGCTTGATGAAGCTTTTTAGAAGTCGACCTAGTGTTTTGGGTAGTTTAGCCCCAAACCATGCTCAAGTGTTGTTTGATTTAAAACTATCATTTTAACGGGTCGAACTTGTATTACATTTGCTTAAGGGCCTTTGTGCCGTTTGTAAACATTAACCTTGTGATATTGTTTAAATGAGTTGTATGTAACCGTTAAATTTGGGCGTTAATTGTTTATTATTTTTTTTTTAAAAAAAAATTGTCGTGTTGGTTACGGGTTGGGTTGTTTCACCAAATGACTTGGAGGTTGTGTCTTCATAGTTTAATAAATCGATCGGTAAGAGACCGTTGGTGGAGGAGTTGAGCGATTCAAAATTCTTCTTTTGTTTCAAGTTCTGCGCTTACCAAGTTTGACGAAATGATGAAAAATATGGAGGGAGAAAACGTTAATGCGATGCCAATCAATTCTAGTGATCCGCCAAAAACTCGTGTTAAAGTCAAAAAAGAAAGGAATAAAATGCCAGTACAAGGCGATGAAATGGAACAATGTATGTTTTCTTCAAAGATATTCGAGTTCATGTTTCGCCGGTTACTTGCTGGTGTTTGTTGTCGAATTTTAGATGTTTTTAAATCTTTCCGTTGGAATAGATTGGGTACCCTCTTTTCTTTTTTCTCTTTTTTGTATTTCGTATTTGAGGTCTTTGTCGGGCTTGTTGTTTCGTTGTCCCCTTAAGTTATTGTCGAGGGCTCTCGTTACGTTGTTTGTTTTGATTGAGCTCTATAGTTTGTGTTGTGCGTTTATGTTTTTAGGGGTTTCATTCTTTTGATGAAACTCATAATCAATTATATCGTTTCTAGTTTTTTCGAGCATAAGTACATTAACAAAAGATGAAAGTGTCATTCTTACAGTCTATCACAAAACCAATAAAATTAACCACTTTTTTAACTGTAAGAGGAATGTCATTCGGGCTTAAAAAATGTGGCGAGTAATTTTTAAGATCACTCTAACTATTACACAATTATCATCAAGGATAAAAATCAGCGACACGTCAGCATTTTTCTCCCCATCACTAATGCATAAGTGATTTAATGTCATTCATGACACTCTTCATCCCCGTCACAGATTATTATTTGTTATAGTTATCTTTATTGTTATTATTGTTATTATTATTAAAACATGTAAAGAAAAATATATTTATAAAACTAAACGTAAATTAAAAATATTATTGCATTTTAAAATAAACTAATATTAAACGTTACAATTACAATAATACTGAGTAAATAAAATACAAATTCGACCATGAATTGTACACCGAGTCATGGATCATGAACCGATGAGAAGACAATGAGATAAGTTTTATGGATTACGAACCCATGGCGAGCTCAATGGCGAGCTGTTAGTAATGGTCTAAGTTCTACATTGTCAAGTCGATTTCATTTAACTAGTTACTACATCTGCTATGTATGTCAAGATTGTTAAATGTGAACGTGATAATAAGTTGAATATCGTATATGTTTTAATTTACAAAAAGGTGTTCTAAATATCTTGTAATTCAGTTTTCCTTCCGTTTAAATTGGAACTGAACAATATTTCAATTTAGTTTGGTTACATATTAATTTTTTTAGTTCAGTTTAATTTTTAGGTTAACCCTCGAAAAACTTTATATGAAATCGATTAAAAAGACCGAAATCCTAGATATATATTCCAACTAAGACTAAGATTATCAATTAAGTTAAATATAGAGTGGTTGTTGCTATTGAACCACCGTCGCCGTTGCAACGAATATTCCGGCCACCATCACTGTTGGCAAATCATTCCAGCATGTATGATGTTTATTTCATTTCATGAAGATGATATTTATTTTGAACATCGATCGTCGCAGGTGGATGATCTTAAACAGGGGGATATTAATTTGCTGGAGTAATTGGCTTTGGTTTTCGGTACTACTACATTAATTTTGGTTAGCCGCTTTGTATCTGTGTAAATTTTTTATCCATGTGGATTTAGATCTAAGGTTTTAATTTGAGATTCGGCTCTAGTTATTTAGTCGACAGCAAACGTCGATTTATTGGCAATTTAACTGACTCTTAGAACTTAAATTAAATTTGCAGGCATTATTTAAACCCCTCAATTTTATTTTTTTTAAAAATTTCCTACTTATTGGCCGGAGGTCCACTCGGAAATAATCTCTTTATCCGTCGAATAGAGAAGGATGACTTTCTCTACTTTTGAAAGTGTTTTCACTCTGAGTAGAGAAATGATTATCTACATCTCACCTCACTCATACACCACTTATGTCGTATTGAGTTTTATTGTTGTTGTGGTTTTAATTTGAGATGAAGATTTTTTTTTTTCTTTGGCTAAAAATAAAGACTTTCATAGAACCTAGAAAATTCACAAAAAGTGAAAAAGCCCTTCAAAACACGATATAAAACGAATTTGGTGTCAATTCGCACCTAGAAAATAATACAAACAAAAGAAAAGAACTTAAAGCAAACAAGTCTCGAGCTATCACACATAGGGACAACAAGACCCGAAACAACATACATGAAAGAAAACAGAAATTAAATAAAACAACCAAGACCAAAAGCTAAAAACAAACCAAGATGACGAATGCGAGATCCTACTCAAACACCGGTGTCGTCCGCCGCAATAACCGTCTTCTTTCACGTGTTTCCGGTCTATTAAACTTGCCTTCAACATGTGCATAGAAATCGCTTCCCCCGCTTTTCGAGTGGTAGTCGTATGACAATTGAGAGATGATAATTTGTGATGACCCGTCCAAATCCACTTGGACGAATACATCATTCATTGATTTCATAGTGAGGTTTTGACCTCTATATGATACGTTTTGTAAACATTGCATTCTTTTGAAAAGGCACACCATAAATGAATATATAAATCCAAGGTTTTCGACGTCTGATGATTTATACATATAGACAATCACCGTATATAATAGTTTTTAACAATACATCCGTTGACAATACAGTCAAATAAGATACATGGTGATGATATTGTGAATGCAACGTTTTCTCGAATAAAGCATGTATGACTCCATGCACATAGCTTGTATAACGTATAAGCAAACAGCGGAAGACTTCTAGGAACCTGAGAATAAACATGCTTAAAAGTGTCAACACAAAGGTTGGTGAGTTCATAGTTTTATTGTTGCGCATAATCTGTATATAGAGGTGGATCACAAGATTTCAGTTGTTTCATCCAGAAACGTTTATCAAGATATTCTACGAAATTGAGCACCCTGGTAACTAAACTTAAGGTATATATAATAAGTACCCCTGTTTTAACATACATGCAACCAACATGTACAATACACGCAAATCAACGTGTACTAAACTCAAATAGCATACGTTTGTTTTATAGTTCAGGCTAGGGTTTCTATACCTGGAACAGACGGGGATGTCAAGCCCTATGGATCCATATATAACTACTCGTGCCCACCAGTTCTTATAACCGGCAGTTACTAGTTACCAAAGCTAAGGGATTTTCGGTTCAAACTCGGTGTAGAATTTAGTATGTACTTGTGTCCATTGCATAAAAATAAATTGCATGTATTCTCAGCCTAAAAATATATATAAAAAGGGAGTAATGAAACTCACCTTAGCAGCACATAAGATCATTCACCGAAATGTGACCGAAACTCGGAATGCAAAATAACCGTAGATCTCAACCTAGAGAACATATGTTGGTCAATACATGTCTAACAAGCTAGGTCAGGTCATAGTGTATCACAATCCTAATGCTCGAGACCGTCAAACAAAAGTTAACAATAGTCATCTCAAAAGTCAACCTGACCTAATTTATCACTTTAAATCTATACATGTTTATAGTATAAGTCATGATAATTGAACGAATTTATAGTTTATCAAACCCAAAATATTATTTATTTCAGGAGCTATGTTATATTTGAATTATCATGGCAATCGAACATATTTTACTATTTCACATAGTTTTCCAATACTTGTAAAATCAGATTATAGTGTTTATAAAGCTTTAAAACATGATAAGACAGTCAACTTTAACAATTGTTCAACAAGACGAGACGTGCCTTATATAGAAATTCATTTACTCGATTAGTAATATTTGAAAATCCAATTTATCAATCTTATAAACAAGTTGTTTAAATATCAATTGCAGATTCAAAAGCAATTTCAATTAATGTTAATCATAATTCAGTTGACCATAACTTTTAATCCGTTCTTCGAAAACACACGATTTCTAAAGGAAAAGTTAATAATTTTTCGATAGCTTTCCAACGACATGCATATCATATACCTTATATCAATAACATATGTATCAATTTCGTGATTCATCATACACTATCTATCGACATAATTAAAGCATACTAGCGTGCATAAACATATATACTCGAGCACTAGACAGAGATACACTATTAATATATATAAAAGATAAGATATGAATGCTCACTTATCAATATTGTGATTCAATATTGCAGGAAAGTACATAGACGCAACGGAGATGATAAACACTAGGTTTGACTTACAAACAATACCCACGAACATTACCCATAACCTCCATAGCTATAACCCATAGTTTTCTTAACTCTATCCCGCTCGAAAAGCTTGTTTTGAAATCGTTTGGACATAACCTCGTCGTAGTATTTTATGTATAATACTAATAATAATACAAATACTACTAATAATAATAAGATTAATACTAATATTAATCTTTAATAATAATAATAAAAATAATAATAATAATAATAATAATAATAATAATAATAATAATAATAATAATAATAATAATAATAATAATAATTATAATAATAATTTAAATAATTATATATATATACAGAGGGAGATAGATAGTTGAGATATATGTGAGACGAACCAAAAAATGATCGAGCTTTTATAGATGTGGCCTGTCTAGACACCTCATGCGATCGCATGAGATTATAGGGGGATCCTCATGCGATCGCATGACCCCTTAGGACAGCTTACATTCCTTTTGTTTGCTAGTTCGTCGACATATTATTTAATTATATATATTATACATAATTTATATTAATTATACATATATTATATTATATTCTCGTGTATAGGTGACTTGTACTTTTAGTTCCGATGACTTGTACGTTGACGCTCGACTAACGTCCTGGTTCCAGTTTTTCGAACGTCCTTTCGTACACTTAGAAAACCTGCACTTTACGTTTCGCGACGTGTACATTTATCAATAATTAGACTTAATCAATGATAAACTATATTACCCGAAGTATAACTTAATCATTTGAGTGTTTTGGTCATTTTCTTCCTTAAATCAACATCTCGTTATCAATTAAATATAAATAATAATATCAAAACGTTTTATATCTAAATTACTATTATATATTATTACATCGTAAAATATATATTATTTTGAAATATTTATTTAATTATGAAACAATAAATGAGTGCTATAAACCTTTAAAAATATATATATATATATATATTTCGAACCCATATATATCTATATATATATATATATATAGATATATATATATATATATATATATATATATACAATATAAACACGTTGCAAGTTATTTTATATATCTAATTCCAAATATAATCAAAAGGAAAAGATTTTCTAAATCGAAGTGGACCTCACAACAGAAACTCGTAACAATCGTAATAGCTATGTGATTGTTAGATGTTATCAAAATATCTTCTACTTCGATCATTTGATACTATCCTTTAATTCCGTCGATAAACATATAAAACATATATTGAGACAAATACGTTTAATGTAAAGTATTATACACTTAATACTTTGTTAACGTTTTCCAATTATAATATATACATATATATATATATATACATATCTTATGTTTACAATCGTTCGTGACTCGTTAAAATTTGGTCGAGGTTAAATGAATACATGAACACAGTTCAAAATGTTTGAGATTTAATTTATCAGACTTTGCTTGTCGTGTCGGAAACATTAAATCATTTAAGGATTAAGTTTAAATTTGGTCGAAAATTTCCGGGTCATTACAGTACCTACCCGTTAAAGAAATTTCGTCCCGAAATTTGATTGGAATGGTCATGGCTGACAATAAGTATGTTTTCATGACGCATACGAGCTGAAAATTAGAGTTTTATCATCATTGAGTAATATAGATAAAACAATTCGATTTTGTGAAGAGTACGAGTGAAGTTATCACAAAAGAGTGAAATGAATAAATGTAGATTCGTCATATCTTTTGACATAGATAGGATTGATTTCTGGAGTTCAAGGGATTTAGAGAAAATCTTCGTAATAAGATTTGATTCTTCGGTAATTAAGGAAATTAGGATCTTCTTTGATTAAATGCGATAACCTGTCACGATTGCTCTGTCAGATTTTTTGCTATAAATCCACTCCCTTCGTTTCTTTATTTTCACAGCTCACCTTCTATTCTTCCTCCCTCAACTCATACTTTAAAGTATTCGTCAATATGCTTCATCCAGTTCTGATTCTTGATATACTCCTAACTTTCATATCTATCATTCTTATTTTTCATCTGTCGCTGGAGGTATCTATTCACTTTTACTATACTCTTTGCTTTATAGTGTTTTTAGTTCTCCCGTGTCTTTACGTTGCAATACCTATTGATATACACGGTTTGTAATTTATGTGTTGTCATCGGGTGAAACGACCCGTCCATATTACTATAAACGCAGTACGTTCTCATTGGTCCCATAGCGAGGTATTTGACCTCTATATGATAAGTTTTAGAAAATATTGCATTCGTTTCATAAAAAGCATATCATTATTTTACATAATGCATGTTTTAAACAAGTGGGCGATTATTTAATAAATAATCCCCAAAATACATCGGTTTCCAAATACTACACATGTGACGTAACAGTCGAATATAATACATGACAAAGGTTTTATTGAATGCAACACTTTATTTAAATAAAAGTATGAGGCTCCATGCACAGCTTGCTCAGATAATGCAACAGCGGAAGACTTTCTTAAGGACCTGAGAATAAACATGCGTAAACAGTCAACACAAAGGTTGGTGAGATATATAGGTTTATCATCGATATAAATATAGACCACAAGATTTCATAGTTATAAATATATGTACACTCGTAAGTGTATAAAAGTATTCTATAAGTTGTTGAGCGCATCGGTAACCATACTTAACCATTAATGTGGCATATTCCATTTATTATGAAATCTCCCTACACTGTACCAAGTGTAGTAAAAACGAAGTACTATGCAACCGTTTACGATACTAGAGCGACTAGCCCGGTTGGGGTTGTCAAACCCGATAGATCTATCAATAGGATTCACGTATACATGTTCTTACAACATGTAAATATTAGTTACCAAGCTATTAGGGAAGATATGCAAAGTGGTACAACTCAACGTAGAATATATTTTAAGTACTTGTGTCTATGGCGTAAAACATAAAATGCATGTATTCTCATCCTAAAATATTTGTAGAGTTTAAAAATGGGACTATATACTCACAGTAGTAAAAATATATTAATAATAAGTTTTCAACTTATTAAAAATATGACTGTCGTCCTTGGATTCACGAACCTATAACAATAATAACGATTCAGATAATAATACGACATATGAATAAAATAAAGAAAGTTCATAGAATACTTATATAATAATTTTTAACATTTTATGTTAGTAGTCCATTGTTAGTAGTCCTTTGTTAGTAGTCCAAAATAGTCCGAAAAGTCCAACAGTCCAATAATCGGTATATATATCTATAATCTTAGAATTACCCCACGACGTATTGTATACGTATTGTCTTTGCATCAACCCAGAGATGTATTGTATACGTATTGTCTTAGAATTAACTAAGGCGTATTGTGTACGTATTGTCTTAGGATTTATCAAAACATATTGTATACTTATTGTGTTAGGACGTACCAAGAATATTATTATACATATATACAATCACATAATTAACCAAGATTATAATATTTTGTTATACTACTGATAACATGTCCAAATATATATAGGATATAGGAAAATTTAACAAGAATATGGTTAATATAGTTTTTATAATATAAATTTCGTCCATACAACGTTAATTTTACCAGATTTTGTTTTGCTCGCCAAATATTAATTACAACACCGTTTAAAGTGAATCAAATTGCTATGGATTCATTAAGAAGTAAATTTTACAAAACCAATTCGAAAAGTTCATCCCAAGTAGTAATTTTTAGAGCTTTACCCTCTTTTTGTGTTGGTGGACAGATTTGGAAAAATCCCGGCATCCACCCAATATATGATTTTTGATAAAATACTTTCACTTTGTCTAAAATCATGAAAAAATACTGGAAGTCTTATTTACATATATTAATATATTTCCAAAGTCTTAGCCTCGAACTCAAAGTCTATGATAGGTTTTTAATTCCCAACCCAAAACAGCCCGCTTTTTACCGAATGGAGATTAAAGGATATATGTTAAGTTTCAAGGTGTTCTTCATATGTACAAGTTATAAGTTCTTATATTAACTTAATATAATATCATAATACATATAAATAAGTGTTATTAGAGTTAAGTTAGAAAGATTAGATTAGTTTTTCAAACAAGCTTGGTGTTCACCAAAACAAGTTCTAGTTTTTACAAGTTTTATAAGTATAATAAGATAGCAAATATACAAGGAATTGAACAAGGATTTTGAGAAGTATTTTACCTTGATTATGGAGGAAAGTTGCTGAGATTAAAGTATGATATGAGAGCATTCAAGTGTGTGTTTTTAGTTTAAGAAAATGTGGAGTAAAAATGAGTTAAAATGGTCCTTATTTATAAGCTTATAATTTTGGCTTTTAGTGAAAATATCTAAGATAAGTTAAAGTGTTGTAACAACCCCAATCCGTTTAACCAAAAACGGAGTACATTTTTTTTTATAAGATAGGTCCCATTAAATATCCACTTTACATAAACCATTTCAAATAATTTAACCGAATACAATTTATCATAATAGCACGTTAACGTTTTATCTCGACTCTTGGTTTACAAATGACATCATACATCCTTACGAGAATGTATTTCACATACAAGGTTTGACTCAACACAACCAAACAATATGACCTCGAAACATTTACACAACACCACGGTTAAGACACAATAGCCCAACCCGATACCAAGAGCATAATCCCGAGGATCTACCAAATCCCCAATCCGTGTCCAATGTCCAATAGCTACCCCATCGAGCCCAAGTGCTCCTACGCAACTAGTCTAACAACTAGCTAACTTCATAACACAGTACCTGTAAAAAGGTAAACAACAAGAGGGGTAAGCTTAATGCTTAGTGAATGCAATAATTATACATATACATATATAATCTACTTACTTGCAAACACTTACACAAATACCGCATACGAGCTAGCAACTCAACAAACATGCAATCACAATGCATACTAAATATCCGCAATTCACAATAAGCTAGCATCGCCAAAAGCATATAGTTCACAATTTAATATGCTAAAACTACAACACATAACCATGGTTACCCGATCATACAAGGGAACGGTACTCGAAAGACCGCCGAAGTTCATAACATCCATTAGTGTTACTTAAACACCGCGTAATCACTAATTCCCCCGGGTGATGTCTTAAACACCGCGACTAATTCACCCTCATGACAACGTGGCGTCTTAAACACCGCGACGAATCCACACGTCAATCAAAACAATGAGTGGTGTCTTAAACACCGCGACAATTCCACTCCCATGACAATGTGGCATCTTAAACACCGCGACGAATCCACACGTCAATCAAAACAATGAGTGGTGTCTTAAACACCGCGACAATTCCACTCCCATGACAATGTGGCGTCTTAAACACCGCGACACTACCACATGTCAATCAACCATGAGTAGTGTCTTAAACACCGCGACAATACTACTCGTTACTTAGAATGTGGTGTCTTAAACACCGCGACAATGCCACATTCATACTACACAAATAAATACATTATATACGTACACGGATAATTATTGCACTCACCTTGGAATGCCCGCACAAGTCATGTACAACATGATCTTCGTCCTCAAATCTGAGCAAGTAACCACCTATATCACACATAGGTACAATATACACATAAATAGTCATTCTCTAAAAGAGAACTCGACACAAACATCCCTTAGCCGAGGGATCACACCTTGCTCACCAAATCCCGCCCATTTAATCACCTAATGGACACAAACCAATTACCACTTCGGGTGGTAATTCAAACCAACACAACAAAGTACAATTTAACCTAAATCATACTTTACACCAATTAGACTAAACCTAGGTCTTAACATTAAATTACTACTTAGGTAGTAATCATTTCAAAAGCCAAATACACCAAAACTCCAACACGTGCAATAGTGACCCATATTGCTTTTGACTACCTTTGACTTATGTTAAAATATCACTTTAACCCAAAATTACTTCTCGCGAGTAATTACCTTCAAAAACATCATTTAATACTTAATACAAAAGTTTAAACATCCATTTGGCCAAAACTAGTGCCATTACCAAGTTTGACCCAATCAAAGTCAACTCATTTTGACATAAGTCCCAAAAACGCCCAAAATCACTAACGGCTAGTGATTACTTTCCAAAACACCAATTAACACTTGATTCAATCATTTAAACACTCGATTCATCAAATCTTGACCCATAACTTAGTTTGACACCAAATCAAGGTTAATACCCATTTAGTCATACAAACAAGTTCTTATGAACATCTAAACACTAACACACTTACAATCTAGTGATTTAACACCCAAACCATGACCAAATTCATCCTCAACCCTAAGCCCACAATAATCGGGTTTACTTACACAATACATAAAGCAAAACCCCCAAATTCATGAGAAATGGGGTTTATAACCCAAACTAGCTCAAACCCTAATTATGAACAAGAATCTTAACAATTAAATTCGGAGTTAGAGCTTAACAATACTACCAAAACGTAGCCAAGAACGCGATGAACAACTTTAACTCTCGAGCTTTGGTGAGAACCGAGCTTCTTCTTCCTAGATCGAAGCTTTCTCACACTAAAAATCACCCTCTCTCACTAGAATATGTTGGGAGTGTTTGTGGATAAGAAATGAGCTCCTATTGAGCCTTGGGTCAGTTTTGTGGCCAAAAACCCGACCCCAAAGTGAAAGGACCAAAACACCCTTCAAAAACTTAAAAAAAATACAAAGTATGCTGATACAGGGGTGTGCGCGTTGCGCACACTTTAATATGCGCCCAGCGCACCAAGTGTAATTTGTACGAGCCGCGCACACTATAATGCGCGTCCAGCGCACCAAGTGTAAATTCTGTGAGCCGCGCACATGAAAGTGCGCCCCGCGCACCTAGTGTAATTTTTGACTGTCCGCTTTTTCTTCATGTGTGCGCGCCTCACACCCTTTCTAGCGCGCCTCACACATTTCAAACTTCAATTTTAGACATTTTCTTGCACTTTAAACCATTCGAACTTATACCCACAACCTATATTGAAATGTCCCGTTCTTATTGATTAAAAACGTTCCATATTAATTGATTTCGTTGCGAGGTTTTGACCTCTACATGAGACGTTTTTCAAAGACTGCATTCATTTTAAAACAAACCATAACCTTTATTTCATCAATAAAGGTTTAAAAAGCTTTACGTAGATTATCAAATAATGATAATCTAAAATATCCTGTTTACACATGACCATTACATAATGGTTTACAATACAAATATGTTACAACAAAAAGTTTCTTGAATGCAGTTTTTACACAATATCATACAAGCATGGACTCCAAATCTCGTCCTTATTTAAGTATGCGACAGCGGAAACTCTTAATAATCACCTGAGAATAAACATGCTTAAAACGTCAACAAAAATGTTGGTGAGTTATAGGTTTAACCTATATATATCAAATCATAATAATAGACCACAAGATTTCATATTTCAATACACATCCCATACATAGAGATAAAAATCATTCATATGGTGAACACCTGGTAACCGACATTAACAAGATGCATATATAAGAATATCCCCATCATTCTGGGACACCCTTCGGATATGATATAAATTTCGAAGTACTAAAGCATCCGGTACTTTGGATGGGGTTTGTTAGACCCAATAGATCTATCTTTAGGATTCGCGTCAATTAGGGTGTCTGTTCCCTAATTCTTAGATTACCAGACTTAATAAAAAGGGGCATATTCGATTTCGATAATTCAACCATAGAATGTAGTTTCACGTACTTGTGTCTATTTTGTAAATCATTTGTAAAACCTGCATGTATTCTCATCCCAAAAATATTAGATTTTAAAAGTGGGACTATAACTCACTTTCACAGATTTTTACTTCGTCGGGAAGTAAGACTTGGCCACTGGTTGCTTCACGAACCTATAACAATATATACATATATATCAAAGTATGTTCAAAATATATTTACAACACTTTTAATATATTTTGATGTTTTAAGTTTATTAAGTCAGCTGTCCTCGTTAGTAACCTACAACTAGTTGTCCACAGTTAGATGTACAGAAATAAATAAATATTATCTTGAATCAATCCACGACCCAGTGTATACATATCTCAGTATTGATCACAACTCAAACTATATATATTTTGGAATCAACCTCAACCCTGTATAGCTAACTCCAACATTCACATATAGAGTGTCTATGGTTGTTCCGAAATATATATAGATGTGTCGACATGATAGGTCGAAACATTGTATACGTGTCTATGGTATCTCAAGATTACATAATATACAATACAAGTTGATTAAGTTATGGTTGGAATAGATTTGTTACCAATTTTCACGTAGCTAAAATGAGAAAAATTATCCAATCTTGTTTTACCCATAACTTCTTCATTTTAAATCCGTTTTGAGTGAATCAAATTGCTATGGTTTCATATTGAACTCTATTTTATGAATCTAAACAGAAAAGTATAGGTTTATAGTCGGAAAAATAAGTTACAAGTCGTTTTTGTAAAGGTAGTCATTTCAGTCGAAAGAACGACGTCTACATGACCATTTTAGAAAATATACTTCCACTTTGAGTTTAACCATAATTTTTGGATATAGTTTCATGTTCATAATAAAAATCATTTTCTCAGAATAACAACTTTTAAATCAAAGTTTATCATAGTTTTTAATTAACTAACCCAAAACAGCCCGCGGTGTTACTACGACGGCGTAAATCCAGTTTTACGGTGTTTTTCGTGTTTCCAGGTTTTAAATCATTAAGTTAGCATATCATATAGATATAGAACATGTGTTTAGTTGATTTTAAAAGTCAAGTTAGAAGGATTAACTTTTGTTTGCGAACAAGTTTAGAATTAACTAAACTATGTTCTAGTGATTACAAGTTTAAACCTTCGAATAAGATAGCTTTATATGTATGAATCAAATGATGTTATGAACATCATTACTACCTTAAGTTCCTTGGATAAACCTAATGGAAAAGAGAAAAATGGATCTAGCTTCAATGGATCCTTGGATGGCTCGAAGTTCTTGAAGCAAAATCATGACACGAAAACAAGTTCAAGTAAGATCATCACTTGAAATAAGATTGTTATAGTTATAGAAATTGAACCAAAGTTTGAATATGATTATTACCTTGTATTAGAATGATAACCTACTGTAAGAAACAAAGATTTCTTGAGGTTGGATGATCACCTTACAAGATTGGAAGTGAGCTAGCAAACTTGAAAGTATTCTTGATTTTATGAAACTAGAACTTTTGGAATTTATGAAGAACACTTAGAACTTGAAGATAGAACTTGAGAGAGATCAATTAGATGAATAAAATTGAAGAATGAAAGTGTTTGTAGGTGTTTTTGGTCGTTGGTGTATGGATTAGATATAAAGGATATGTAATTTTATTTTCATGTAAATAAGTCATGAATGAATACTCATATTTTTGTAATTTTATGAGATATTTCATGCTAGTTGCCAAATGATGGTTCCCACATGTGTTAGGTGACTCACATGGGCTGCTAAGAGCTGATCATTGGAGTGTATATACCAATAGTACATACATCTAAAAGCTGTGTATTGTACGAGTACGAATACGGGTGCATACGAGTAGAATTGTTGATGAAACTGAACGAGGATGTAATTGTAAGTATTTTTGTTAAGTAGAAGTATTTTGATAAGTGTCTTGAAGTCTTTCAAAAGTGTATGAATACATATTAAAACACTACATGTATATACATTTTAACTGAGTCGTTAAGTCATCGTTAGTCGTTACATGTAAATGTTGTTTTGAAACCTTTAGGTTAACGATCTTGTTAAATGTTGTTAACCCAATGTTTATAATATCAAAAGAGATTTTAAATTATTATATTATCATGATATTATGATGAACGAATATCTCTTAATATGATATATATACATTAAATGTCGTTACAACGATAATCGTTACATATATGTCTCGTTTCAAAATCATTAAGTTAGTAGTCTTGTTTTTACATATGTAGTTCATTGTTAATATACTTAATGATATGTTTACTTATCATAATATCATGTTAACTATATATATAACCATATATATGTCATCATATAGTTTTTACAAGTTTTAACGTTCGTGAATCACCGGTCAACTTGGGTGGTCAATTGTCTATATGAAACCTATTTCAATTAATCAAGTCTTAACAAGTTTGATTGCTTAACATGTTGGAAACATTTAATCATGTAAATATCAATCTCAATTAATATATATAAACATGGAAAAGTTCGGGTCACTACAGTACCTACCCGTTAAATAAATTTCGTCCCGAAATTTTAAGCTGGTGAAGGTGTTGACGAATCTTCTGGAAATAGATGCGGGTATTTCTTCTTCATCTGATCTTCACGCTCCCAGGTGAACTCGGGTCCTCTACGAGCATTCCATCGAACCTTAACAATTGGTATCTTGTTTTGCTTAAGTCTTTTAACCTCACGATCCATTATTTCGATGGGTTCTTCGATGAATTGAAGTTTTTCGTTGATTTGGATTTCGTCTAATGGAATAGTGAGATCTTCTTTAGCAAAACATTTCTTCAAATTCGAGACGTGGAAAGTGTTATGTACAGCCGCGAGTTGTTGAGGTAACTCAAGTCGGTAAGCTACTGGTCCGACACGATCAATAATCTTGAATGGTCCAATATATCTTGGATTTAATTTCCCTCGTTTACCAAATCGAACAACGCCTTTCCAAGGTGCAACTTTAAGCATGACCATCTCTCCAATTTCAAATTCTATATCTTTTCTTTTAATGTCAGCGTAGCTCTTTTGTCGACTTTGGGCGGTTTTCAACCGTTGTTGAATTTGGATGATCTTCTCGGTAGTTTCTTGTATAATCTCCGGACCCGTAATCTGTCTATCCCCCACTTAACTCCAACAAATTGGAGACCTGCACTTTCTACCATAAAGTGCTTCAAACGGCGCCATCTCAATGCTTGAATGGTAGCTGTTGTTGTAGGAAAATTCTGCTAACGGTAGATGTCGATCCCAACTGTTTCCGAAATCAATAACACATGCTCGTAGCATGTCTTCAAGCGTTTGTATCGTCCTTTCGCTCTGCCCATCAGTTTGTGGATGATAGGCAGTACTCATGTCTAGACGAGTTCCTAATGCTTGTTGTAACGTCTGCCAGAATCTTGAAATAAATCTGCCATCCCTATCAGAGATAATAGAGATTGGTATTCCATGTCTGGAGACGACTTCCTTCAAATACAGTCGTGCTAACTTCTCCATCTTGTCATCTTCTCTTATTGGCAGGAAGTGTGCTGATTTGGTGAGATGATCAACTATTACCCAAATAGTATCAAAACCACTTGCAGTCCTTGGCAATTTAGTGATGAAATCCATGGTAATGTTTTCCCATTTCCATTCCGGGATTTCGGGTTGTTGAAGTAGACCTGATGGTTTCTGATGCTTAGCTTTGACCTTAGAACACGTCAAACATTCTCCTACGTATTTAGCAACATCGGCTTTCATACCCGGTCACCAAAAATGTTTCTTGAGATCCTTGTACATCTTCCCCGTTCCAGGATGTATTGAGTATCTGGTTTTATGAGCTTCTCTAAGTACCATTTCTCTCATATCTCCAAATTTTGGTACCCAAATCCTTTTAGCCCTATACCGGGTTCCGTCTTCCCGAATATTAAGATGTTTCTCCGATCCTTTGGGTATTTCATCCTTTAAATTTCCCTTTTTTAAAACTCCTTGTTGCGCCTCCTTTATTTGAGTAGTAAGGTTATTATGAATCATTATATTCATAGATTTTACTCGAATGGGTTCTCTGTCCTTCCTGCTCAAGGCATCGGCTACCACATTTGCCTTCCCCGGGTGGTAACGAATCTCAAAGTCGTAATCATTCAATAATTTAATCCACCTACGCTGCCTCATATTCAGTTGTTTCTGATTAAATATGTGTTGAAGACTTTTGTGGTCGGTATATATAATACTTTTGACCCCATATAAGTAGTGCCTCCAAGTCTTTAATGCAAAAACAACCTCTCCTAATTCCAAATCATGCGTCGTATAATTTTGTTCGTGAATCTTCAATTGTCTAGACGCATAAGCAATCACCTTTGTTCGTTGCATTAATACACAACCGAGACCTTGCTTTGATGCGTCACAATAAATCACAAAATCATCATTCCCTTCAGGCAATGACAATATAGGTGCCGTAGTTAGCTTTTTCTTCAATAACTGAAACGCTTTCTCTTGTTCATCATTCCATTCAAATTTCTTCCCTTTATGCGTTAATGCAGTCAAGGGTTTTGCTATTCTGGAAAAGTCTTGGATGAACCTTCTCTAGTAACCAGCTAGTCCTAAAAACTGGCATATGTGTTTCGGAGTTTTTGGGGTTTCCCACTTTTCAACAGTTTCTATCTTTGCCAGATCCACCTTAATACCTTCTTTGTTCACTATGTGACCGAGGAATTGAACTTCTTCCAACCAAAATGCACACTTTGAAAACATAGCGTACAATTCTTCCTTCCTCAATACTTCTAACACCTTTCTCAAATGTTCACCGTGTTCTTGGTCATTCTTTGAGTAAATAAGTATGTCATCAATGAAAACAATGACAAACTTGTCAAGGTATGGTCCACACACTCGGTTCATAAGGTCCATGAACACAGCTGGTGCATTAGTTAAACCAAACGGCATGACCATAAACTCGTAATGACCATAACGTGTTCTGAAAGCAGTCTTTGGAATATCATCTTCTTTCACCCGCATTTGATGATACCCGGAACGTAAGTCAATCTTTGAATAAACAGACGAGCCTTGTAGTTGATCAAATAAGTCGTCGATTCTCGGTAGTGGGTAGCGGTTCTTGATGGTAAGTTTGTTCAACTCTCGGTAGTCGATACACAACCTGAATGTACCATCTTTCTTCTTGACAAACAAAACAGGAGCTCCCCACGGTGATGTGCTTGGTCGAATGAAACCACGCTCTAAAAGTTCTTGTAATTGGCTTTGCAGTTCTTTCATCTTGCTGGGTGCGAGTCTGTAAGGAGCACGAGCTATTGGTGCAGCTCCTGGTACAAGATCTATTTGAAATTCAACGGATCGATGTGGGGGTAATCCCGGTAATTCTTTCAGAAATACATCGGGAAATTCTTTTGCAATGGGAACATCATTGATGCTCTTTTCTTCAGTTTGTACTTTCTCGACGTGTGCTAGAACAGCATAGCAACCTTTTCTTATTAGTTTTTGTGCCTTCAAATTACTAATAAGATGTAGCTTCGTGTTGCCCTTTTCTCCGTACACCATTAAGGGTTTTCCTTTTTCTCGTATAATGCGAATTGCATTTTTGTAACAAACGATCTCTGCTTTCACTTCTTTCAACCAGTCCATACCGATTATCACATCAAAACTCCCTAACTCTACTGGTATCAAATCAATCTTAAATGTTTCGCTAACCAGTTTAATTTCTCGATTCCGACATATATTATCTGCTGAAATTAATTTACCATTTGCTAATTCGAGTAAAAATTTACTATCCAAAGGCGTCAATGGACAACTTAATTTAGCACAAAAATCTCTACTCATATAGCTTCTATCCGCACCCGAATCAAATAAAACGTAAGCAGATTTATTGTCAATAAGAAACATACCCATAACAAGCTCCGGGTCTTCCTGTGCCTCTGCCGCATTAATATTGAAAACTCTTTCGCGGCCTTGTCCATTTGTGTTCTCCTGGTTCGGGCAATTTCTAATAATGTGGCCCGGTTTTCCACATTTATAACAAACTACATTGGCATAACTTGCTCCGACACTACTTGCTCCGCCATTACTCGTTCCGACACCATTTGTTCCTTTCGTTCTATTAACCCCTAGTCCGTAGACCTCACACTTCGCCGCGCTATGACCATTTCTTTTACACTTGTTGCAAAATTTGGTGCAGAACCCCGAGTGATACTTTTCACACCTTTGGCAAAGCTGCTTCTGATTGTTCTTGTTGTTGCGGTTATTATTGTTGTTGGGATGATTATTGTAGTTGCTGTTGTTGTTGTTGTTGTTGTTGTTGTTGTTGTTGTTGTTGTTGTTGGGCCGTTTGTTGTAGTTGCGATTGATGTTGCGATTGTTGGGATAATTGTTGCGATTATTGTTGTAATTGCTGTTGTTGTTGTATTAGTGATTCTTATCACCGTTTTCCTCCTACTTTCTTTTGACTTGCTTCACATTGGCCTCTTCAGCAGTCTGTTCTTTAATTCTTTCTTCAATCTGGTTCACTAGTTTGTGAGCCATTCTACATGCCTGTTGTATGGAGGCGGGCTCGTGTGAACTTATATCTTCTTGGATTCTTTCCGGTAATCCTTTCACAAACGCGTCGATCTTCTCTTCCTCATCTTCGAATGCTCCCGGACACAATAGGCACAATTCTGTGAATCGTCTTTCGTACGTGGTAATATCAAATCCTTGGGTTCGTAACCCTCTAAGTTCTGTCTTGAGCTTATTGACCTCGGTTCTGGGATGGTACTTCTCGTTCATCAAGTGCTTGAATGCTGACCACGGTAGTGCGTACGCATCGTCTTGTCCCACTTGCTCTAGATAGGTATTCCACCATGTTAACGCAGAACCAGTGAAGGTATGCGTAGCGTACTTCACTTTATCCTCTTCAGTACACTTACTTATGGCAAACACCGATTCGACCTTCTCGGTCCACCGTTTCAATCCGATCGGTCCTTCGGTTCCATCAAATTCCAAAGGTTTGCAGGCAGTGAATTCTTTGTAGGTGCATCCTACACGATTTCCTGTACTGCTAGATCCAAGGTTATTGTTGGTATGTAGCGCAGCCTGTACTGCGGCTATGTTTGAAGCTAGAAAAGTACAGAATTCCTCTTCATTCATATTCACGGTGTGTCGAGTAGTCGGTGCCATTTCCTTCAAAATAGTCAAATGGAACAAGTTAATCATACAGAATATTAAGAGTAGTTAATAGTATTTCGTAGCATAATATGAACTCACTTATAAAAGCTTTTTCTTCATATTAGCGTTTTATAAGTTTAAATTAGGGTAGTACCTACCCGTTAAGTTCATACTTAGTAGCTAATATACAATTCAACTACTACAATTCTATATGAAAAACTGATTATAATAATATTTCGCGTTCAAACTTTTACACAATATTTTACAAACTTACAATACCGCTTATTTTACATATAGCATGAAATATAGCACACAATAAATTTGATACAAGATGGTTGTGAAGATAATTCTAGCTAGTACACAAGTCGTTCAGCAAAGGCAATAAAGACACGTAATTTATACGTCCAGAAACAAGTCATGCATTCTGGTTTTACTAGGACTACTTCCCATCCTTGGTCTTGTGGAACATAACCGTTATGGCCGTTGATAATACAGCGTGTTGTAACGTCGTCAAAGGGACGAGGGTTACGTAATGTCCAACAGTCCCGTAACAATCTAAAAACCTCATTTCTTACCCCAATTACCGACTCCGTCACTTGTGGGAACGTTTTGTTTAATAGTTGTAGCCCGATGTTCTTGTTCTCACTTTGGTGAGAAGCGAACATTACTAATCCGTAAGCATAACATGCTTCTTTATGTTGCATGTTAGCCGCTTTTTCTAAATCACGAAGTCCTATATTCGGATATACTGAGTCAAAATAATTTCTTAACCCGTTGCGTAAAGTAGCATTTGGGTTCCCCGCAATATATGCGTCAAAGTAAACACATCGTAACTTATGGATTTCCCAATGTGATATCCCCCATCTTTCGAACGAAAGCCTTTTATAAACCAAGGCATTCTTGGAACGTTCTTCGAATGTCTTACAAACTGATCTCGCCTTAAATAGTTGTGCCGAAGAATTCTGACCGACTCTAGACAAGATTTCATCAATCATGTCTCCGGGTAGGTCTCTTAAAATATTGGGTTGTCTATCCATTTTGTGTTTTTATACTGTAAAATAGACAAGAGTTAGATTCATAAAAAAAATACTTATTAATACAAGCAATTTTTACATATATCATAAAGCATAAGCACACTATATTACATATATTACACCACACGAATACAACTATCTTATTCCGACTCGCTTGTTTCTTCTTCTTCGGTTTTGGATCATTTTGTCAAGTTTCTAGGGATATATGATGTTCCCCTAATACGAGCCGTCGTTGTCCACATTGGTTTAGAAAAACCTGGTGGTTTAGAGGTTCCCGGGTCATTGTTACAACTTAAGGACTTCGGGGGTTGACGATACATATAAAGTTCATCGGGGTTGGAATTAGATTTCTCTATTTTTATGCCCTTTCCCTTATTATTTTCTTTTGCCTTTTTAAATTAAGTTGGGGTAATTTCTATAACATCATCGGAATTCTCGTCGGAATCCGATTCATCGGAGAATTGGTAATCCTCCCAATATTTTGCTTCCTTGGCGGAAACACCATTGACCATAATTAACCTTGGTCGGTTGGTTGAGGATTTTCTTTTACTTAACCTTTTTATTATTTCCCCCACCGGTTCTATTTCTTCATCCGGTTCCGATTCTTCTTCCGGTTCCGATTCTTCTTCCGGTTCCGACTCTTCTTCCGGTTCCTCTTCGGGAACTTGTGAATCAGTCCACGAATCATTCCAATTTACATTTGACTCTTCATTATTATTAGGTGAGTCAATGAGACTTGTTCTAGAGGTAGACATCTATCACATAATATCAAACGCGTTAAGAGATTAATATATCACATAATATTCACATGTTAAAAATATATAGTTTCCAACAAAATTTGTTAAGCAATCATTTTTAAAGTAAACACGGTCGAAGTCCAGACTCACTAATGCATCCTAACAAACTCGATAAGACATACTAATTCAAAATTCTGGTTCTCTAAGACCAAAGCTCGGATACCAACTGAAATGTCCCGTTCTTATTGATTAAAAACGTTCCATATTAATTGATTTCGTTGCGAGGTTTTGACCTCTACATGAGACGTTTTTCAAAGACTGCATTCATTTTAAAACAAACCATAACCTTTATTTCATCAATAAAGGTTTAAAAAGCTTTACGTAGATTATCAAATAATGATAATCTAAAATATCCTGTTTACACACGACCATTACATAATGGTTTACAATACAAATATGTTACAACAAAAAGTTTCTTGAATGCAGTTTTTACACAATATCATACAAGCATGGACTCCAAATCTCGTCCTTATTTAAGTATGCGATAGCGGAAGCTCTTAATAATCACCTGAGAATAAACATGCTTAAAACGTCAACAAAAATGTTGGTGAGTTATAGGTTTAACCTATATATATCAAATCATAATAATAGACCACAAGATTTCATATTTCAATACACATCCCATACATAGAGATAAAAATCATTCATATGGTGAACACCTGGTAACCGACATTAACAAGATGCATATATAACAATATCCCCATCATTCCGGGACACCCTTCGGATATGATATAAATTTCGAAGTACTAAAGCATCCGGTACTTTGGATGCGGTTTGTTAGACCCAATAGATCTATCTTTAGGATTCGCGTCAATTAGGGTGTCTGTTCCCTAATTCTTAGATTACCAGACTTAATAAAAAGGGGCATATTCGATTTCGATAATTCAACCATAGAATGTAGTTTCACGTACTTGTGTCTATTTTGTAAATCATTTGTAAAACCTGCATGTATTCTCATCCCAAAAATATTAGATTTTAAAAGTGGGACTATAACTCACTTTCACAGATTTTTACTTCGTCGGGAAGTAAGACTTGGCCACTGGTTGATTCACGAACCTATAACAATATATACATATATATCAAAGTATGTTCAAAATATATTTACAACACTTTTAATATATTTTGATGTTTTAAGTTTATTAAGTCAGCTGTCCTCGTTAGTAACCTACAACTAGTTGTCCACAGTTAGATGTACAGAAATAAATAAATATTATCTTGAATCAATCCACGACCCAGTGTATACGTATCTCAGTATTGATCACAACTCAAACTATATATATTTTGGAATCAACCTCAACCCTGTATAGCTAACTCCAACATTCACATATAGAGTGTCTATGATTGTTCCGAAATATATATAGATGTGTCGACATGATAGGTCGAAACATTGTATACGTGTCTATTGTATCTCAAGATTACATAATATACAATACAAGTTGATTAAGTTATGGTTGGAATAGATTTGTTACCAATTTTCACGTAGCTAAAATGAGAAAAATTATCCAATCTTGTTTTACCCATAACTTCTTCATTTTAAATCCGTTTTGAATGAATCAAATTGCTATGGTTTCATATTGAACTCTATTTTATGAATCTAAACAGAAAAGTATAGGTTTATAGTCGGAAAAATAAGTTACAAGTCGTTTTTGTAAAGGTAGTCATTTCAGTCGAAAGAACGACGTCTAGATGACCATTTTAGAAAATATACTTCCACTTTGAGTTTAACCATAATTTTTGGATATAGTTTCATGTTCATAATAAAAATCATTTTCTCAGAATAACAACTTTTAAATCAAAGTTTATCATAGTTTTTAATTAACTAACCCAAAATAGCCCGTGGTGTTACTACGACGGCGTAAATCCGGTTTTACGGTGTTTTTCGTGTTTCCAGGTTTTAAATCATTAAGTTAGCATATCATATAGATATAGAACATGTGTTTAGTTGATTTTAAAAGTCAAGTTAGAAGGATTAACTTTTGTTTGCGAACAAGTTTAGAATTAACTAAACTATGTTCTAGTGATTACAAGTTTAAACCTTCGAATAAGATAGCTATATATGTATGAATCGAATGATGTTATGAACATCATTACTACCTTAAGTTCCTTGGATAAACCTACTGGAAAAGAGAAAAATGGATCTAGCTTCAATGGATCCTTGGATGGCTCGAAGTTCTTGAAGCAAAATCATGACACGAAAACAAGTTCAAGTAAGATCATCACTTGAAATAAGATTGTTATAGTTATAGAAATTGAACCAAAGTTTGAATATGATTATTACCTTGTATTAGAATGATAACCTACTATAAGAAATAAAGATTTCTTGAGGTTGGATGATCACCTTACAAGATTGGAAGTGAGCTAGCAAACTTGAAAGTATTCTTGATTTTATGAAACTAGAACTTTTGGAATTTATGAAGAACACTTAGAACTTGAAGATAGAACTTGAGAGAGATCGATTAGATGAAGAAAATTGAAGAATGAAAGTGTTTGTAGGTGTTTTTGGTCGTTGGTGTATGGATTAGATATAAAGGATATGTAATTTTGTTTTCATGTAAATAAGTCATGAATGATTACTCATATTTTTGTAATTTTATGAGATATTTCATGCTAGTTGCCAAATGATGGTTCCCACATGTGTTAGGTGCCTCACATGGGCTGCTAAGAGCTGATCATTGGAGTGTATATACCAATAGTACATACATCTAAAAGCTGTGTATTGTACGAGTACGAATACGGGTGCATACGAGTAGAATTGTTGATGAAACTGAACGAGGATGTAATTGTAAGAATTTTTGTTAAGTAGAAGTATTTTGATAAGTGTCTTGAAGTCTTTAAAAAGTGTATGAATACATATTAAAACACTACATGTATATACATTTTAACTGAGTCGTTAAGTCATCGTTAGTCGTTACATGTAAATGTTGTTTTGAAACCTTTAGGTTAATGATCTTGTTAAATGTTGTTAACCCAATGTTTATAATATCAAAAGAGATTTTAAATTATTATATTATCATGATATTATGATGAACGAATATCTCTTAATATGATATATATACATTAAATGTCGTTACAACGATAATCGTTACATATATGTCTCGTTTCAAAATCATTAAGTTAGTAGTCTTGTTTTTACATATGTAGTTCATTGTTAATATACTTAATGATATGTTTACTTATCATAATATCATGTTAACTATATATATAACCATATATATGTCATCATATAGTTTTTACAAGTTTTAACGTTCGTGAATCACCGGTCAACTTGGGTGGTCAATTGTCTATATGAAACCTATTTCAATTAATCAAGTCTTAACAAGTTTGATTGCTTAACATGTTGGAAACATTTAATCATGTAAATATCAATCTCAATCAATATATATAAGCATGGAAAAGTTCGGGTCACTACATATATAACCCACGATAACATACGGGCTCCAGAATGTAGAAAAATAACACGATTTGCGTGATAAACACTTTAAAACCCGAATCCTCCAACTTTAATCATTATACACTTTTGAAACATTCCAAAGTCCAACGTGGTCAACTCATTACATCCAAACTATCAAATACTCATTCTTGGGCTCCGTAGGACGGCACAAGCATCATGTTTAGAAAAACGGGGTGTTCCAACTCTCCCCCACTTAAATTCGATCACGTCCTCGTGATCCTAGTCACTTAACCAATCCGAACCTACACTCTATAGTCCTCCGACACATATCCAAACTCGATGTCCACAACGATTCCCATTAACCCGAATGTCTCACCACACGCTAATAACCATTAGCGTGCATTATCGCAACAAATGGTATCTCGTACACTCAACACCCAAAATGCCCACTTAGGACATACGGTAAACACCATACATTCTTTCAAATTCTATCGGCTACAACTCGCAACAAGCTACATCCACAACTATAACACCCAACGCGATCTACTAAATTCACTACGCCGTGAACCAAGTATTGCGTTAATCTAAATCGAGAAGGATTAATGCCGTGTCAAACCTCTGTACATCAACGACCCGTAAACCATCCAATCGAGAATGTTCTCTGAATCAAGAACTAACTTTCCCCGTCTCCACCACCGGGTCATTCCTTCAATAAAGAAATTTTAGTACACCAAATAATCACACTAGGGACACCAACTTTCCCATCAAATGATCCGCACACGACCATCAGTCCCTGGATTAATCCAGGACAACAATAATACACCACGTGCTAAACAATACGTCAACACTCGACACCGGATTTCCCCCTAAACCCTACAACACGCTCATACAATATGGCTTCCTAGTACTAGCATGGAAGCTATGCATGTACTAGAATCCTGTCAATAGCGAATTATCACCACAACAAACTCGTAATTCGCCGCACGACCTACAAAAATATTCACCAATGCCGGGTGAATCCTCCAACCTAGACCGTCCATTAAGGATGGTCTCGACATTTTAATGCAACTAACGGGTCACATCACTAGGGAACACACCCTCGCAAACAAACAACATCTGCGTGTATCGATGTGTGACAATCAGGATCGACATTCCCCACCTCACATTCGTCCATAAAGTGGAATAATCCACTGACAACTTCCACGATCACGTTTCCCGACAGGGAAAATACAACAAACACCACAATACTAATATGTACCTACTCAATAGTACTATCCAGGTTTCATAGCAACCCAGATTTACATTATGAGAGCACCCGCAACGACAACTTCATTCTCTCACTCCGAGATTTCAAGCTTCGCATTTGGTCTCACACCGCACTTTGGTACTACACGACCACCTTGCTTAAAAAGACTTACACTTCATCCGATCCCATCATCACAACTCTACACTTAAAATTCCGAAATTATAACTCACAGTCGTAACGCACGATCTCGAGTCGACATTAACAACCTGTCACACTTCCTCGTTAGGAACTCCAAATACCTATTGAGGCTTAGCACGGTACACTCTGACACTTCTTTATTCATAACACCACCGGAGCTTCCTCGGGCGACAGTAAAAACTCCCCCACTTAGGATTTAGCTCCACATTCTTACCACAAAGTTGATAACATCCCGCAGAATTACCATTCCATAACACGCACGATCATTCTCATCACTAATCATAAACACCGAATTACTGCAAATTCACTTTAGGCTCTCAGAGCCTTCATACAAAATTACCAGAGATGTCGTACACGCGACGACTTCGCACCTTCATACCACAAATCACAATTGACTGCCTTAATCGTTCGCAAAGCGAACTCCACCAAAGTCCCACATACGTCTCTATGCCTAAACATACGTCACTCCAATAAATCAGTCGTGCATCTCAGTCGAGATCACCCGACCTTCCACTCAACGAACCTTTACCAACAAATTCTCACTCTCATAGAGAAGAGCGAACAATCCGACACAATAATTGCATCGACCGCAATATCAACACTTCATCATAACCTTCGGTCTTAACCGAACATTAAGTCCGTCACCGGCTCGCCGGTCATCTTCACCCGTCTATCACAAGAGCAACCAGATTCGCTCATCCGCCACTTCGTAGGAAGTATTTACCGCAATGCTCTCTAACTTTGACTTTTGGAACCACCGAATTACTATCACCCATCGATCACTATTGTAATCTCTGCTGCTTCCAAGGGTATCTCACGGGAACCCTAAGCACAAAGTGATCACACCGCTACCGGAGTTTGACCTTACACTAGCAAGTATAAGGAGGCACCTGACGCAGTGTCATGCAGACTCCCACCACAATCTACCGAAATTTAGGAACTCGATCTTTGGGTTCCATACACCCGATGTCACCCATCTTTCCACAACAATGACCCGAAGTCATACCTACTCGACAAACCTTACAGGTTATTGTCTCATCAAAAATTACTAGCAATCACACGCTACTCGCAATTTTTCACAAGGCCAAAACAACATAACCTAACGAAACCTTTCATCCAATCACTAAGGAGATACTTGGAAACATCAAGTCTTACATCCTTCCACACCTCGTTAAAAATCACTACTACAAGGGATATTCCATTAGGAATGTTACCCCATTAATCCACAACACACTAACGCAACCATTGTCATATGGGTCCCACTCACATGAGTTTAATGACCTAAAGACTCCTCGATTCGCCAATTCCAAGGCGACTCACAACTAGAATCCTTACACGATTCTCTAACTACACACTCTACCGAGTGTAACCCAAAACTACAATCATTAGACTTGTCGCATTCCATTACGGAATTCAAGTCCTCGTCGCACACACGCAAGCGTAATTCCGTCATCCCAGTTACAATGGGTAACTACAACCAGTCACAATCTCAATAATGCACCCACTACTTAGGGTGACTAAGCACGCACCAAACTCGTGAGTTGGCTCACTCACTTAGCTAAACGAATCCACCGTAACACTTCTCGACTCGTAAGGAACTCGATGTGACAACAAGCACATCACCCGAGACAACTATAACCTCGGAACCATAAAAAGATTCCTCACTCATCCCGATTCTACCCCAACCATGCCACGTTTCCTCCGTTCGGTACTTGTCATGTCATGCTTAGTGTCAAGATACACTTTCGTAATAATGGTGATCGGTCATTATTACAAATGCGTACCTTACCATTTCCACATGGTCACGCAAGGTACTTTACCCGGACTGACGCAACATTCACACAAAATAACACGCGATAACTCCTAGTACCCGAATGACCAAAGTCCTTACCATGAACTTGATCACTCAAAACCGCCAAACATACAAATCTCTCCAATAGATTCATCCCTAGGATACCGCACAAAAGATACCTGTATATATACACCTATATACAATATAATAATAAATGCACACAAGTACACCGCACCCACAAGTCAACCTACATCCTAGGTGACTATTACTAAAACAACGTCCAAGTTCGCCTACTTACATTAGGCACTAGTAATCTAAGGCACTAATTTACACACGAAATATGGCTCCACATAATCACACTTTGGACAAAAACAAGTCCTAGTTAGTCACCTACTCTAAGGCACTAACAAATCTCAATCCAACCCGTATTCCTACAAGTCCCGCAAATAACGCACATCCGTCAAAAGTCTAAGACTAGGCACCTATTCCAAGGTTACCTAATTCCCTTAGACTATGCTCTGATACCACTTGTAACAACCCCAATCCGTTTAACCAAAAACGGAGTACATTTTTTTTTTATAAGATAGGTCCCATTAAATATCCACTTTACATAAACCATTTCAAATAATTTAACCGAATACAATTTATCATAATAGCACGTTAACGTTTTATCTCGACTCTTGGTTTACAAATGACATCATACATCCTTACGAGAATGTATTTCACAAACAAGGTTTGACTCAACACAACCAAACAATACGACCTCGAAACATTTACACAATACCACGGTTAAGACACAATAGCCCAACCCGATACCAAGAGCATAATCCCAAGGATCTACCAAATCCCCAATCCGTGTCCAATGTCCAATAGCTACCCCATTGAGCCCAAGTGCTCCTACGTAACTAGTCTAACAACTAGCTAACTTCATAACACAGTACCTGTAAAAAGGTAAACAACGAGAGGGGTAAGCTTAACGCTTAGTGAATGCAATAATTATATATATACATATATAATCTACTTACTTGCAAACACTTACACAAATACCGCATACGAGCTAGCAACTCAACAAACATGCAATCACAATGCATACTAAATATCCGCAATTCACAATAAGCTAGCATCGCCAAAAGCATATAGTTCACAATTTAATATGCTAAAACTACAACACATAACCATGGTTACCCGATCATACAAGGGAACGGTACTCGAAAGACCGCCGGAGTTCATAACATCCATTAGTGTTACTTAAACACCGCGTAATCACTAATTCCCCCGGGTGATGTCTTAAACACCGCGACTAATTCACCCTCATGACAACGTGGCGTCTTAAACACCGCGACGAATCCACACGTCAATCAAAACAATGAGTGGTGTCTTAAACACCGCGACAATTCCACTCCCATGACAATGTGGCGTCTTAAACACCGCGATGAATCCACACGTCAATCAAAAAAATGAGTGGTGTCTTAAACATCGCGACAATTCCACTCCCATGACAATGTGGCGTCTTAAACACCGCGACACTACCACATGTCAATCAACCATGAGTAGTGTCTTAAACACCGCGACAATACTACTCGTTACTTAGAATGTGGTGTCTTAAACACCGCGACAATGCCACATTCATACTACACAAATAAATACATTATATACGTACACGCATAATTATTCCACTCACCTTGGAATGCCCGCACAAGTCATGTACAACATGATCTTCGTCCTCAAATCCGAGCAAGTAACCACCTATATCACACATAGGTACAATATACACATAAATAGCCATTCTCTAAAAGAGAACTCGATACAAACATCCCTTAGCCGAGGGATCACACCTTGCTCGCCAAATCCCGCCCATTTAATCACCTAATGGACACAAACCAGTTACCACTTCGGGTGGTAATTCAAACCAATACAACAAAGTACAATTTAACCTAAATCATACTTTACACCAATTAGACCAAACCTAGGTCTTAACATTAAATTGCTACTTAGGTAGTAATCATTTCAAAAGCCAAATACACCAAAACTCCAACACGTGCAATAGTGACCCATATTGCTTTTGACTACTGATGTCGTGCGAGGTGTATATAAAATAGCTTTATATTTTACTAGGAAATACTATTAAATACGATACAATTTTACACAAGATATTTATTTATTGAATGGATATACTTAAACCTTGCTACAACACTTATAGGCAGTGTACCTAATCATACAGTAGTGTAGTTTTTAGTAAGTCCGGTTCGTTCCACAGGGAAAATCTTTAAACAAAGCTTAACGCTATATTAGTTTTATTTTATAAAAATACAAATATATATATAAGTAATATTATTATTATAAAGGGGGGCTTTTACCGTTTAATGACCGGTTTGTCGATTTTAAAACTTTAGTCGTAGTTAAAACCAAATGTAAAATATTAAATAAATAAAAGACTTAATTTAAAGCATAAAGTAAATAACGATAATGAAATTGCGATAAATAAAAGTGCGATAAAATAAACTTGCGATAATTAAAAAGTATGATAATTAAAAGTGCAATTAAAAACAATAACAATAAATAAAAGTGCTATAATTAGAAGTGTAATTAAATATAAAATAAAGAGAATTAAATATGAAATAAAAGAATTATGCTTATTTAAACTTCCGTAATCATGATGTTTGACGTGTTGATTTTAGTTTTATGCCCATGGGTTAATTGTTCTTTGTCCTGGATTATTTAATATGTCCATACGGATTTGTCCATAATAGTTCATCAGTCATAAATATAAAGAGCGAAAGCCTTCGTCAAATTATTCTTATTCTCAAAGTCAAATATTCCAACTAATTGGGGATTCGAATTGTAACAAGGTTTTAATACTTTGTTTAATGAATACACCAGGTTATCGACTGCGTGTAAACCAAGGTTTTACTACTTTGTTAACAATTACACCAATTACCCTTGAATGTAATTCACCCCTGTTTCAACAAGTCTATTAACTATTAATCCAGTTCTGTGTCCGGTAAAATGAATAATTATTGGTATTTATAAATATCCCACCCACCGTACCCAGTCAAGCGTATGTGGTTATATATAAATACGTCAAATTATAAGTTTGTATATTAAATTAACAAGGTATTGTTTAGTTAATATAAAACCCATTAATAGCCCATAGTCTAATTTCCACAAGTGTCGTTCTTTTATCCAAACCCCAATTATGGTACAAGGCCCAATTACCCAATTTTAGTAATTAGCCCAACATCATGATTACTTCGGATTAAATAAGCATAATAATAACTTAGCTACGAGACATTAAATTAAAAAGGTTGAACATAACTTACAATGATTAAAAATAGCGTAGCGTTACACGGACAGAATTTCGACTTACACCCTTACAACATTCGCTAACATACCCTTATTATTAGAATTATAATTAAAATTAAAATTAAAATATAAATATAAATATATTTACGTATACATATATAGAGAGAGATTGAATTATGGATGGTTTTGCGATCAAACTGCCTTTGCTTTTATAGGGAATTGAGTCCAGGTGAGCTCCGCGACTCGCGCCCTTTTTGCTCTTCAAACTCCGCGAGTCTCGGAGTTTGTAATTACAGCTCACTCCATTTTGGCTCTTTGTTTACCGACGGTTTATTATATAAATATAATATATATATAATTTATATAATTAATTATATATTATATTATATTTATATACATAGTTAACTTGTAATTTTTAGTCCGTTGCGTAGAGCGTTGAGAGTTGACTCTGGTTCCGATTCCGTATTTTCGAACGTCCTTGCGTACAATTTAATATCTTGTACTTTGCGTTTTGAATCTTGTACTCTTGTAATTTCGAGACGTTTCTTATCAATAATTGGAACCTCTTTGATTGTATTTTGTACTTTTGAGCTTTTTGATCGTTTGCGTATTTAATTCGTCGAATCTGTCTTTTGTCTTCACCTTTTAATATTTAAACGAATATCACTTGTAAATAGAATAATTGCAACTAAAAGCTTGTCTTTCTTAGGGAATAATGCTATGAAATATATGTTCGTTTTTAGCATTATCAAATATTCCCACACTTGAGTGTTGCTTGCCCTCAAACAATATAGTCTTGAAATACTAGAATCACTTCTTTATTCTTCACACTTTGTACATCAGTGATTTCTATACGGCGGTATAAACAATGGTAGTAACGATATAGTTTACAGTCCCACATGACTATAAAAATTTAGATCCATTAAGGAAATTGGATCTTTATGAAAACATTTGATCTTTTGAAAATTAAATCTAGTTTTTACCCTAGATAAGTTTTCCGGAATAACCCTTCACCGGTGTTTGCAAAATATTTTTGTGGGTTTGGTGGGTTTCAGATTTGAAAATTTTAGCTCAAAACTTATGGTTTTGTGTCACCCACTTGCTAACCTTGTATTAGGAAAGCAACACGTCCAGTTTACTTGTCCCGTATATTACCTTTCGGTAAACTACCGTCCGGTTGTAAAGGAAAGCGTTGAACAAGCAACTGTTAAGGCAATGTCCCCTGACATGCTTTTAATTTTGGTCTATAACGTGTCGGACGCAATTACTATCCTTTGTAAGAGCAATAGTAAAGCTCACCCTTTTAATTTGTCGGTCTGGCACAAGGTCCTGTCTTTGACCATGCTATGCAACCACCGTTCTTACGGTTGACACCCGATTTGGTTCAGGTGACCTAATGAATTCCAGGTGAATTCCTAAGATTTTACGTTCAATGGTAATGAACGCATTGAAAATGGGTTTTTAGAAAACAAATCGGTTTATAATTTGATCAAAATATTTTCTCGTTCAAGCTCGAGTTTAGATATCATTGAATTCCATGAGTTTGTAATTCTCAATCTTTAAGGTCAATCTCTAGGATTGAGTAATATCAGTCTTAAAAGCTGATTTTTAATCTTTAAGGAGATTATCCTTTCTGGGGATCTGATTTATTAGTCTTCTCAAGCTAATTTGCACGGTGCCCCCCATTGTACGAGATAAATCCTTCTCATGGTTAGGATAAATCTGACCACTTGGCGACCCTGTTTGATACTGAGGTCCGTGGATTTTCTGCTGATTTTAGTGATGACTTTTCTAGATTTTTCGTCAACCTACAGCTGGTCTGAACGACAACTTCCTGACCTAAATCAAGAAGCGCGTTTCTTTTTCAGAAGACTTTACTTCCTTTTAATGATGGAATTGATTCATCGTGTAGATCCATCTCTTCTTTTCTTTCATCGGGTAAAACAGTTTAGTTTAGTCCAAAGCAAAAGTATTTTCAGTTATTTGTTACAGAAATATGTGACATATGTTTAAGATAACTTGGTAATTTTTCTCACACCTGGCTTTAATTTCCTTTTTATTGTCCTCTATTCCATTTTAAATGAGTTCTAACATTTTGGTTTGTTTCTCAATTTATGTCCTTTTCGAGGTAACAATAATTTCGGTGTTAAAACCTAGTTTTATCGTTCATAAATATGTATAAACATGATTTTGAGTTCATTTAATTGAAAATTTTGAAAATTTTTACTAGAATTGGGTAGTCAGTATATAAGACTAGGGCTGTTCTTTATTATCAGAGAGCACTAGATTCTAATACAACTACTGCTTTACTAGTATTTTTAATGGTAACCAAGTGTTTAAAATAAAAATTTTAAAAATCCGAAAGAATTTAACCCCTTCCCACACTTAAGATCTTGCAATGCCCTCATTTGCAAGAAATCAGTAATAATTTAAATTATTGAGGGTGATTAGCGTAGAAATGATTAAATTTTACCAAAGTTTCCAAACATATTTGTGTTTTGCTGAATGATAAATGGTGCATATCATTTGTTCATTCCGTCTTGTTGTTATTTCACATATATTTTGCATCTTGTCGTCAAAATTAGTTGCTTTTGCTGAACTTAATGCCAGTCTTTGAAAATGCGTTGTTTTACCCTGTTGTGTACATAAGATAAACTGCAAACATATATACATATTTTTGAAGTTTGGTATATTGCCCCACATTCAAAAATTATTAAAATCTAATAATAAAATTTAGAAAATTATAAAACTATTACAAATTCAACATAAGTATTAAATGTATTAACATTACAAATAATAAAATAAATAAAACTAAGTAGACTAGGGATGATACTGATACCAGTAGGGGTTCCATGCATAACCATAGGTGCTATAAAATGCTTCGGTTGGGTTATACGTAGGATACGGTGGTTGGATCTCTATAGACCAGGGAGGGAATATGGGCGATGGAGTAGGAATATAGTTTCTACCTATATGTTGGCAATAAGCTATGATTTGGTTTTGATGAACTTGCCAATCTTCAAATGCTCTATGTCTAGCATTTTCATACTCTTGTGAAGCTATAAACCTTTGCATTTCTGCCATTTCATTTCCCCCTCCTACATTACCTTGCTGTTGGTTTCTCTCAACCTGTGAATGTCTACCATTATATCGTACTGCGGCGTTATTTCGCCTCTTCAAAACTTTCGCACCATGGTATACATTTAAACCTATTGTATCTCGGGGTTCTGGTTCTTCAATTAGTAATCCCCCCGACTTATATCCACACCGAGATATTCAGCAATCAAAGTAATAAATATACCACCTCCTATTATGCTATGCAGTCTCATCCCCCTAACCATAGCTGATAAATAATAACCCACACATTAAGGTATACTTACAACACTTTGTGGGTCTCGAATACACATATGGTAAATCAAATCCTGTTCATTTACCTTTTCCTTATTCTTACCTCTTTGTGTAATCGAATTAGCTAAAAACCTATGAATTACTCTTAATTCAGCTCTATCTATATCCAAATAAGAGTAATTTCCCCCTTTGAATCGGTGATGGCTAGTCATTTGACTCCATACACCATGCGTATCAAAATTTTCGTCTATCTTCCTACCGTTCAATATCAACCCTCTACAATCGGCAGATGCTAACTCCTCAGACGTATATATACGTAAAGCCTGAGCCATGTCTAGTAAAGACATGTGGTGCATCGAACCTCCTAACAAAAATCTAATAAAAGATCGATCGGTTAAACTAGCTACCCGATCATTTAATTCTATACTACACAACAATTCTTCACACCATACTTTATATACAGGTCTACGTATGTTGAATAATCGTACCCAATCGTTAAAAGTAGAATTACCATACCTCTGTGCAAGTAATTCCCTAATTGGCCCGGCCAATTCTACAGCTTCTAATGGTCCCTATTCTATGACCCTAGGTACCTCAACAGCTTTAGAATGAAGAGTATGCAAACCCCTTTGGTATTTTGGATAATCTATCCAAAGTCTGTCAAATCTCAGGTTCGGGTGCAAATCTTCCAAGTGCATATCAGAAAATGTCATGACTGGATGAGGTATATCTTGTTTGTAGTAGTTATCCACCTCCTGTTGTTCCGCATTCTCAGCAGGAGCATTGCGAGCTTGGGGTGAAGATTCACCCCTTTCAGTCTGCAAAACACATCAAACACAATTTTTGTGCATCCAAATATGCATTAGTGTCAGCAAAATCATCAATCAAAATAATTACAATGACATTTCCAATTTATATCAAACTTAAGCTCATTTTCATATTTTCATCAAATCTACACTTTTTCAAATAAGCATATACGAAAATATTCTCCAAGTTCATAAGTATTCAACTCAAATAACATGTCAAAATAATCATTACTAGCAATTAAACAAGTTTCAAATGGCATTATCTCTCAAAAATCAAGTTCATGAATTTTAGACTTGAAAAAGTCTACTTTAATTCTCAAAATCATGCTTAGGCTCAAAGTTTGGATCATTTAACTACCTAAACATGTTACACTACTTAATTTAGCAACAATTCATGACAAAAATCGGCCATAACCTGTTTATATCAAAAAAGCCCCAAATTTGCTCAAGAACACAAACCCTAGATTACTCAAAATTTGAAGTTTAAGGCTTCTAATCATGTTAAATAGCATCAATCTAGGTTATACAAGCATAATACATAAACAATTTAAGCATAATTACACTAAAAAGCATCAAAATCAAATTGGGTGTAAAATTGCTCAAGAACACCAATTTTCGGATTAAATGGTGTTTAGGTGTAGAAATTTACCATTTTTCTTGAGTAATTCCTTGATAGCATCCTTCTTAACATGATTTTAGTAAAAGATTTGATGATTATCGGTCAAAAATTGCAAATTTGGGAGGTCTTTTTCGGGTTTTTGCGCATTATTTTCGGGTTTTATTTCGCAGAATTTGGTGTGGTAGTGTGCAACTGAGCTGTTCTTTACGTTTTTATTTTTTTCTGTATTTTGGTCCCTCCGCGAGTCGCGGTGTTTGACCCTTCAAACTCCACGAGTCGCGGAGTTTGTATTTTTTTTTTATATATATATATCTTATACTAATTAAAACAATTAAGTAATTAATTTTAAAATTTTGTTTTCCTTGTTATTTAGGACGAGGTCGTTTCGGATCGATGTCCTAGTCCGTCCTTCGACAAAATTTTAAAATTTGTCTTTTTCAAGCGATTATTTTAAAAGCTAAGATTTTTGGTTTTTTTAATGTTTTTGGCATATTTTAATTCAATAAGATTAAAAATAATGATAATAAAAGTTCTCGTCCCTCCCTCGGGTAAAGCAATTTCGGTTTAAAGACCTAGTCTTCAACTTACGACTAATTTTAAAAATCATATTTTTAACTTAACGAAATAAAGTAAATTTTTGTTTTTAAATTCACACAACTTAAATATAAAATTCGAAATTAATATTAAAAATTCACACCAAACTTACAATTTAAAATGCATAAAAATAAAATTCATATTTTAAAAATTAAAAATTCACACCAAACTTAATTTAAAAATTCATATTATAAATTTACACCAAACTTATATTAATTATTCAAATATTTACAATTTTAAATATATTGTTTTTACAAAGTTTACAATATTAATTTAAGATTTATATATTAATTTAAAAAAAAAACATGGTAAAAATAAAATTAAAAATCTTTTTGGCTTTTATCCCACTTTAGTCAATCAAATATTATCAAAAATATACGCCCCTCTTTTCGGTAAAGTAATTTCAGTTCCAAGACCTAATTTAACTCATGACGAATTTTTGAAATATTTTGGGTTGATTGATTAAAGATAATTATACCTTAAGAATAAACGTTAAATTTCGCAGTGATGTAATAAATTTTTGTATGATATCAATAATTTCGGTCGCCAAACCTAATTTTATTTAATACCAATTTAATACTTTATAGCGAACAAATTAGCGTTTATTATCAAAAGGTTAAAAATAAAAATAAAAACAAAAAAAACTGTACAGACTTACCTGTGAGATAGTATTCTTAGTTATACGATCTATCCCATTCATAAGATAGTCGGTTTAATTAGTTTTCCATGGCGACATAGGCGTAACCTCGAGCATTCAGTGTTTTTTCTTCTAAACATATGAACGGTCCGTCTCTGCATAAAGTAACAAATTCGGTATTTGAATAGGTTTGATTATTTGAACATTTACCTCCATGTGACCATTTTCCGCATTTGTGACATCTTTCTAGGTGTCGTGCTCTTCTTTTCGCTGCGGATTTTGATTTTCCTTTACCAAATTGTAACTTATTATCTTCGCATCTGGATTCTTTTCTTACTCCGTCCAATCTTTCTCTGATTACTGATACTATTTCACTCGGTAGTGTGTCATTATTACGTTTAGTGATCAAAGCATGTAGCATTAGACCATGGTTTAGTTCACAGGCAGTCTTCATTTCGTAAAAACCTAAAAAAAATAAAAATTCAGAATGGGGGGAGAAGACTAGTTCTTTAGGGTCTGCTAGGGAAAGACCATTCGAGTTCCATTTTCGAGAACTACATGAAAACAGAAAATCTAACTCTAACAGAAATACATAAACCCCCTATACTTAGTTAAAATTGTGATTAACATTATTTTCAATTGAATCATCGACAACTTGTATATCTTTGACTTTTACTTCAATCCATTTGTTGATTTCCTCCGTAACTTTCACAAATTCAACTAACATTGCCTTTTCTTTTGACGATAAATTGGATATTAATCGGTTATATAACTTAAAGTTTCCTTTAATCTTAGCATCGTGAATCCGTTTATAAAGTTTCTTCGTTGAACTGTTAAAAATGGGTTCATCTAATTTCGTATCATCAACGGCATTCTTGATTGGATCATCATTAAGTGTTTCTTCATCTTCCCCACACTTATGCGTTTTTATTGGTCTAACAGTTTTGGTTTGTGGAGATCTAAAATTTCGGTTCACAAAGGTGATCGATGTATCACCATCCCTAAGTGTCATTCTACCTTCTCTTACATCAATGAATGCCTCGGTGGTTGCTAAAAATGGGCGACCTAGAATTAGAGGAATATCAAGGTTTTCCTCCATATTAATCACTATGAAGTTTGCAACAATCGTCAAACTTCCCACGTTAACAAGTAAATTATTTGCTATTCCAACCGGGTGTTTAATGGCTTGGTCAAATGATTGAACACCTATTTTGGTTGGTTTTAATTTACCCATGCCTAATCTTTTGTATAAGGAAAGAGGCATAATATTTGCACTTGCTCCTAAATCTGCGAGACCATTATATACAGCACCATCATTAAGCAAGCAAGAAATGATAAATTCACCCGGGTCTCCTGCTTTAGTAAGTCGAGTTGGTTTGTAAACCTTTTTCGGGTGTTCTTTCCTTGGTTCTTTCACTTCTATTTGAATTTCTTGTTCGTATTTTTCTTCGTTTTTTAGAATGGGAGGTTTGTATAAGAATTCTTCTTCATCACTCAAATTTAAATCCTCCTTATATTCTAATTTTGATTTTTCATATGTTGTTGATAACATATTTATGTTTTCATTTTGAAGGTTTTCTTGGGTGGTGAAATTATGATTAACTTCATTGTCAACTTCCATCGGACCATGTATGTAATGTTTAACTCTGTGACCATTAACTTTAAATTTAATTCCATTTGAATTTATTAATTCTATCGTTCCGTATGGGAAAACTCTTTTGACTATGAATGGTCTAGACCATCTTGATTTTAATTTTCCAGGAAATAGCTTGAATCGTGAATTGAAAAGAAGAACTCTGTCTCTTTCTTTAAATTCTTTTGAACTTCTGATTCTTTTATCATGCCATTTCTTCGTTCTTTCTTTATAGATTAATGAATTTTCGTATGCTTCATGTCTTAATTCTTCTAATTCGTTTAGTTGACTTAATCGTAGACGTCCGGCTTCATGTAAATCAAGATTACATGTCTTCAAAGCCCAAAATGCTTTGTGTTCAATTTCTACTGGAAGATGACATGCTTTTCCATAAACAAGTCTAAAAGGTGTGGTTCCAATTGGAGTTTTGTAGGCTGTTCTAAAAGTCCAGAGTGCATCCTACAATTTAATGGACCATTCCTTCAGATTTGATCCTACGGTTTTCTCTAAAATACGTTTTAAAGCTCGGTTGGTATTTTCAACTTGTCCACTTGTTTGTGGATGATATGCAGTGGAGATTTTATGAGTTACTCTGATAATGCTAAAAACGAACATATATTTCATAGCATTATTCCTCAAGAAAGACAAGCTTTTAGTTGCAATTGTTCTATTTACAAGTGATATTCGTTTAAATAATAAAAGGTGAAGACAAAAGATAGATTCGACGAATTGAAGACGCAAACGACCAAAAAGCTCAAAAGTACAAAATACAATCAAAGAGGTTCCAATTATTGATAAGAGACGTCTCGAAATTACAAGAGTACAAGATTCAAAACGCAAAGTACAAAATATAAAATTGTACTCAAGGACGTTCGAAAATCCGGAACCGGGACCAGAGTCAACTCTCAACGCTCGACGCAACGGACTAAAAATTACAAGGCAACTATGCACATAAATATAATATAATATTTAAATAATTCTTATAATTATTTATATATTATATAAATAAATAAAAACCGTCGGCAAGAGAGACTCCAAAATGGGTGAGCTACAATTTCAAACTCCGCGACTCGCGGAGTTTGAAGGCCAAAAGTGCCGCGAGTCGCGGAGCCCCAAACTTTGAAACTCCCTATAAAGCCAACCGAATTCTGAGCATTTTTGATAATCCTTTTTCCCTTCTTCTCTCAATATATACGTAATATATATTTATAATTTATATTTTAATTTTAATTTTAATTTTAAATCCTAATAATAAGGGTATGTTAGCGAATATTGTAAGGGTGTAAGTCGAAATTCTGTCCGTGTAACGCTACGCTATTTTTAATCATTGTAAGTTATGTTCAACCTTTTTACATTAATGTCTCGTAGCTAAGTTATTATTATGCTTATTTAATCCGAAGTAATCATGATGTTGGGCTAATTACTAAAACTGGGTAATTGGGCTTTGTACCATAATTGGGGTTTGAATAAAAGAACGACACTTGTGGAAATTAGACTATGGGCTATTAATGGGCTTTATATTTGTTTAACTAAATGATAGTTTGTTAATGTTAATATAAAGATTTAAAATTGGGCGTTCCTATAAATTACCATATACACTCGATCGGACACGATGGACGGGGTATTTATATGTACGAATAATCGTTCATTTAACCGGACACGGGAATGGATTAATAGCCACTAAAATAATTAAAACAGGGGTGAAATTATGTACAAGGACACTTGGTATAATTGATAACAAAATATTAAAACCTTGGATTACACTCAGTCGACATCCTGGTGTAATTATTAAACAAAGTATTAAAATCTTGTTACAGTTTAAGTCCCCAATTAGTTGAAATATTTAACTTCGGGTATAAGGATAATTTGACGAGGACACTCGCACTTTATATTTATGACTGATGGACTGTTATGGACAAAAACCAGACGGACATATTAAATAATCCAGGACAAAGGACAATTAACCCATGGGCATAAAACTAAAATCAACACGTCAAACATCATGATTACGGAAGTTTAAATAAGCATAATTCTTTTATTTCATATTTAATTTCCTTTATTTTATATTTAATTGCACTTCTAATTATCGCATTTTTATTGTTATTGTATTTAATTGCACTTTTAATTATCGTACTTTTTAATTATCGCAAGTTTATTTTATCGCACTTTTATTATTCGCAATTTCATTATCGTTATTTACTTTAAGCTTTAAATTAAGTCTTGTATTTATTATTTTACATTTGGTTTTAACTGCGACTAAAGTTTTAAAATCCACAAACCGGTCATTAAACGGTAAAAACCCCCCTTTATAATAATAATATTACTTATATATATATATATATATATTTTTTTTTTTATAAAAGTAAACTAATATAGCGTTAAGCTTTGTTTAAAAAGATTCCCTGTGGAACGAACCGGACTTACTAAAAACTACACTACTGTACGATTAGGTACACTGCCTATAAGTGTTGTAGCAAGGTTTAAGTATATCCATTCTCTAAATAAATAAATATCTTGTGTAAAATTGTATCGTATTTAATAGTATTTTCTTGTAAAATTAATAAGTATTTCGTATACCCCGCTGCAAACATCAAGTTATTTTTGGCGCCGCTGCCGGGGAATCTCTTAAAAGCCGGAAGCGCAACGCTAATAGAAAAAAAAAAGATTTTTAGTTTACTTTTATTAAAATTCGTTTTTATAAAAATACGTTTTAAATATTCGAAAATATAAAAAGAAAAACAAAAATATAAATATTTTTAGGAGTTTGATAAATATTTAAGTTTTATAAAGTTTCTTTAGTTTGTAAAAATATAAGTTTTATTTAATTTATTTTATAAATATATTTTATAAATATAAAAACCGAAAAAAAAATATATATATATAAATCTAGCTTTACGATTTTTATTTATAAAATTATAAAGTAATTCTATTTTTATTTTAGTTTTTAAATATAAGTTTTTATTATATATAAATTTTAGATTATAAAACAGAAAAATTTAAAACAGAAAAAAAAAACGCGTCAGTTTTAAACTGTTCCAGGTTTGAATTTTGAAACCCCGCGACTCGCGGGGTTTGCTGCTTTAAATACCGCGACTCGCGGAGGGGACCTGACACCGACAGAAACCCTAACTCAATTAATTACGGAGTAATTATTAATTATTATTATTATAACCCTACCTAATTATTATTATTATAATTACTTCTACTTTTTATTTAATTTATGTATTTAGTATTAATTAGTTTAATTAATTTGTAAAATTAATAGTTTTAATAAATAAATAATATAAAAATAATATTTTTATAAAAATTGTAATTTTTACAACTTTTTATATATTTTTATATTTTATCCCTTTTTAATCGTTTTAGCGTAATATTTGTATTTTTCGCCCATATTTAGTTTTAAACTTAGTTTTTGCCATAGTTATTTTTACTTCTAGATTTTTAGGCTTTGCCGTAGAATTCCTTAAGTGCTTTTTCTTTAGACTAAGATTTAAGTGCTTTAGAATTTTGCGACGCAGTTTTTAGATTTTAGCTTCTTTTTAAGTTATTTCCATTTGGGATTTAGTTTTTCCTGTAAGCTTTAATATTTTTAGACGACTTTTACCTATGTATCAATTATCATTCCAATTAGTAATCTCAATTTGCGATTATAATTTTAAGTTAGTTGTAGTAATAAGGTTAGGTTAGTCAAGTGTTTTTAAGTGTTATAAGTTTCTTTTATTTTTCCGTCACTTTTTATTTTTCTTTCTTATTTCTCGCTATTCTAGTTTTAGGACATAGATTTTTATTCTACTTCTTATCAAAATTTCTTAAAATTACGAAAATTTATTTTAAGCGGTTAAATTGATAGACATCAAAATTTTCTGGTCCGTAGTAATAGTTGGATTTGTACGTGGACCGGGTTATTGGAGCCAAACAGTCCTCAATTATATTGAGACCAAACGAATCCTGCCCCTCTGCCGCATCTTTTGGCTATTCGAAACGTGGGCAAAATCAGAAAAGTCTATTGATTGGATAACTTATTATAATTTTTCTTTCCTTTTAAAAACTAATAGGATATTCAGTGAATGCACCGAGCAAGACGTTCACCACCTTTTGTACGTTCACCACCTGTAACTAGATCAAGACATTTAGCAAATATTACTGCCGTTGATTTTTCTTTAGAATCGTCATCCAGTCGACCAAGTACTTCAGTTCAAATTTCCGATAATCTATTTTTTGAACCCGACCTCACAATTGAGAATCCGGAGAATATTCAGGAACGATTCGTAGATCCTGAACCACTAAACTTTCCTCCGGAACCACCAATCATTCAAACAGAGATTGTTGAGGAACGAACCATTAAATCAGAATCCTCTAGTGATTCCGATTCAACAAATTCAATTATGGAGAATCTGGAACCTTTAAGTATGGAAGACCGAATGAGAGCTAAACGCACTGGCCAAGGTCACGCAATTACTCATCCAGACATTAATGCGCCAGATTATGAAATCAAAGGACAAATTCTACACATGGTGACTAATCAATGCCAATTTAGTGGTGCGCCGAAGGAAGATCCAAATGAACATTTACGTACCTTTAATAGGATCTGCACACTATTTAAAATCCGAGAAGTGGAGGATGAACAGATATATCTCATGTTATTTCCCTGGACTTTAAAGGGAGAAGCCAAAGATTGGTTGGAATCGTTACCTGAAGGGGCGATTGATACATGGGACGTTTTAGTTGAAAAATTTCTTAAACAATTCTTTCCTGCATCTAAAGCCGTAAGACTTCAAGCAGAAATTGTTACGTTTACACAGAAACCAAATGAAACTCTATATGAAGCGTGGACAAGATATGGAAAGTTGTTAAGAGGATGTCCGCAACATGGTTTAGACACCTGTCAAATAGTACAAATATTTTACCAAGGATGCGACATCACTACAAGGAAAGACATAGATATAGCAGCTGGTGGTTCCATTATGAAGAAAACCGAAACTGATGCTTACAAAATTATTCATAACACTGCTTCCCACTCACATGAGTGGCACCAAGAAAAAGATATCGTTAGATCATCTAAAGCAGCTAGATCCGCTTCTAGCCATGACTTAGATTCCATTTCCTCAAAGATAGATGCTGTCGAGAGACGAATGGAAAAGATGACTAAAGATATTCATTCGATAAGAATTAGTTGTGAGCAGTGTGGAGGACCACATTTGACAAAAGATTGTCTCAGTATTGAATTAACAATGGAACAAAGAGAGAATATTTCATACATAAACCAAAGGCCTGGAAATAATTATCAAAATAATTATCAGCCGCCAAGACCGATTTACAATCAAAACCAGAATTATAACCGAAATATTCCATACAACAACCAACAAGGTCCTAGCAATCAACAAGTATCCAATAATACTTACAATCAGCAAAGACCTAATTTTCAAAACAAACCACCACAACAAACCGATGATAAAAAGCCGAATTTAGAAGATATGATGACGAAGCTAGTTGAAACTCAAACACAGTTTTTCACATCTCAAAAACAAATCAATGAACAAAATGCTCAAGCATTTAGAAATCAACAAGCTTCTATTCAAAATTTGGAACAAGAAGTAAGTAACCTAGCAAGGTTAATAGGTGAAAGAAAACCGGGAAGTCTACCTAGTGATACAAATGCTAACCCCCGGAATGAAACCGCTAAAGCCATTACCACAAGAAGTGGTACAACACTTAAACCACCTGAAATACCTGTAACTTCTGATGAAGCTATTCCTACTCCACAAGAACAACAACCTGATCAAGATAAGGAAAAAGAACCGGTAGTTGAAAAAGTTAATGAAGATAACATAGTTAAGGCTAAACCTTATGTTAAACCATACCAACCACCACTTCCTTACCCGAGTAAAATGAAGAAAGAGAAACTTGAAGCCGAGCAATCCAAATTCTTGGATATGTTTAAACAGATAAATGTAAATCTTCCTTTCATTGACGTGATTTCAGGAATGCCTAGATATGCTAAATTCTTGAAAGATCTAATCTTAAATAGAAAGAAAATGGAAGAACTCTCGGCTGTTACTATGAATGCTAATTGTTCAGCAGTGCTGTTGAATAAGATACCAGAAAAACTATCTGATCCAGGAAGTTTCACAATTCCATGTTTTCTGGGTAGTCTTAGTTCAATAGAAGCATTGGCAGACTTAGGTGCTAGTATAAATCTAATGTCGTATTCACTATACGCTAAACTAGACCTTGGAGAATTGAAACCAACCAGAATAAGCATACAACTAGCCGATAGATCAATAAAATATCCTAGAGGGATAATGGAGAACATGCTAGTTAAAGTTGGTACTTTAGTATTTCCAGTAGATTTTGTTGTTTTGGACATGGAAGAAGATTCTCAAGTTCCTCTCATATTAGGAAGACCATTCTTAAATACGGCTAAAGCAATGATAGACGTGTTCGGTAAGAAATTGACCCTAAGTATAGAGGATGAGAGTGTTACCTTTTCAGTTGATAGTGCAATGCAACAACCACAATCTGCAGATGATACATGTTATTATATTCAAACTATAGATGCACATGCAGAATTGTTAGAAGAATTTCCAGAATTACAAGGAACAGGAGAATGTTCTTTAGGAGAAGGTAAGGAACCAATTGATGAAGCTGAAATGTTAGCTACACTTATAGCTAATGGATATGAACCAACAACAGAAGAAATTCAAATGCTAAAAGAAGAAGACAGATATCGATACAAAGCATCGATAGAAGAACCTCTGAAATTAGAGTTAAAGCCACTTCCAAACCATTTGGAATACGCTTATTTACATGGTGAATCTGAATTACCTGTAATAATATCGTCTTTTCTTACTGAAAATGAGAAATCACAACTCATTTCTGTGTTGAAAGCTCATAAACCAGCCATTGCATGAAAGATTCATGATATTAAAGGAATAAGTCCTTCGTATTGCACACATAAAATCCTTATGGAAGAAGGTCATAAAACGTATGTGCAACGCCAACGAAGACTAAATCCTAATATGCAAGATGTAGTTAAGAAAGAGATTATTAAACTGCTAGATGCAGGTCTAATTTATCCAATCTCTGATAGTCCATGGGTAAGCCCAGTTCAATGCGTGCCTAAGAAGGGTGGCATGACTGTCATTACAAATGAGAAAAATGAGCTTATTCCTACTAGGACTGCAACAGGATGGCGTGTATGTATTGATTATAGAAAATTAAATGACGCCACCAGAAAAGATCACTTTCCCTTACCTTTCATAGATCAAATGTTGGAAAGATTAGCCGGAAATAGTTACTATTGTTTTCTAGATGGATTTTCCGGATATTTTCAAATTCCAATAGCACCCGAGGACCAAGAGAAAACCACGTTCACGTGCCCTTATGGTACTTTTGCTTACAAATGCATGCCATTTGGACTTTGCAACGCCCCTGCAACCTTTCAAAGGTGTATGATGGCGATTTTTCATGACATGATAGAAGAATGCATGGAAGTTTTCATGGATGACTTTTCAGTCTTCGGTGATACATTTGAATCATGTCTAGTTAATCTGGAACGAATGCTTATTAGATGCGAACAATCAAATCTAGTACTTAATTGGGAGAAATGCCATTTCATGGTTAAAGAAGGCATCGTTCTTGGTCATAAAATTTCAAAAGAAGGAATTGAAGTGGATAGAGCTAAAGTATATGTAATTGCTAAACTTCCACATCCCACCAATGTTAGAGGAGTTAGGAGTTTTCTAGGGCATGCCGGTTTTTACCGACGTTTCATAAAAGATTTTTCTAAAATTGCCACTCCTATGAATAAACTCCTAGAAAAGGATGCTCCATTCATCTTTTCAGATGAGTGTATCAAATCTTTTAATATTCTTAAAGAGAAACTAACTAATGCGCCGATCATGATAACACCAAATTGGAATCTACCATTTGAACTAATGTGCGATGCAAGTGATTTTGCAATGGGAGCCGTTTTAGGACAAAGGATTGAAAAACGATTTCAACCTATATATTATGCTAGTAAGACGTTACAAGGAGCACAAACGAACTATACAACTACTGAAAAAGAACTCCTTGCTATTGTCTTTGCTTTTGACAAATTTCGATCATATCTCGTTCTAGCAAAAACGGTGGTCTATACCGACCATTCTGCTCTTAGATACCTATTTTCAAAACAAGATGCTAAACCAAGATTAATCCGTTGGATCTTACTCTTACAAGAGTTTGATATTGAAATCCGAGATAAAAGAGGAGCAGAAAATCTCGCCGCTGATCATCTTTCTCGTCTTGAAAATCCTGAGTTAGAAGTTCTAAATGAATCGGCCATACAAGACAACTTTCCTGATGAATATCTATTGAAGATAGATTATAAAGAAATTCCATAGTTTGCAGACTATGCAAACTACTTAGTTTGTGGATTCCTTGAAAAAGGATTATCGTACCAAAGACGGAAGAAATTCTTCAGTGATATAAAACACTATTTTTGGGAAGATCCACATCTGTTTAAAAGTTGTCCTGATGGAATAATACGCCGATGTGTATTTACAGATGAAGCTAGTAAAATATTAAACCATTGTCACACAGGACCAACAGGAGGGCATTATGGGCCTCAACTAACAGCGAGAAAAGTTTATGATGCTGGATTCTATTGGCCTACAATTTACAAAGACGCACACCTTCTTTGCAAATCCTGTGATGCTTGTCAAAGGGCCGGAAAAATAAGTCAACGTGATGAAATGCAACAAAATGTCATCCAAGTATGTGAAGTATTTGACATTTGGGGTATTGACTTTATGGGTCCATTTCTAAAATCTCATAATAATCTATATATACTCGTAGCCATTGATTATGTATCTAAATGGGCGGAAGCACAAGCTCTCCCAACTAACGATGCACGAGTTGTAGTCAACTTTTTAAAACGTCTTTTTGCAAGGTTTGGAACACCGAAAGCTTTAATAAGTGATCGGGGTACTCATTTCTGTAATAATCAACTTGAGAAAGTTCTTAAAAGATATGGAGTAGCTCATAAAATCTCCACCGCATATCATCCACAAACAAGTGGACAAGTTGAAAATACAAACCGAGCTTTAAAACGTATTCTAGAGAAAACCGTAGGATCAAATCCGAAGGAATGGTCCATTAAATTGGAGGATGCACTCTGGGCTTTTAGAACAGCCTACAAAACTCCAATTGGAACCACACCTTTTAGACTTATTTATGGAAAAGCATGTCATCTTCCAGTAGAAATTGAACACAAAGCATTTTGGGCTTTGAAGACATGTAATCTTGATTTACATGAAGCTGGACGTCTACGATTAAGTCAACTAAATGAATTAGAAGAATTAAGACATGAAGCATACGAAAATTCGTTAATCTATAAGGAAAGAACGAAGAAATGGCATGATAAAAGAATCAGAAGTTCAAAAGAATTTAAAGAAGGAGACAGAGTTCTTCTTTTCAATTCACGATTCAAGCTATTTCCTGAAAAATTGAAATCAAGATGGTCTGGACCATTCATAGTCAAAAGAGTTTTCCCAGAATTGATAAATTCAAATGGGAATGAATTTAAAGTTAATGGTCACAGAGTTAAACATTACATACATGGTCCGATGGAAGTCGACAACGAAGTTAATCACAATTTCGACACCACAACTAACTAAGTGTAGGGAGAATCAAGGGGTTTATGTATTTCTGTTAGAGTTAGATTGTCTGTTTTAGTGTAGTTCTCGAAAATGGAACTCGAATGGTCTTTCCCTAGCAGACCCTAAAGAACTAGTCTTCTCCCCCCATTCTGAATTTTTTTTTTTTTTTTTAGGAAATGAAGACTGCCTGTGAACTAAACCATGGTCTAATGCTACACGCTTTGATCACTAAACGTAATAATGACATACTACCGAGTGAAATAGTATCAGTAATCAGAGAAAGAATGGACGGAGTTAGAAAAGAATCCAGATGCGAAGATAATAAGTTACAATTTGGTAAAGGAAAATCAAAATCCGCAGCGAAAAGAAGAGCACGACACCTAGAAAGATGTCACAAATGCGGAAAATGGTCACATGGAGGTAAATGTTCAAATAATCAAACCTATTCAAATACCGAATTTGTTACTTTATGCAGAGACGGATCGTTCATATGTTTAGAAGAAAAGACACTGAATGCTCGAGGTTACGCCTATGTAGCCATGGAAAACCAATTAAACCGACTATCTTATGAATGGGATAGATCATATAACTAAGAAATCTATTTCACAGGTAAGTCTGTACTGTTTTTATTTTATTTTTAACCTTTTGATAATAAACGCTAATTTGTTCGCTAAAAAGTATTAAATTGGTATTGAATAAAATTAGGTTTGGCGACCGAAATTATTGATATCATTCAAAAATTTATTACATCACTGCGAAATTTAACGTTTATTCTTAAGGTATAAATATCTTTAATCAATCAACCCAAAATATTTCAAAAATTCGTCATGAGTTAAATTAGGTCTTGGAACCGAAATTACTTTACCGAAAAGAGGGGCGCATATTTTTGATAATATTTGATTGATTAAAGTGGGATAAAAAGCTAAAAAGATTTTTAATTTTATTTTTACCATGTTTTTAAAATTAATATTTAAATCTTAAATTAATATTGTAAACTTTGTAAAAACAATATATTTAAAATTATAAATATTTGAAAAATTAATATAAGTTTGGTGTGAATTTATAATATGAATTTTTAAATTAAGTTTGGTGTAATTTTTTAATTTTTAAAAATATGAATTTTTAATTTTATGCATTTCAAGTTGTAAGTTTGGTGTGAATTTTTAATATTAATTTTGAATTTATATTTAAATTGTGTGAATTTAAAAACAAAAATTTACTTTATCTCATTAAGTTAAAAATATAATTTTTAAAATTCGTCGTAAGTTGAAGACTAGGTCTTTAAACCGAAATTGCTTTACCCGAGGGAGGGACGAGAACTTTTATTATCATTATTTTTAATCTTATTGAATTAAAGTATGCCAAAAACATTAAAAAAAAACCCAAAAATCTTAGCTTTTAAAACAATCGCTACAAAAAGACAAATTTTAAAATTTTGTCGAAGGACGGACTAGGACATCGATCCGAAACGACCTCGTCCTAAATAACAAGGGAAACAAAATTTTAAAATTAATTACTTAATTGTTTTAATTAATATAAGATGTTAAAAAAAAAAAAAAAAAGCAAACTCCGCGACTCGCGGAGTTTGAAGCCTTAAACACCGCGACTCGCGGAGGTATCGGATTCCAGAAAAAAAATATAGCTGAACGAACAGCTCAAACCACACACCACAAAAAAAAAAACTGCGAAAAACCTGCGCGAAAAAACCCCAAAAACACCCCTAAAATCACAATTTTTAACCGTTAATCACCAAATCTTTTACTAAAATCATGTTGAGAAGGATGCTATCAAGGAATTACTCAAGAAAAACGGTAAATTTCTACACCTAAACACCATTTAATCCGAAAATTAGTGTTCTTGGGCAATTTTTTTCTCCAATTTGATTTTGATGCTTTTTAGTGTAATTAAGCTTAAATTGTTTATGTATTATGCTTGTATAACCTAGATTGATGCTATTTAGCATGATTAGAAGCCTTAAACTTCAAATTTTGAGTAATCTAGGGTTTGTGTTCTTGAGCAAATTTGGGGCTTTTTGATATAAACAGGTTATGGCCGATTTTTGTCATGAATTGTTGCTAAATTAAGTAGTGTAACATGTCTAGGTAGTTAAATGATCCAAACTTTGAGCCTAAACATGATTTTGAGAATTAAAGTGGACTTTTTCAAGTCTAAAATTCATGAACTTGATTTTTGAGAGATAATGCCATTTGAAACTTGTTTAATTGCTAGTAATGATTATTTTGACATGTTATTTGAGTTAAATGCTTATGAACTTGGCGAACATTTTCGTATATGCTTATTTGAAAAAGTGTAGATTTGATGAAAATATGAAAATAAGCTTAAGTTTGATATAAATTGATCATGTCATTGTAATTATTTTGATTGATGATTTTGCTGACACTAATGCATATTTGGATGCACAAAAATTGTGTTTGATGTGTTTTGCAGACTGAAAGGGGTGAATCTTCATCCCAAGCTCGCAATGCTCCTGTTGAGAATACAGAACAACAGGAGGTGGATAACTACTACAAGCAAGATATACCTCATCCAGTCATGACCTTTTCTGATATGCACTTGGAAGAGTTGCACCCGAACCTGAGATTTGACAGACTTTGGATAGATTATCCAAAATATCAAAGGGGTTTGCATACTCTTCATTCTAAAGTTGTTGAGGTACCGAGGGTCATAGAATGGGGACCCTTAGAAGCTGTAGAATTGGCCGGGCCAATTAGGGAATTACTTGTACAGAGGTATGGTAATTCTACTTTTAATGACTGGGTACGTTTATTCACCATGCGTAGACCAGTATATAAAGTATGGTGTGAAGAATTGTTGTGTAGTATAGAGTTGAATGATCGGGTAGCTAGTTTAACCGATCGTTCTTTTATTAGATTTTTGTTAGGCGGTTCGATGCGCCACATGTCTTTACTAGACATGGCTCAGGCTTTACGTATATATACGCCTGAGGAGTTAGCATCTGCCGATTGTAGAGGGTTGATACTAAATGGTAGAAAGATAGATGAAAATTTTGATACACACGGTGTATGGAGTCAAATGACAAGCCATCACCGATTCAAAGGGGGAAATTACTCTTATTTGGATATAGATAGAGCTGAATTAAGAGTGATTCATAGGTTTTTAGCTAATTCGATTACACAAAGAGGTAAGAATAAGGAAAAGGTAAATGAACAGGATTTGTTTTACCATATGTGTATTCGAGACTCACAAAGCGCTGTAAGTATACCTTATTGTGTGGGTTATTATTTATCAGCTATGGTTAGGGGGATGAGACCGCATAGCATAATAGGAGGTGGTATTTTTATTACTTTGATTGCTGAATATCTCGGTGTGGATATAAGTCGGGGGGGATTATTAGTCGAAGAACCAGAACCCCGCGATACTATAGGTTTAAATGTATACCATGGTGCGAAAGTTTTGAAGAGGCGAAATAACGCCGCAGTACAATACCATGGTAGACATCCACAGGTTGAGAGAAACCAACAGCAAGGTAATGTAGGAGGGGGAAATGAGATGCAAGAAATGCAAAGGTTTATAGCTTCACAGGAGTACGAAAATGCTAGACAGAGAGCATTTGAAGATTGGCAAGTTCATCAGAACCAAATCATAGCTCATTGCCAACATATAGGTAGAAACTATATTCCTACACCGAAACCCATATTCCCTCCCTGGTCTATAGAGATGCAACCACCGTATCCTACGTATAACCCTGCCGAAGCATTCTATAGCACCTATGGTTATGCCTGGAACCCCTATTGGTATCAATATCATCCGTAGTCTACTTAGTTTTTTTATTTTGTAATTTGTAATATTGATACATTTAATACTTATGTTAATATTCTAATAGTTTTTATAATTTTCTAACTTTTATACTTAGATTTTAATAATTTTTGAATGTGGGGTAATATACCAAACTTCAAAAATATGTATATATGTTTGCAGTTTATCTTATGTACACAACAGGGTAAAACAATGCATTTTCAAAGACTGGCATTAAGTTCAGCAAAAGCAACTAATTTTGACGACAAGATGCAAAATATATGTGAAATAACAACAAGACGGAATGAACAAATGATGTGCACCATTTATCATTCAGCAAACAAACGCCAATATGTTTGGAAACTTTGGTAAAATTTAATCAATTTCACACAAATCACCCGCAATAATTTAAATTGTTACTGATTTCTTACAAATGAGGGCATTGCAAGATCTTAAGTGTGGGAAGGGGTTAAATTCTTTCGGATTTTAAAATTTTTATCTTAAAACTTGGTTACCATTAAAAATACTAGTAAAGCAGTAGTTGTATTAGAATCTAGTGCTCTCTGATAATAAAGAACAGCCCTAGTCTTATATACTGACTACCCAATTCTAGTAAAATTTTTCAAAATTTTCAATTAAATGAACTCAAAATCATGTTTATACATATTTATGAACGATAAAACTAGGTTTTAACACCGAAATTATTGTTACCTCAGAAAGGACATAAATTGAGAAACAAACCAAAATGTTAAAAATCATTTAAAATGGAATAGAGGACGATAAAAAGGAAAATAAAAGCCAAGTGTGGGAAAATTTACCAAGTTATCTTAAACATATGTCACATATATCTGTAACAAATAACTGAAAATACTTTTGCTTTGGACTAAACTAAACTGTTTTACCCGATGAAAGAAAAGAAAAGATGGATCTACACGATGAATCAATTCCATCATTAAAAGGAAGTAAAGTCTTCCGAAAAAGAAACGCGCTTCTTGATTTAGGTCAAGAAGTTGTCGTCCAGACCAGCTGTAGGTTGACGAAAAATCTAGAAAAGTCATCACTAAAATCAGCAGGAAATCCACGGACCTCAGCATTAAACAGGGTCGCCAAGTGGTCAGATTTATCCTAACCATGAGAAGGACTTATCTCGTACAATGGGGGGCACCATGCAAATTAGCTGGATAAGACTAATGAATCAGATCCCCAGAAAGGATAATCTCCTTAAAGATTAAAAATCAGCTTTTAAGCCTGATATTACTCAATCCTAGAGATTGACCTTAAAGATTGAGAATTACAAACTCATGGAATTCAATGATATCTAAACTCGAGCTTGAACGAGAAAATATTTTGATCAAATTATAAACCGATTTGTTTTCTGAAAACCCTATTTTCAATGCGTTCATTACCATTGAACGTGAAATCCTAGGAATTCACCTGGAATTCATTAGGTCACCTGAACTAAATCGGGTGTCAACCGTAAGAACGGTGGTTGCATAGCATGTTCAAAGACAGGACCTTGTGCCAGACCGAAAAATTATAAGGATGAGCTTTACTATTGCTCCTACCAAGGATAGTAATTGCGTCCGACACGTTATAGACCATAATTAAAAGCATGTCAGGGGACATTGCCTTAACAGTTGCTTGTTCAACGCTTTCCTTTACAACCAGACGGTAGTTTACCGAAAGGTAATATACGGGACAAGTAAACTGGACGTGTTGCTTTCCAAATACAAGGTTAGCAAGTGGGTGACACAAAACCGCAAGTTTTGAGCTAAAATTTTCAAATCTGAAACCCACCAAGCCCACAAAAATATTTTACAAACACCGGTAAAGGGTTATTCCGGAAAACTTATCTAGGGTAAAAACTAGATTTAATTTTCAAAAGATCAAATGTTTTCATAAAGATCCAATTTCCTTAATGGATCTAAATTTTTATAGTCATGTGGGACTGTAAACCATATCATTACTACCATTGTTTATACCGCCGTATAGAAATCACTGAAGTACAAAGTGTGAAGAATAAAGAAGTGATTCTAGTATTTCAAGACGATATTGCTTGAGGACAAGCAACGCTCAAGTGTGGGAATATTTGATAATGCTAAAAACGAACATATATTTCATAGCCTTATTCCTCAAGAAAGACAAGCTTTTAGTTGCAATTGTTCTATTTACAAGTGATATTCGTTTAAATAATAAAAGGTGAAGACAAAAGACAGATTCGACGAATTGAAGACGCAAACGACCAAAAAGCTCAAAAGTACAAAATACAATCAAAGAGGTTCCAATTATTGATAAGAGACGTCTCGAAATTACAAGAGTACAAGATTCAAAACGCAAAGTACAAAATATAAAATTGTACGCAAGGACATTCGAAAATCCGGAACCGGGACCAGAGTCAACTCTCAACGCTCGACGCAACGAACTAAAAATTACAAGGCAACTATGCACATAAATATAATATAATATTTAAATAATTCTTATAATTATTTATATTTTATATAAATAAATAAAAACCGTCGGCAAGAGAGACTCCAAAATGGGTGAGTTGTAATTTCAAACTCCGCGACTCGCGGAGTTTGAAGGCCAAAAGTGCCGCGAGTCGCGAAGCCCCAAACTTTGAAACTCTCTATAAAGCCAACCGAATTCTGAGCATTTTTGATAATCTTTTTTCCCTTCTTCTCTCAATATATACGTAATATATATTTATAATTTATATTTTAATTTTAATTTTAATTTTAAATCCTAATAATAAGGGTATGTTAGTGAATATTGTAAGGGTGTAAGTCGAAATTCTGTCCGTGTAATGCTACGCTATTTTTAATCATTGTAAGTTATGTTCAACCTTTTTACATTAATGTCTCGTAGCTAAGTTATTATTATGCTTATTTAATCCGAAGTAATCATGATGTTGGGCTAATTACTAAAACTGGGTAATTGGGCTTTGTACCATAATTGGGGTTTGGATAAAAGAACGACACTTGTGGAAATTAGACTATGGGCTATTAATGGGATTTATATTTGTTTAACTAAATGATAGTTTGTTAATGTTAATATAAAGATTTAAAATTGGGCGTTCCTATAAATTACCATATACACTCGATCGGACACGATGGACGGGGTATTTATATGTACGAATAATCGTTCATTTAACCGGACACGGGAATGGATTAATAGCCACTAAAATAATTAAAACAGGGGTGAAATTATGTACACGGACACTTGGTATAATTGATAACAAAATATTAAAACCTTGGATTACACTCAGTCGACATCCTGGTGTAATTATTAAACAAAGTATTAAAATCTTGTTACAGTTTAAGTCCCCAATTAGTTGAAATATTTAACTTCGGGTATAAGGATAATTTGACGAGGACACTCGCACTTTATATTTATGACTGATGGACTGTTATGGACAAAAACCAGACGGACATATTAAATAATCCAGGACAAAGTACAATTAACCCATGGGCATAAAACTAAAATCAACACGTCAAACATCATGATTACGGAAGTTTAAATAAGCATAATTCTTTTATTTCATATTTAATTTCCTTTATTTTATATTTAATTGCACTTCTAATTATCGCATTTTTATTGTTATTGTATTTAATTGCACTTTTAATTATCGTACTTTTTAATTATCGCAAGTTTATTTTATCGCACTTTTATTATTCGCAATTTCATTATCGTTATTTACTTTAAGCTTTAAATTAAGTCTTGTATTTATTATTTTACATTTGGTTTTAACTGCGACTAAAGTTTTAAAATCGACAAACCAGTCATTAAACGGTAAAAACCCCCTTTATAATAATAATAATATTACTTATATATATATATATATATATATATATATATATATATATATATATATATATATATATATATATATGTGTGTGTGTATTTTTATAAAAGTAAACTAATATAGCGTTAAGCTTTGTTTAAAAAGATTCCCTGTGGAACGAACCGGACTTACTAAAAACTACACTACTGTACGATTAGGTACACTGCCTATAAGTGTTGTAGCAAGGTTTAAGTATATCCATTCTCTAAATAAATAAATATCTTGTGTAAAATTGTATCGTATTTAATAGTATTTTCTTGTAAAATTAATAAGTATTTCGTATACCCCGCTGCAAACATCATACTCCATATCTTTTGAGAACTTTCTCAAGTTGATTATTACAGAAATGAGTACCCCGATCACTTATTAAAGCTTTCGGTGTTCCAAACCTTGCAAAAAGACGTTTTAAAAAGTTGACAACAACTCGTGCATCGTTAGTTGGGAGAGCTTGTGCTTCCGCCCATTTAGATACATAATCAATGGCTACGAGAATATAGAGATTATTATGAGATTTTGGAAATGGACCCATAAAGTCAATACCCCAAATGTCAAATACTTCACATACTTGAATGACATTTTGTGGCATTTCATCATGTTGACTTATTTTTCAGGCCCTTTGACAAGCATCACAGGATTTGCAAAGAAGGTGTGCGTCTTTGTAAATTGTAGGTCAATAGAAGCCAGCATCGTAAACTTTTCTTGCTGTTAGTTGAGGCCCATAATGCCCTCCTGTTGGTCCTGTGTGACAATGGTTTAAAATTTTACTAGCTTCATCTCCGAATACACATCGGCGTATTATTCCATTGGGACAACTTTTAAACAGATGTGGATCTTCCCAAAAATAGTGTTTTATATCACTAAAGAATTTCTTTCGTTTTTGGTACGATAATCCTTTTTCAAGGAATCCACAAACTAAGTAGTTTGCATAGTCTGCAAACCATGGAATTTCATTATAATCTATCTTCAATAGATATTCATCAGGAAAGTTGTCTTGTATGGCCGATTCATTTAGAACTTCTAATTCGGGATTTTCAAGACGAGAAAGATGATCAGCGGCGAGATTTTCTGCTCCTCTTTTATCTCGGATTTCAATATCGAACTCTTGTAAGAGTAAGATCCAACGGATTAATCTTGGTTTGGTATCTTGTTTTAAAAATAGGTATCTAAGAGAAGAATGGTCGGTATAGACCACCGTTTTAGCTAGAACGAGATATGAACGAAATTTGTCAAAAGCAAAGACAATAGCAAGGAGTTCTTTTTCAGTAGTTGTATAGTTCGTTTGTGCTCCTTGTAACGTCTTACTAGCATAATATATAGGTTGAAATCGTTTTTCAATCCTTTGTCCTAAAACGGCTCCCATTGCAAAATCACTTGCATCGCACATTAGTTCAAATGGTAGATTCCAATTTGGTGTTATCATGATCGGCGCATTAGTGAGTTTCTCTTTAAGAATATTAAAAGATTTGATACATTCATCTGAAAAGATGAATGGAGCATCCTTTTCTAGGAGTTTATTCATAGGAGTGGCAATTTTAGAAAAATCTTTTATGAAACGTCGGTAAAAACCGGAATGCCCTAGAAAACTCCTAACTCCTCTAACATTGGTGGGATGTGGAAGTTTAGCAATTACATCTACTTTAGCTCTATCCACTTCAATTCCTTCTTTTGAAATTTTATGTCCAAGAACGATGCCTTCTTTAACCATAAAATGGCATTTCTCCCAATTAAGAACTAGATTTGATTGTTCGCATCTAATAAGCATTCGTTCAATATTAGCTAGACATGTTTCAAATGTATCACCGAAGACTGAAAAGTCATCCATGAAAACTTCCATGCATTCTTCTATCATGTCGTGAAAAATTGCCATCATACACCTTTGAAAGGTTGCAGGGGCGTTGCAAAGTCCAAATGGCATGCATTTGTAAGTAAAAGCACCATAAGGGCACGTGAATGTGGTTTTCTCTTGATCTTCGGGTGCTATTGGAATTTGAAAATATCCGAAAAATCCATCTAGAAAACAATAGTAACTATTTCCGGCTAATCTTTCCAACATTTGATCAATGAAAGGTAAGGGAAAGTGATCTTTTCTGGCGGTGTCATTTAATTTTCTATAATCAATACACACACGCCATCCTGTTACAGTCCTTGTAGGAATAAGCTCATTTTTTTCATATGTAATGACAGTCATACCACCCTTCTTAGGCACGCATTGAACTGGGCTTACCCATGAACTATCAGAAATTGGATATATCAAACCTGCATCTAGCAGTTTAATAATTTCTTTCTTAACTACATCTTGCATATTAGGATTTAGTCTTCGTTGGCATTGCACATACGTTTTATGACCTTCTTCCATAAGGATTTTATGTGTGCAATACGAAGGACTTATTCCTTTAATATCATGAATCTTCCATGCAATGGCTGGTTTATGAGCTTTCAACACAGAAATGAGTTGTGATTTCTCATTTTCAGTAAGAGAAGACGATATTATTACAGGTAATTCAGATTCACCATGTAAATAAGCGTATTCCAAATGGTTTGGAAGTGGCTTTAACTCTAATTTCGGTGGTTCTTCTATCGATGATTTATATCGATATCTGTCTTCTTCTTTTAGCATTTGAATTTCTTCTGTTGTTGGTTCATATCCATTAACTATAAGTGTAGCTAACATTTCAGCTTCATCAATTGGTTCATTACCTTCTCCTAAAAAACATTCTCCTGTTCCTTGTAATTCTGGAAATTCTTTTAACAATTATGCATGTGCATCTATAGTTTGAATATAATAACATGTATCATCTGCAGATTGTGGTTGTTGCATTGCTCTATCAACTGAAAAGGTAACACTCTCATCCTCTATACTTAGGGTCAGTTTCTTACCGAACACGTCTATCATTGCTTTAGCCGTGTTTAAGAATGGTCTTCCTAATATGAGAGGAACTTGAGAATTTTCTTCCATGTCCAGAACAACAAAATCTACTGGAAATACTAAAGTACCAACTTTAACTAGCATGTTCTCCATTATCCCTCTAGGATATTTTATTGATCTATCGGCTAGTTGTATGCTTATTCTTGTTGGTTTTAATTCTCCAAGGTCTAGTTTAGCGTATAGTGAATACGGCATTAAATTTATACTAGCACCTAAGTCTGCCAATGCTTCTATTGAACTAAGACTACCCAGAAAATATGGAATTGTGAAACTTCCTGAATCGGATAGTTTTTCTGGTATCTTATTCAACAGCACTGCTGAACAATTAGCATTCATAGTAACAGCCGAGAGTTCTTCCATTTTCTTTCTATTTGAGATTAGATCTTTCAAGAATTTAGCATATCTAGGCATTCCTGAAATCACAACAATGAAAGGAAGATTTACATTTATCTGTTTAAACATATCCAAGAATTTGGATTGCTCGGCTTCTAGTTTCTCTTTCTTCATTTTACTCGGGTAAGGAAGTGGTGGTTGGTATGGTTTAACATAAGGTTTAGCTTTAACTGTGTTATCTTCATTAACCTTCTCAACTACCGGTTCTTTTTCCTTATCTTGATCAGGTTGTGGTTCTTGTGGAGTAGGAATAGCTTCATCAGAAGTTACAGGTATTTCAGGTGGTTTAAGTGTTGTACCACTTTTTGTGGTAATGGCTTTAGCTGTTTCATTCCGGGGGTTAGCATTTGTATCACTAGGTAGACTTCCCGATTTTCTTTCACCTATTAACCTTGCTAGGTTACTTACTTCTTGTTCCAGGTTTTGAATAGAAGCTTGTTGATTTCTAAATGCTTGAGCATTTTGTTCATTAGTTTGTTTTTGAGATGTGAAAACTGCTTTTAAGTTTCAACTAGCTTCGTCATCATATCTTTTAAATTCGGCTTTTTATCATCGGGTTGTGGTGGTTTGTTTTGAAAATTAGGTCTTTGCTGGTTGTAAGTATTGTTAGATACTTGTTGATTGCTAGGACCTTGTTGGTTGTTGTATGGAATATTTCGGTTATAGTTCTGGTTTTGATTGTAGATTGGTCTTGGCGGTTGATAATTATTTTGATAATTATTTCCAGGCCTTTGGTTTAGATATGAAACATTCTCTCTTTGTTTCATTATTAATTCAATATTGAGACAATCTTTTGTCAAATGTGGTCCTCCACACTGCTCACAACTAATTCGTATTGAGTGAATATCCTCAGTCATCTTTTCCATTCGTCTCTCCACAGCATCTATCTTTGCAGAAATGGAATCTAAGTCATGGCTAGAATCGGCTCTAGCTGCTTTAGATGATCTAACGATATCTTTTTCTTGGTGCCACTCATGTGAGTGGGAAGCAGTGTTATCAATAATTTTATAAGCATCAGTTTCGGTTTTCTTCATAATGGAACCACCAGCTGCTATATCTATGTCTTTCCTTGTAGTGATGTCGCATCCTTGGTAGAATATTTGTACTATTTGACAGGTGTCTAAACCATGTTGCGGACATCCTCTTAATAACTTTCCAAATCTTGTCCACGCCTCATATAGAGTTTCATTTGGCTTCTGTGTAAACGTAACAATTTCTCCTTGAAGTCTTAAGGCTTTATATGCCGGAAAGAATTGTTTAAGAAAATTTTCAACTAAAACGTCCCATGTATCAATCGCCCCTTCAGGTAACGATTCCAACCAATCTTTAGCTTCTCCCTTTAAAGTCCAGGGAAATAACATGAGATATATCTGTTCATCCTCAACTTCTCTTATTTTAAATAGAGTGCAGATCCTATTAAAGGTACGAAGATGTTCATTTGGATCTTCCTTCGGCGCACCACTAAATTGGCATTGATTAGTCACCATGTGTAGAATTTGTCCTTTGATTTCATAATCTGGCGTATTAATGTCTGGATGAGTAATTGCGTGACCTTGGCCAGTGCGTTTAGCTCTCATTCGGTCTTCCATACTTAAAGGTTCTAGATTCTCCATAATTGAATTTGTTGAATCGGAATCACTGGAGGATTCTGATTTAATAGTTCGTTCCTCAACAATCTCTGTTTGAATGATTGGTGGTTCCGGAGGAAAGTTTAATGGTTCAGGATCTATGAATCGTCCCTGAATATTCTCCGGATTCTCAATTGTGAGATCGGGTTCAAAAAATGGATTATCGGAAATTTGAACTGGAGTACTTGGTCAACTGGATGACGATTCTAAAGAAAAATCAACGGCGGTAATATTTGCTAAATGTCTTGATCTAGTTACAGGTGGTGAACGTACAAAAGGTGGTGAACGTCTTGCTCGGTGCATTCACTGAATATCCTATTAGTTTTTAAAAAGGAAAGAAAAATTATATAAGTTATCCCATTAATAGACTTTTTTGATTTTGCCCACATTTCGAATAGCCAAAAGATGCAGCAGAGGGGCAGGATTCGTTTGGTCTCAATATAATTGAGGACTGTTTGGCTCCAATAACCCGGTCCACGTACAAATCCAACTATTACTACGAACCAAAAAATTTTGATGTCTATCAATTTAACCACTTAAAATAAATTTTCTTAATTTTAAGAAATTTAGATAAGAAGTAGAAAAAATTCTAAGTCCTAAAAACTAGAATAGCTAGAAATAAGAAAGAAAAAGAGTGCGTCGGAAAAAATCGAAAAATAAAAATAAGAAAGAAAAAGAGTGACTTATAGAACTTTAAAAACACTAGACTATCCCAACCTTATTACTATCACTAACTTAAAATTATAATCGCAAATTGAGATTACTAATTGGAATGATAATTGATACATAGGTAAAAGGTGTCTAAAAATATTAAAGCTTACAAGAAAAATTATATCCTAAATGGCAATAACTTAAAAAGAAACTAAAACTTAAAAAGGCGTCGCAAAATTCTAAAGCACCTAAATCTTAGTCTAAAGAAAAAGCACTTAAGGGATTTTACGGCAAAGCCTAAAAATCTATAAATAAAAAAATAACTATGGCAAAAACTACGAATTAAAACTAAATACGAGCGAAAAATACAAAAGTTACGCTAAAACTATTAAAAAGGGACAAAATATAAAAATATACAAAAAGTTGTAAAAATTACAATTTTTATAAAAATATTATTTTTATATTATTTATTTTATAAAACTATTAATTTTAAACTTTAATTAAACTAATTAAACTAAATAATACAAATAATAAATAAAACTAAATTAATTAATTTAATATAAATAACCTAATTAGGTTTAAAGTTAATAATAATAATAAATACCCCGTATTAAATGCAGATTAGGGCTTCTGGTCAGCTGTGTCAGACGGCTTCGCAAGTCGCGGTTCTCGAAGCTGCAAACTCCGCGAGTCGCGGGGTTCCAAAATTCAACTCAGCTACTTTTTTTAATTCGACGTTTTTTTATATTTTAAATAAACACAAAATATTTAAATAAAACTTATAATTTTTATTAAATAAAAATAAAGAAACTTTACAAAACTTAAATATTTAACAAATTCTTAAAAATATTTATATTTTTGTTTTCTTTTTATGTTTTCGAATAATTAAAAACGTATTTTTACAAAAACGTATTTTTATAAAAGTAAACTAAAAATAAAAATTCTTTTTTTTTAATATTTAGCGTTGCACTTTCGGCGTTTAATTTCCCCGGCAGCGGCGCCAAAAATAACTTGATGTCGTGCGAGGTGTATATAAAATAGCTTTATATTTTACTAGGAAATACTATTAAATACGATACAATTTTACACAAGATATTTATTTATTGAATGGATATACTTAAACCTTGCTACAACACTTATAGGCAGTGTACCTAATCGTACAGTAGTGTAGTTTTTAGTAAGTCCGGTTCGTTCCACAGGGAAAATCTTTAAACAAAGCTTAACGCTATATTAGTTTTATTTTATAAAAATACAAATATATATATAAGTAATATTATTATTATAAAGGGGGTTTTTACCGTTTAATGACCGGTTTGTCGATTTTAAAACTTTAGTCGCAGTTAAAACCAAATGTAAAATATTAAATAAATAAAAGACTTAATTTAAAGCGTAAAGTAAATAACGATAATGAAATTGCGATAAATAAAAGTGCGATAAAATAAACTTGCGATAATTAAAAAGTATGATAATTAAAAGTGCAATTAAATACAATAACAATAAATAAAAGTGCTATAATTAGAAGTGCAATTAAATATAAAATAAAGAGAATTAAATATGAAATAAAAGAATTATGCTTATTTAAACTTCCGTAATCATGATGTTTGACGTGTTGATTTTAGTTTTATGCCCATGGGTTAATTGTTCTTTGTCCTGGATTATTTAATATGTCCATACGGATTTGTCCATAATAGTTTATCAGTCATAAATATAAAGAGCGAAAGCCTTCGTCAAATTATTCTTATTCCCGAAGTCAAATATTCCAACTAATTGGGGATTCGAATTGTAACAAGGTTTTAATACTTTGTTTAATGAATACACCAGGTTATCGACTGTGTGTAAACCAAGGTTTTACTACTTTGTTAACAATTACACCAATTACCCTTGAATGTAATTCACCCCTGTTTCAACAAGTCTATTAACTATTAATCCAGTTCCGTGTCTGGTAAAATGAATAATTATTGGTATTTATAAATATCCCGCCCACCGTACCCAGTCAAGCGTATGTGGTTATATATAAATACGTCAAATTATAAGTTTGTATATTAAATTAACAAGGTATTGTTTAGTTAATATAAAACCCATTAATAGCCCATAGTCTAATTTCCACAAGTGTCGTTCTTTTATCCAAACCCCAATTATGGTACAAGGCCCAATTACCCAATTTTAGTAATTAGCCCAACATCATGATTACTTCGGATTAAATAAGCATAATAATAACTTAGCTACGAGACATTAAATTAAAAAGTTTGAACATAACTTACAATGATTAAAAATAGCGTAGCGTTACACGGACAGAATTTCGACTTACACCCTTACAACATTCGCTAACATACCCTTATTATTAGAATTATAATTAAAATTAAAATTAAAATATAAATATAAATATATTTACGTATACATATATAGAGAGAGATTGAATTATGGATGGTTTTTGCGATCAAACTGCGTTTGCTTTTATAGGGAATTGAGTCCAGGTGAGCTCCGCGACTCGCGCCCTTTTTGCTCTTCAAACTCCGCGAGTCGCGGAGTTTGTAATTACAACTCACTCCATTTTGGCTCTTTGTTTACCGACGGTTTATTATATAAATATAATATATATATAATTTATATAATTAATTATATATTATATTATATTTATATACATAGTTAACTTGTAATTTTTAGTCCGTTGCGTAGAGCGTTGAGAGTTGACTCTGGTCCCGGTTCCGGATTTTCGAACGTCCTTGCGTACAATTTAATATCTTGTACTTTGCGTTTTGAATCTTGTACTCTTGTAATTTCGAGACGTTTCTTATCAATAATTGGAATCTCTTTGATTGTATTTTGTACTTTTGAACTTTTTGATCGTTTGCGTCTTTAATTCGTCGAATCTGTCTTTTGTCTTCACCTTTTAATATTTAAACGAATATCACTTGTAAATAGAACAATTGCAACTAAAAGCTTGTCTTTCTTGGGGAATAATGCTATGAAATATATGTTCGTTTTTAGCATTATCAACTACCTTTGACTTATGTTAAAATATCAGTTTAACCCAAAATTACTTCTCGCGAGTAATTATCTTCAAAAACATCATTTAATACTTAATACAAAAGTTTAAACATCCATTTGGCCAAAACTAGTGCCATTACCAAATTTGACCCAATCAAAGTCAACTCATTTTGACATAAGTTCCAAAAACGCCTAAAATCACTAACGGCTAGTGATTACTTTCCAAAACACCAATTAACACTTGATTCAATCATTTAAACACTCGATTCATCAAATCTTGACCCATAACTTAGTTTGACACCAAATCAAGGTTAACACCCATTTGGTCATACAAACAAGTTCTTATGAACATCTAAACACTAACACACTTACAATCTAGTGATTTAACACCCAAACCATGACTAAATTCATCCTCAACCCTAAGCCCACAATAATCGGGTTTACTTACACAATACATAAAGCAAAACCACCAAATTCATGAGAAATGGGGTTTATAACCCAAACTAGCTCAAACCCTAATTATGAACAAGAATCTTAACAATTAAATTCGGAGTTAGAGCTTACCAATACTACCAAAACGTAGCCAAGAATGCGATGAACAACTTTAACTCTCGAGCTTTGGTGAGAACCGAGCTTCTTCTTCCTAGATCGGAGCTTTCTCACACTAAAAATCACCCTCTCTCACTAGAATATGTTGGGAGTGTTTGTGGATAAGAAATGAGCTCCTAGTGAGCCTTGGGTCAGTTTTGTGGCCAAAAACCCGACCCCAAAGTGAAAGGACCAAAACACCCTTCAAAAACTTAAAAAAAAATATAAAGTATGCTGATACAGGGGTGTGCGCGCCGCGCACACTTTAATATGCGCCCCGCGCACCAAGTGTAATTTGTGCGAGCCGCGCACACTATAATGCGCGCCCCGTGCACCAAGTGTAAATTCTGTGAGCCGCGCACATGAAAGTGCGCCCCGCACACCTAGTGTAATTTTTGACTGTCCGCTTTTTCTTCATGCGTGCGCGCCTCACACCCTTTCTAGCGCGCCTCACACATTCCAAACTTCAATTTTGGACATTTTCTTGCACTTTAAACCATTCGAACTTTTACCCACAACCTATATAACCCACGATAACATACGGGCTCCAAAATGTAGTAAAGTAACACGATTTGCGTGATAAACACTTTAAAACCCGAATCCTCCAACTTTAATCATTATACACTTTTGAAACATTCCAAAGTCCAACGTGGTCAACTCATTACATCCAAACTATCAAATACTCATTCTTGGGCTCCGTAGGATGGCACAAGCGTCATGTTTAGAAAAACGGGGTGTTACAATTGTATTAAGTCATGCATGATATATTAAATTGATTAGGTCATGGATGATATATTACACAAATAATTACAGATTTCTATTGGTATATACCAATAGTAAATACTTCTAGAAGCTGTGTATAATACGGGTAAAAATACCGTATGAATGCGAGTAGAATTCTTTGAGAAAATTAAACGGAAATACGAGTAATTGAATAATACACTTAGTTTATTATGAAAAGGAATTCATTGAATTTGAAACAGAGACTGTAGTTAACGATGGTTATGTCGTTAATGAAGGATGTACATCATTGCATATTCGTAATATGAACTAACCGAGTAGTACCTACCAGTTAAGATTCACACGAAATATCTTAGTACGAAAAGATTTATTTTGATTTCAAAATTCATATATATTAAATATACATATAATTTCTTCAGGGGAAATGAGTTAATACTTCATCGATTATTGTTGCTGGTATTTCTTGGTAACTACGGTGCGTATGACGTTGATGCCCGTGGAACAGATTGTGAAGTTGAGGTTTACGAGCGGTTTTTGTTGGTAGTGGTAATGGTACTGTTGGTGTTGTTGTCGGTGGTACTGTTGATGCCGGTGATGCTGCTGGTGCTTGTAATCTTTGCACCATATTCTCTAAAGCCACTACCCGAGCGCGAAGCTCGTTGACTACTTCTATTACACCGGGATAATTGTTGGTTCGGACGAGCAGATGAATAAGATACAGAATTTGAGATAGTATATTATCGTGACGAGATACTCTGGAAATGAGAGAGAAAATGGTGTCTCGAACAGGTTCGCCGGTAAGTGCTTCAGGTTCTTCGCCAAGAAGGAAATGAGGTGGATGGAAGGGATCACCTTCTTCTTATCTCCAATGACTAAGCAGGCTACGAACCCATCCCCAATTCATCCAGAATAGGTGATGGCTAATTGGTTGGTCCATTCCGGTTACACTGCTTTCGGAGCTCATGTAGAATTCCATATCGAAATAGCTGTCGGAATCTGAGGAATTCGAACTAGATGCGGGATCCATCTTGTATAATCAGTGAATTGATTTTTGATATGAAATAGATTATATAACTTAGATTGGTATTCTTCAACACATAATTTACATATGTATATATAATACCAAATTCCCATAAATTACGGAGAAATTTTCGGAAGATGTCAGGAAAAGTTTACAGTAACAGATATGTTAAGATATGAATTCGTCTGTATACTATCTATGCAATAATTGCAGGAAAACGTGTCTAGAATTAAGAATGATAAGTATGTAATTTCCGACAAGAAATGATAAGCAAAAATCGATAAAAACATATATGGTCATAGTCCAGACTCACTAATGCATCCTAACAATTACCAGTTAAACACACTAATGCAAATTCTGGTTCCCTATGACCTCAAGCTCTGATGCCAACTGTGATGACCCGTCCAAATCCACTTGAACGAATACATCATTCATTGATTTCATAGTGAGGTTTTGACCTCTATATGATACGTTTTGTAAACATTGCATTCTTTTGAAAAGGCACACTATAAATGAATATATAAATCCAAGGTTTTCGACGTCTGATGATTTATACGTATAGACAATCACCGTATATAATAGTTTTTAACAATACATCTGTTGACAATACAGTCAAATAAGATACATGGTGATGATTTTGTGAATGCAAAGTTTTCTCGAATAAAGCATGTATGACTCCATGCACATAGCTTGTATAACGTATAAGCAAACATCGGAAGACTTCTAGGAACCTGAGAATAAACATGCTTAAAAGTGTCAACACAAAGGTTGGTGAGTTCATAGTTTTATTGTTGCGCACAATCTGTATATAAAGGTGGATCACAAGATTTCAGTTGTTTCATCCAGAAACATTTATCAAGATATTCTACGAAATTGAGCACCCTGATAACTAAACTTAAGGTATATATATAATAAGTACCACTGTTTTAACATACATGCAACCAACATGTACAATACACGCAAACCAACGTGTACTAAACTCAAATAGCATACGTCTGTTTTATAGTTCAGGCTAGGGTTTCTCTACCTGGAACAGACGGGGATGTCAAGCCCTATGGATCCATATATAACTACTCGCGCCCACCAGTTCTTATAACCGGCAGTTACTAGTTACCAAAGCTAAGAGATTTTCGGTTCAAACTCGGTGTAAAATTTAGTATGTACTTGTGTCCATTGCATAAAAATAAATTGCATGTATTCTCAGCCCAAAAATATATATAAAAAGGGAGTAATGAAACTCACCTTAGCAGTACATAAGATCATTCACCGAAATGTGACCGAAACTCGTAATGCAAAATAACCGTAGATCTCAACCTAGAGAACATATGTTGGTCAATATATGTCTAACAAGCTAGGTCAGGTCATGGTGTATCACAATCCTAATGCTCGAGACCGTCAAACAAAAGTTAACAATAGTCATCTCAAAAGTCAACCTGACCCAATATGCTCTTTAAATCTATACATGTTTATAGTATAAGTCATGATAATTGAACGAATTTATAGTTTATCAAACCCAAAATATTATTTATTTCAGGAGCTATGTTATATTTGAATTATCATGACAATCGAACATATTTTACTATTTCACATAGTTTTCCAATACTTGTAAAATCAGATTATAGTGTTTATAAAGCTTTAAAACATGATAAGACAGTCAACTTTAACAATTGTTCAACAAGACGAGACGTGCCTTATATAGAAATTCATTTACTCGATTAGTAATATTTGAAAATCCAATTTATCAATCTTATAAACAAGTTATTTAAATATCAATTGCAGATTCAAAATCAATTTCAATTAATGTTAATCATAATTCAGTTGACCATAACTTTTAATCCGTTCTTCGAAAACACACGATTTCTAAAGAAAAAGTTAATAATTTTTCGATAGCTTTCCAACGACATGCATATCATATACCTTATATCAATAACATATATATCAATTTCGTGATTCATCATACACTATCTATCGACATAATTAAAGCTTGTCAATAACCCATAGTTTCCTTAACTCTATCCCGCTCGAAAAGCAATATCAATAACCCATAGTTTCCTTAACTCTATCCCGCTCGAAAAGCTTGTTTTGAAATCGTTTGGACATAACCTCGTCGTAGTATTTTATGTATAATACTAATAATAATACAAATACTACTAATAATAATAAGATTAATACTAATATTAATCTTTAATAATAATAATAATAATAATAATAACAACAATAATAATAATAATAATAATAATAATAATAATATAAATAATTATATATATACAGAGGGAGATAGATAGTTGAGATATATGTGAGATGAACCAAAAAATGATCGAGCTTTTATAGATGTGGCCTGTCTAGACACCTCATGCGATCGCATGAGATTATAGGGGGATCCTCATGCGATCGCATGACCCCTTGGGACAGCTCACATTCCTTTTGTTTGCTAGTTCATCGACATATTATTTAATTATATATATTATACATAATTTATATTAATGATACATATATTATATTATATTCTCGTGTATAGGTGACTTGTACTTTTAGTTCCGATAACTTGTACGTTGACGCTCGACTAACGTCCTGGTTCCGGTTTTTTGAACGTCCTTTCGTACACTTAGAAAACCCGTACTTTACGTTTCGCGACGTGTACATTTATCAATAATTATACTTAATCAATGATAAACTATGTTACCCGAAGTATAACTTAATCATTTGAGTGTTTTGGTCATTTGCTTCCTTAAATCAACATCTCGTTATCAATTAAAATATAAATAATAATATCAAAACGTTTTATATCTAAATTACTATTATATATTATTACATCGTAAAATATATATTATTTTGAAATATTTATTTAATTATGAAACAATAAACGAGTGCTATAAACCTTTAAAAAATATATATATATATATTTCGAACTCATATATATATATATATATACAATATAAACACGTTGCAAGTTATTTTATATATCTAATTCCAAATATAATCAAAAGGAAAAGATTTTCTAAATCGAAGTGGACCTCACAACAGAGACTAGTAACAATCGTAATAGCTATGTGATTGTTAGATGCTATTAAAATATCTTCTACTTCGATGATAATATCCTTTAATTCCGTCGATAAACATATAAAACATATATTGAGACAAATACGTTTAATGTAAAGTATTATACACTTAATACTTTGTTAACGTTTTCAAGTTATAAAATATACATATATATATATACATATCTTATGTTTACAATCGTTCGTGACTCGTCGAAATTTGGTCGAGGTTAAATGAATACATGAACACAGTTCAAAATGTTTGAGATTTAACTTATCAGACTTTGCTTGTCGTGTCGGAAACATTAAATCATTTAAGGATTAAGTTTAAATTTGGTCGAAAATTTCCGGGTCATCACATAATTGAATTCAAAATTTTATTTTAAAACATATAAGAAAATAACAAATCATCCAACCTGGCATTGATGATGAATGTTAAAGGGAAAAGGCGAAAATGTCATCACATGTTTAGCACATGATAGAGATAATGGAAAAAAATAGACTGTCAAGTGATGGAGGACTACAATTGAAAATAATAATAATTTAAATGACTGCTAATGAAAAAGTAAAAGTGCAGGGACTACAAGTGAAAAAATAGGTAAACCACAGGGACATCTGTCTTAATTTTGTCTAATGTATAGTCAACATTCGGCCTAGTCCAAATTTTAGTTTTTTCAATTTCGGTAATTTTTGTACCGACGACCATCGAATGTAAGAATTAAGGATCATGGATTGTACAAAAACTCATTGAGTATGCGCGATCCCGGTCGATTCGGTAAAATGTGTATAAGAAATATAAACACCGAGTTATATGTTAGTTTAAATTACATTTACATTTACATGACTTTTCATAATATAGTGCTACAATACTTTATGTGAAATATTCATTATCTTCTTTTAGGCTTCGCTGAACGACGCGGCATTCTCGTTTAAATAAATAGAAGTCGGTCGTACGTGTGATGGTTCTCAAAATCCTTAATTTTGCTTTAAATCAGTACAATCACATTTGATTGGATATTGTGATTATAACATCCAATCACATTTGATTGTTCGCGTTTTTTGATTATAGCATTTATTATATTGATCTAATAGCTGAGATTTATCCAATGATTTTCAAAAAATAAAAATAAAAATGCAAATGAGTTTATTATATATAGTATTTTTTTAAGAATTAAATTAAAATAAAATAAAATTTACGAAGCGATAAGGTGGTGATGTCACGGCGCCGTTTTGTTGCCGAATAGGAACGAGTGTGATAGAGAAAGAATCGGATTCACGGAGTATCCATTTTATCTTATCTTATTTCTTCTTTCACGTCACTCGTCTCTCGTTACGCCGTCCCAACTTTCATACTCATTTTCTCGTCAATTCTCACGTGATTCTACTCAATTATATTTTGCGAAAAATGAAAATTGTATATAATAATATGTCTAAAGCATAGTGCTCCGTTTAATTTTAATTCATTTCAAATAAATAATATACTGTTAAAATTTTTAATATTAAAATTTGTTGATATATTTGAATTTCTCAATTGAACTTTGTTCAGTAAAATTTATTTATTATTTATAAATTTGAAAAAGACTACTTAATATCATTGAGATATGATATGATGTTACGCTTATGTTCGATATTACGTTAGTGGATCAACTCTATAACGTATGTGTATTCCTAATGTTTCTCATGCCATGACATAAGTAAGTAAGCAATTATTCTTGTTTCAGCTCAAAAACTTGCAAATTAACTTTTAATGTACTTATAAGTGACATATCACTTGTTCAGAAATAAACAATTAGACTATCTATTTATTTTTATCAAATATAATGTTTTTTTTTTTTGAACAGCGATTGGGATCACCTGAGTGGGACTAAACCACCCGTTGCGATCATCTTCCGTTTCGACTATGCCGATGCAGCGATAATAACCCCGTCCCCATCGCTGCTCGAGAGGAAACCTTGAAACCGATCCAAGGGCACGGCCAAGTAAAACCCCCTCCCCTTTACTCCCTCAAACGATATGAGAAAGGTGTCATGGATGGATACTTCATAGCAGAGATGAAATTGTGTTTTTAATATGTAGCCAACGAGGGTCGAACTCCTGACCTCCCCTAAAGGTGGCAGACCACCAACCGCTGGACCACATCACAACTTCAAATATAATGTTTTTTATAACGGTAATATTGACTCGAATGCTCTCATTTGTCACCCACACACACGTTAGGAGAAAACCCAATTCTCGATGATGTTGGCAGTACCATGGAATGTTGGAAAAAAATCACAGAGACCTTCCCAAATCGCATTGATGTTGATAGTACCATCAAAGATTGAAAACTCTTTACTTAAAAAATGAGAATAGAACATAGGCTGACAATACCCAAATTTGATCGCACCCCATACCACTCAAGTCAAACTACTTCTTTCAAAAAACCTAAACGAAATTTAAACATGTGAATTACATTACATCAAACTAATAAAAAATATACCCAATCAACCCGTGAAAACCAATGAACATCAAAAGTCGTATCTTGGTAGAAATCCAAGAGGATTCATCATAATTGAAGTCGTGAATACTGAAGGCGGAAATGATTGACAATATGAAAGTAAATTGTTAATTTGAAATTATGTAAAATATACTGAACAATTGATTCGGGACTGAAGGACTATTAAATTAAATATACGAAATATATAAAAGATTCGGTTTAAAATCTAAGAAAAGGAAAGCATTAAAATTGTTTTTGATTAGCTTGTAGGGTTGAGTTGGCCCTTTGTTGGTTACTTTCATTGTCACATGGGCCCTACAACATAATTCTAACATGATACTCTTGTTAGTATGTGACACTAGTGGAGTTTACGCGAATTTTTCTTTAAGACTATTTCACTTAGGAGTTAGGAGTGCATAAGTGCATTATTATAGAGAAAAAGGAAGCGGAAAAAAAAAAATTAAAACCGGGTCATTTGTTCCACTCAGAATGAAGATAGGACCGGCTGGTTGAGTTTGGTAGGAATGGTAGAAAATACTTCAACTGTTCCGAGTCTTTATGCGATGGTTCTTCCGTGAGTGGTCTATATTGAATTGGAAAAACTCGAAGTTTAAGAATGATTATGGGGAAAAGCTCTGATTAAGGATGTGAATAATAAGTTGTTGAGTACCAAAAATAATTAAGGATTTAATTATGACAAAATAGTAATTATGTACATTAAAATGTTATGTGCAGCCAACATATGTTTATTTATGTATAGACAACAAATGTTGCTGTGTCGAGTGTTTTAGTATGCTGTCTGGTCTACCAACACAAGGTTGACAATATTCTTCAATTAGTACAGGATGAGTGCCCAGCAAATCATGAAGAACAAGTAACTCAGTATAGAAGAACCAGCATAGCTGGTAAGCAGCATACTACACGAAGACAGCTATGCTCCATTATAAGCATAGTGGTTTTCTGAGTGGTCTACATCCGTTGTACTATTCAACAGAAGTCGAAGACAAAATTGAACAGAAAAGGACACGCGTCGGCGGCTGACAAGTGACCTTACAAGACCACGTGAGAATGCAGAAGTTTAACGCATGTGCAGACATGTGTAATACTTTGTCAACGCCTAGGGAACCCAACATTCTATTTGTTTATTCAAATAGTGGTGCCAAACCGAATTGGGGTGTTCCTGCAAATAGCTACCAAAGAGGAAAGAAGAGAGCGCGCTCTGATACCAGTTGTTGGTCCCTTAATTAACAACAGGAGTATTGTAGGATGTTGGGGGTGGGGGGGGGGGGGGGTGTACAATTCTTTTGATTATCTTAACAAATATAACAGTTTAGTATTCAAGCAAGTAGTTTAAATAAATGTCAAAGGTAATTTTTCAACGGTTATTCTTTATTGATATTTATTCTTTATTGATATAAATATCTCTCAAGATTCAATTTAGCTTGAAGGCGAGTGATATTGCTTCAACTACTGCCCCTGAAGTAATTGATGATGTGGTTATTGAACCTCCTCCTGCTGCTCATGAGGTCATTGCTGACATGGCTGTTGATACTACCATTGTTGGAGGTACTCAGGACGCTGCTCATGTTATTTTTCCTGAGGAGATTATGGTTACTGATCTTACTGGTTCTATTGGTACTCCGGCTATTGCTCCTACTGCCTCCAGCGAATTCATTACTGTGGATGCTGCTGGTAATCTTACTGTTTCTGATACCACATCGAATACCTTCTTTCAAGGTGATGTGGACTCTGCTGCTCCACCTACTGCATCGTTATCTGCTGCTACTGGTTCTCAGGAAACACCAGTGGATCAGGCTACTGCCACTACTGAATCTTCTAAGGCTGTCATTTCTGCTAAAAAGCCTATGTATGTTTGCCAGGTACCAGATCTGACCTTCCACCTCCACCACCCCACAGTGGTACTCCTATTATTGCTGCTACTGCACAACCATCAACCAGTGCAGTTGATGTTTCAGATATGGAAGGGCTACCTACCCTTGCTGTCTACAGAACTGTTGCCAGAATCATACATGATATTACAAGGACCATCAGGGACACCATCATTGATAATGTTGCTGAAGCAATTCGACGTGCGGGCTGTATTATTACCTCATCTATTGAAACCCAGCTACGTCAGACTAATGCCTTTGCTGACTTGGCAATTGATGCTATCAGGCAGCATTATGAAGAAGAAGAACTAAAGCAGAGGATCATTTCTCATAACAAGTATACTGATCATATCACTCGCCTTCAAGCTGAATTGGATCTTGAGAGATCAAGGAATAGATTCCTCAATGATGAGAACAGAATGTTGAAAGAGAGGGTGGAGGCATATGAACAGCAGATGGCTACAATGATTCCTACTACTGCTTATGTTAGAATAGTTGAGACAATGCAACGGATGGCTGATCTTCAAGCTGATGTTAGAGTTGGTGTTAATCATATAGCCATGGGTGTTGATAGAAATGAAGTACGAAAGTCCAACCTATGTCTTCAACAATATGGTGTTGACCCTGGTGCTCACCTATCTCCTGCTGATGTTGAATGAAACAACTTTGCATTTTCAATGCCTGATTCAGATAGTGATCTTGATATAAGTGTTTCCCCATGCTCTACTTCTGCCCCTGCTAATGACAAAAAGGGGGAGAAGAAATCTAAACGTCAAAAGAAGAGAAAACAATATGAGGGGGAGCATGAGCATGAAAATGCTCCAAAACAGCAGAGGAGAGATTATTGTAGTGATGATGGTGATGATGTCCAAGGAAGAACTGGCCTAAAGCCCAGCAACGCTCATACTGAAGCAGGTGCTAAGGGTGTTGGTGGATCTCAACCCAGCATTCCTGCCACACCTGTGGATAATATTGGTTCTGACAGTAAACCCAGTGATAATGTGTCTGAACTGGCTTTGGCTGAATCTTTTGTTGCCTCCCAATCCATTGAAAAGAAGTTAAAACGAAAAATGGAGAGACACCAAAAGAAACAGCAGGACTTAAATGATGCCTTTAATGCAAGATTTGAGGCTTATGCTGCAAAGAAAAAGCATAGAATTGAGCATAGAAGAGGTCTCTCTCGTGATCAACCTGAAATTCACAATGAGCTGCTCAGCATTAATCAATATAGGAAGGATGCACGAAAAAGAAATGCTAAGTTCATGGTGAAATATGACAAGAAGAAGGCAAAACTGTATGCTGAGCGAGCAGAAAGAATAAGGAACATGACACCAGAAGGGATTCAAAGATACTTAGATTCTAATAGGTCAGGGGGAGAGAGGGCAGATGTATTTCTTAAATGGCTGGCTGGTATGATGAAATCCAGTCAACCCTCTCAACCAGCAACTTCTGCTCAGCCAGCAACACAATCAAAGGCAGTAGAAGTTGTTAACCTCGATGGTGATGGTGAGAAGCCAGTAGAGACAGATCTGTCTGCTACTGAGGGGGAGCATCTTGCAATAACTCCCCTACAGCTTCCACAAGAACCAGTATTCACACGAGAACAATTAGCTGAACGCAAACCAATTGATAAACAAAGGGTAAAATCTGCCCCTAGGGACAACCAGCCCCTAAGAAAAGAGCCATTATTCACGGCAGCTAATGAAGATACTGTGGCAGTTGTACCAGCTGATACTAATCAGTCAGCTGGTAATGAAGACACAGCAAAGAGTGATGTGACAGAAGACCCAACCAGTAGTGTGCTGCTGGGAGTTTGAAGTGTAGAAGACACATCAAAGGAGGATGAGCTGGGAGCTAAACCTGATAATGATTCTGCTGTTGCTACTGATTATACTGTCTGGAGTAGTGGCAACTCAACGTTTGTGCTATCACCACTACCAGCAGGCATTCGCACTCACTTTGATAGGACACTGGGTGATTTTTATTTCTATGAACCATTGGGTCCTTCTGGAACAGTAGAATTACCATATCAATATCCTCCATCTTCCCCAAAGAAAAATGATAAACACATCACTTGGAAAGATGAACCAGTTGCACGAAAGAAGCCTGATCCTAAGAAGATGAATCCAGATGAAAGGGACGCTTACAGGCTTGAGATTTACGTTGATGAGTTGCTTAGCATACAGGCAACAGGAAGAACAGAGAGAATTCGCCAGATTAGAATGCTGTGTCATCCTCTTGACCAACAATTTTACATTGATGCTATGGATTGCAACATTCCGATTGGTGGTTTCTTAGAGAATAATGGCCAAAGACTCAATACTGATGAGGGGAAGATACTCTTTTATGAGGCTGTGCAACTGGGTATGTGTGACGATCGCTCCAAATCCATATGGACGAACACGTCATTCATTGATTTCATTGCGAGGTATTTGACCTCTATATGATACGTTTTGTAAACATTGCATTCTTTTGAAAAGGCACACCATAAATGAATATTTAAATCAAAGGTTTTCGACATCTATTGATTTCTACATACAGACAATCACCATAAATAATAGTTTACAACAGTACTTCCGTTAACAATGCAGTCAAAATAAGATACATGGTGATGATTTGGTGAATGCAACGGTTCCTTGAAAAATATGTCATGTAAGACTCCATGCACATAGCTTGTCTAACATCTAAGCAAACAGCGGAAGACTTCTAGGAAACCTGAGAATAAACATGCTAACAAGTGTCAACACAAAGGTTGGTGAGTTCATAGTTTTAATGTTTCATATAATCTGTATATAAAGGTGGATCACAAGATTTCAATTGTTTCATCCAGAAACGTTTATCAAAATATTCTACAAGATTGAGCACCCTGGTAACTAAACTTTAACGTATATATAATAAGTACCCCTGTTTTAACATACATGCAACCAACATGTACAATACACGCAAACCAACGTGTACTAAACTCAAATAGCATACGTCTGTTTTATAGTTCAGGCTAGGGTTTCTATACCTGGAACAGACGGGGATGTCAAGCCCTATGGATCCATATACTACTACTCGCGCCCACCAGTTCTTATAACTGGCAGTTACTAGTTACCAAAGCTAAGGGATTTTCGGTTCAAACTCGGTGTAGAATTTAGTGTGTACTTGTATCCATTTTTAAAATAAAGTGCATGTATTCTCAGCCCAAAAATATAGATTGCAAAAGCAATTAAAAAGGGAGCAAATGAAACTCACCTTAGCAGCATATAAAGTCGTTCATCAAAATGTGACCGAAACTCGGATTACCAAATAACCGTAGATCTCAACGTATCAATATTGTGATTTAATATTTTAGAAAAGTACATAGACGCAACAGAGATGATAAACACTAGGTTTGACTTGAGAACAATACCCTTGAACATTACCCATAACCTCCTAGGCAATAACCCATAGTTTCCTTAGCTCTAACCCGTTCAAAAGTCATTTTGAAAGTGATACTCTCATGACCTCGTCGTAGTATTTTATGTCTAATACTAATATTACTAATAATAATATTAAGATAAATAATAATATTAATCTTAATAATAATAATAATAATAATAATAATAATAATAATAATAATAATAATAATAATAATAATAATAATATATTTATACGGAGGAATATAAGAGAGAAGTGAATGAGCAAACAAAAACAGAATTCAATCGAATTTATAGCACTTGGCCTGAAATCCACTGCCATGCGATCGCATGGCTTGGTAGAAGGATTCCCATGCGATCGCATGGGGTCCTTTTCCAGCTCACAAAACTTTTGTCCAAACGTTTGTCGACATAATTTTTATATTAATATATAATATATATAATTTATATAATTAATTATATATTATATTAAATTCACGTGCATAGTTGACTTGTAATTTTTGTTCCGATATGTCGTACGTCATCACTCGACTTATGTCCTGATTCCGGTTTTTCGAATGTCCTTTCGTACGCTGAGAAAACTTGTACATTACATTTTGGGACACGTACCTTAGTCAAAATATAGCTTTAAATTATCCCTAAATTATATCACTCGAAATATAACTTATACATTTGAGTATTTTGGTCATTCACTTCTATAAATCATCGTCTCGCTATTTGTTAAAATACATTTTAAAATAGCGTTTTACTGTAGAAAAGTTACTGTAGAAAAGCAATTTTTTACTGTAGCAAGGCACTGTAGCAAAGTCAATTTCACTGTAGCAAATAGTGATTTTCGAAAACACTGTAGCATTTTGGGTACTGTAGCAATTTGAAAATACTGTAGCAAATTATTGTTTTACTGGTTCATCTTAAACGCTTTAGTTAACTTATCTAAATATCAATCGAATCAATAAACGAATGTTACTATCGTTTACTAAATAACTTGAAATTATATATATGTATATATCTTTTTAATATACATAAATCAGTTTTTAAATACACATTGGAAGTTATTTATAAATAAATTTTAATAATAAATATTTCAACTTATCATATATATTCAAATAGATATTTAAACCAATAAGTTTAATGTACGGTATCAAACAATTAATACATTGTTACCTTTTCAAGTTATAGTATATATGTATCTATTTACATATAATTGTTCGCGAATCGTCGAAAACAACCGAAGGGTATTTAAATATATAAAAGTAGTTCAAAAATTTTGAGATTCAGTTTTACAGACTTTGCTTTTCGTGTCGGAAATGTTAATCATACAAAGATTAAGTTTAAATTTGGTCAGAAATTTACGGGTCATCACAGTATGAATTTACAACAATATTGCAATGCCATGGTTACTGATGAAGGCAGGCAATTGATAGCTGCAGCAAAATCCCTGAACATCACAATCAATGAATATATTACAAGTGTTCAACTTGAACAACAAAGAAGGGATGATGCTGAATATGGTGAAAGGTTGAGGCTTAAGGAGCAAGAAGCTAAACTGGCTGCTGATAGAAAACAAGAAGCTGAATCTCTCAAATTAGCAAAAGCCATAGTCAAAGCTCAGGACAAGGTCTTTGATAAAATTGAAGCTGTTGAGAAGGTTCCTACAGAAGCTCCACAAGAAACTGAAAGAACAAAAGAATTAACTGATCATTTCTTCAGGAGCAAATATGTGGATGTGATGACCAGAAGGTCTAACTCTGGTAAAATTATCAAGGTCATAAAGGAACAAAAAGGGCATTCAGTATCAGCAGGGACAACAATGTTTATGAGAAGGTAGATTACACAAATCTGAGAACTTTTGAATTTAGTGAATGGATGGAGATGCTGCAGTATTTCATTAGTAAAGGTCAAAGTAATCTCAGAGATACATTAAAACCGGAATTACAAGACCTATTTGATAAAGCAGTCAAGTATGGGGATGCACAGTGGTAAAGGTAGAAAAAGTACTGGCTCAAAAGCCTAAAAAAATAAATTTATTGGTGCTGGTCCGCAAAGAAGAGATCCCATCATTCTACATCCGAGCTGTTCCCTAAAGCCTGGGCAGTTGTGAAAGTAAAAGAGGAAGAGCTATCTGATGAAGAAAAGGAAAAGGAAAAAGACAAAGATATATAGTCTTCTTTTGTTGAACTTGTATCTTTTATTATTTCACATGTCATTGTACTGCCTGTAATTATTGTGTATATATATATATATATATATATATATATATATATATATATATATATATATATATATATATATATATATATAGGCAGGATCAATGGGGAAGTAACCAATCGGGGGGAAGCGAGGGGAAGCAAATTTTTTTTTTCCGTTTTTTTTGGAATTTTTTTTCCCGACATCAAGATCACACGAAAATATGAACATTTAGAAGAGACACTTCGTGATGAATGTTATTATTTAGGCGGGAAAACGATCGACAAAAATAACATTCAAGATAATATTGTTCGTGAAGAATATGAACGTTTTTTTCTTCTTCATGTTTTGTGAAGTAAAATTTAGCCCGATTTAGAGTTTAGGGTTTAGGGTTTAGGGTTTGGTGTTTTGGGTTTATTCCATAAACTCAAAACACCAAACCCTAAACCCTAAACCCTAAACTCTAAACCGTTCGTGTTAAAAACTCAATCTAAATCCTAAATCTAAACCCTAAATCTAAACCCTAAACCCTAAATTTCTAAACCCTAATATCTAAACCCTATAAACCTAATATCTAAACCCTAATATCTAAACCCCGATAGCTAAAACCTCAACATACGCTCAAAAAACACGATAATTGTTATATATTACTTCTTCGAGCGTTTTCCCGCCAAACTAAAAACATTTATCACAAAGTGTCTCTACTAAATGTTCATATTTTCATTCAATCTATAATGTTCGTGAATAAAGTTTTTTCAAAAAATGAAAAAAAAAAAAAGTTTTTGCTTCCCCCCGCTTCCCCCCGATTGGTTACTTCCCTCTTGATCCTAACACTATATATATATATATATATATATATATATATATATATATATATATATATATATATATATATATATATATATATATATATATATATATATATATATATCATGTAATGAATGTGAAATGAGTTAATCTTCAAAAATCATATCAATTTATAAGATATAGATAACTCAACAAAAGATCCCAAAAACAAACCAAAATGGGACAAATTTTACTGTCTATTTTCATTAGGTCCCTTAGTGCTGGCTTTAGTGTTTTTTCTATATGTCATAAGTTTTGTCATCATCAAATAGGGGGAGATTGTTGAGTCCTGCAAATAATTAAGAATTTAATTATGACAAAACAGCAATTATGTACACTAAAATGTTATGTGCAGCTAGCAAACGTTTATTTATGTATAGATAGCAAATGTTGATGTGTCGAGTGTTTTAGTATGCTGCCTGGTCTACCAGCACAAGGTAGACAGTATTCTTCAAATATCACAGGATGAGTGCCCAGCAAATCATGAAAAACAAGTGACTCAGCATAGAAGAACCAGCTATGCTGGGTAAGCAGCATACTACACGAAGACATCTATGCTCCATTATAAGCATAGTGGTTTCCTGAGTGGTCTACATCAATTGTACTATTCAACAGAAGTCGAAGACAAAGTTGAACAGAAAAGGACACGCGTCGGCGGCTAACAAGTGACCTTACAAGACCACATGGGAATGCAGAAGTTTAACGCATGTGCAGACATGTGTAATACTTTGTCAACGCCTAGGGAACCCAACGTTCTATTTGTTTATTCAAATAGTGGTGCCAAACCGAATTGGGGTGTTCCTGCAAATAGCTACCAAAGAGGAAAGAAGAGAGCACGCTCTCTGATGCAGTTGTCCCCACAAGTACAGACATCCTATGTACCAATGGACAATAGAACAATTACATGGATATTAGGACTACTATAAATAGAAGTATCCACTATTGTAATAACTAGTGGAGTGGGTTTATTTATTTAGAGTCGAAACGTGTAATAGCTTAAGATATCCTCAATAGCTATAAATTAGGTATAATCTGTATCAAGCAACTGTTATTCTGCCAAGAACAGTTGTAATTCTTTGTGATTCATATCAATAAAGAATAACCGTTGAAAAATTACCTTTGACTCTTATTTAAATTACTTGCTTGAATACTAAACTGTTATATCTGTTAAGATAATCAAAAGAATTGTATTCGCCCCCTCTACAATACTCATGTTGTTAATCAAGGGATCAACATAAGTCCTGTTCTTACAAGTTACATGACAACGAGGACGACATTGACTTCGGGAACAAGGTTCAAAAATTCTTTCAAGAAGCTCATCTCGATGACCACTTGGATCGTTCTAAAGATGCAGTTACCGACCCGGTTCTTAAAGGTTACTTTTAAGATCTCGTGGATCGTGGAGCTTCCTCCTTTAACGGGAATTTTGGTTGGAGATGATTCTTCAAATGTTTAACTTACAAGTTTGATAATCGTGTGTGTCAAAAAATCCGGTGGGATATGGTTAGAGGTGAGATGAAAAACCCGGGGCTTTAGGTTCGTAGATGTCGATATATTTTATTGTTGTGTATGCGAGGTTGTTTTTTGTTATGTAAGTTTTTTGTAGTTTTTTTCTTTTTTCGCTTGGTTAGTTTCAGATTAGTTCGGTCCGCGTTGTGTTTTTTAGATACAACGAGGCTTGATATAGATAGTTTTAGTTTGGTTATCGTTTTCTAGGTACGGCTCTCTTTAGTTTCTTAAAGTATCTTTGGTTGAAAACATTTTTTTTAATATTTTGCGTTTCTATGTGAGTTTGCGTTATTTTGACCAGAAAAAAGAAAGAATTAAAAAGAAAACTGTATTCGCAAATTTTTTTAGAAAAGAAATGAAAATAAGTAAATAAATTATTTTAATGTATTTTTTTTTTTAATTAAGAAAATGATCTCATTGTTTCTACATAACATCAAGGATAGCCCTTGTGGTTTGTTACAAAAGTCGATGTTACTCCTTGACATTTTTCATCACTCATAGTCCTTGTGGTTTGCACTTCAATCAAGAATAGTCCTTCTCACTAACGAACGTTAATTCACACCGTTAATCAACTCATGTGCCAGGCATGTGAGAGTAAATCAAGGGACATTTTCGTCTTTTTATCTTTTCATGTGATCTTCATTTTCATCACTGAAGTTCTTCACAATCCCTATGATATTCGATGTAAACCCAACCGAAAAAGAGGGATTTGGCTAAACTTCAGGTTTTCGACCTGCCCCTTGTCCATGCTCCTTTATAGTTGATAAAATGAGGTGGTTCGTTTTGCTTTGTTGCTGGATTGACAACACTGTAAATCGATACCATCCCAGCTTGTTTCTCAGGTGACGTCGCTATCTAGGTAAATGGTAAGTGGTTGGGTATTTTCCTGCAAAATGTACAAACCCGTACCCTCTTTGTTCTTCGAGTCTGTTATTAGTTGTCGATTTCTGTTACATATTATCGCGATTGTAATTAGGCTTAGCCTATTCTGTTATAGTTTGTTTTTAATATTAATAATATTGTTAAAAAAAAAAAAAAAAAAAAACCTATTACATCCGACCCCAGTACAGCGGTTAAGTTTTGCTTGTTGCCGCATTTTAATCAGCGAGTTCTTTCTTTTCTGCAGTTTTGATCCTTTATGTGGCGGCACATGAAGTTTCGAGGCGATCGAAATTTTCTATGATATATTTTTTCGGCATTCTTCTGTAGATTCGGTGTTTTTTCAGAAATGGTTTAAGTGCTTCGAGGCCTCGAATTACAGTTTATAGATTTGATAGTTTTAGCTAGCTTCGTTAACCTTTATCCACCATGTTAATGGTTAGATATTTGTGTTGGTTTAGCTTATTCGTTTCCATTTGGTTTAGGCTAGTTTCTAATTCCCCAGTATTCGGTTTTCATCTTGTGAAGCATCCCACTACCCCGAGCTAAGGACTAAAATTTTTTTTATTGAATGAGAAAAATAAAGTATCTTTTCATTTCAGTAATCTTTTATGTTGAAAAATAAAAGGTGAATGGGAACTTGGAAGTAACTTTTAATTTTAATCATCATTAGGCCACTCTCTATCGTGACTAAACTATTTATAAATTAAAGTGAAAAATAGGCTACAAACTTACACAAATGTACCGATGTCGCCCACAAACTCATTTCCGTCCTACTGTCGCCTACAAACTTTTAAAAAGTGTACCAATGTAAACAAAAACTTTTAAAAAGTGTCCCAATGTAAACAAAAATGACTTGCTACCGGCTAAACTGGTTAAAAATCAACACGTGTCGTTCGTGGATTGGATCTTAATTCTTAAAAAAAAAAAAAAAAAATCAGGTCAAAATTAGGATATAACAGGTCAAAACTATAAAATGTTGATATTAGCACATTTTTTGAAAGTTTGTAGGCGACATTAGGACGGAAATGAGTTTGTGGGCGACAGCGGTACATTTGTGTAAGTTTGTAGCATATTTTTGGCTTTAACCCACTATTTATCACCTTCCACATCAGTGCCACATCAATACCAATATCATATAACTAACTCATAACTAAACACTTCATATAATGGCTAAAACAATACTCCTCTTAATATACAATATACAAGCAATAAAACATAAGTCCAACAATAAAAAACGACTGGGACACACAATTGCTATAACTAGAGTTCATACTTCCGTTATATTGATGGTGAGTGTTGGACAATGAAGCCTATAACTAATTCGTGCCTATGACATTATATGGATAATGAATGCCGCATCATCAAAAGAGTGGGTAACGAGCCTATGGTAAAACATAGGTTGTGGTCTTATTATATTTTAAATTTACTGTTAGCCCTATATTCCACGATGTTCGGAGAACCTTTGAGTTTTAAATTTGCGCGTTCCATCTAAATTTTCTAAAATGCCCATAAAATAGGCTTACACATACTTCTTGTTAAAATTTATCAAGGGATATTTTGAAAAAAAAACATGAAATGATGATGAAACAAGTAAATATGATGGTATCATCTCCTTTTTGAAGACACAAGTTTTATCTATTTATGTTAATATTCCAAAAAAAAAACTACCAATCAATTTCATAAACTCATATGTTAATTCATCAAAACGACATAGACGGGGCAAGAAACAAATAACATTTGAATCTAGCTCCTTTATCAGCATCTAGTATTTCTTTTATTGTTCTACGCAAATCATGTATCTATCAGCAACTTCTATAAACAACAAGTAGTTGGTTACATATTCTATCAAGCTACAAATCTTTTATTAAAGAAATCAAGCTCATTCTACATTAAACATAAAGTAACACGATCTAAAATTCCAGGACATGAGAAAGGATGTTAAGATCTTCATTAGCAGGATGAAATGGTTCTAGAACGTTGGTAAATTTTCCAGCAACCAATGATCTATTTTCAAACAAAATTCATAAAATTAGACAACACTTCTTAGATCTGAAGCATGATGCCATGATGACATCATGTATACGAAAGGAAACTAAGGGCCTGTTTACTTTCCGCTTAATGATTTGATTCTATACAGCTCTTAATTAAGTAAAAATTGTTGTTTCTTTGTCACTTAATCTGAAAATTGACTTGTTTCTAGATGACATAGAATCAAACACCCCTTCCCATTAAAAGGCAAATGGAGAAAAAAAAGAAAGTAAACAGCTAACTCGTTCCTTGATACTTTAAGCAGGATACTCTTAAAAAACTGTAAATGGTAGTAAGAGTGTTGCAGAACTCGGAATTACTCGGGGAGTAATCGGTTTTTGCAACTCAGGGAGTACACGGTCAAACTCGGTCAAAAATCGAGACTGCTAGGAAAATCGGTCAAAACTCGGGAATACTGGGAAAATAAGTCAAAATTGGTCAAAACTCGGTCAAAATATGTCAAAGTCAAACTTGGTCAACATCCGAGTACTCCCCAAGTTGCCGAGTACTCCCTAAAAAGTCCCTAACGAGTACCCCCCGAATAGAGATTTTGCAACCTTGCGTAGTGGGGAATTAATATGATATCTTTGTTTTCCTCTATATCTAAATAAGTTATAGGTTGTTTGACCAAAAAAGGTCAATATATATCTCTATTTTGAAATGTGCTATAGTTTAGGGACGAGAAGAAATTACTAACCTGATAACGATTAGAATAAAGAGAAATGAGTACACGAGCAGCTTAATAAATCGATACTTTTTTTCAGCGTTAACGTATCTGAAGATTTCGGTTACATCTATTAGATGTTTTCTATTCGTGTACCTGAAACACGTGAAAATATAATGTGTGAGAAATGGTCACAAAACGGGAAAGCAAAATGGTAGCAAAATGGGCGGGTTGGACAGACTGAGTAGTAGATCAAACCAGGTGACTTATCAGAATTCAGAACACGTTTTATGGTGCATTCTGTAGATAACTAGTGTGTCAAATATTATTACAATACTATCATACTAGTATATTATTTCAACAAAGAATTCAAACTAGTATGAATAAAATAAGTTGGAAGGTCTTATGGGCTGAAAATACACTTTGGATAACCTTTGAGTTTTGACCCATTCCTTTTAGGCTATATAGTACTTTCATTCCACCCTTTTGCCGTTCTGAGGATCAAAACAACCAGACTGGACCCACTAATAAGCAAATGGGTCAAAAGTGCAAGTTGCACGCACCACAAATAAATGTTGAAATAATTAATCTTACGTATATTGTTGTTTGTAACTAAAAAACGGAACTTACAACATGAGATTGTAGACGGCAATCGGAAGTGTAAGAAGGAACATGAACCAATAGCCTGTCACGAGAAGAAAAACAGAACAAAGAACATGTAGTACCATTTCGGGGATTACAACAGCATTAATACTAGATGATGATTCATATGGGTTCATGTGGTCAGACTCCAAATCCGTTAGGCACACAATCTGCAAGTTCAGTCGATAATGTTAGATACTACTTGAGAAAAGTCCAAAATTCAGTTAAGTACAGACCAGCAGCAAAAGTTAAAGTGTGAGAAACATAATGAGAAAACAAGAAATCTAGCTGCAACAACTAGAGGTGGCATTTTCGACCCATTTACTGGTCAAATAGAAAAATTTTTACCTAAAAGGAATTCATCAAGTGGATCAAACGGAACAAAGCTCACCCAAAGTGTATTTTTAATGCTTATAGCCACATAACGCTTTTATATAAGCAAATTACACTATCACTACGATATATGTTACAGTTATTGTGCATGTAGAAACTTAAAGATAGCACAATTAACAATTTACTTAAAGTGAACAAGCATTTCAGTTTGCAAGTCAATTGAATCCACTCCAATTCAACCCGTACCGTTACAAATTGCTTCCCACTTTTTCAACTTACCAAAAAATTAAAGAAAACAGATACACAAAAAAGCCCTCATTATCTTGAAAAAATTGAAATAAACAGTACTAAGGCCTTCCATAAATTATTTAAGTTCTCTCAAGTGCATAATATATAAAAAAGATTGCAGCTTTATATTAAACAATATGTATCTCACTTGAACAAATTAAATACTGTAAATAAGTTAGGCCATGGCAACAAAAATCAAAAAATGAACTTGTACAATTTACAGATTTCATTACTGAGATAATAAAGTACAATTTTTGCACAAAGGGATAATCACAAATCTTGATCAAAACCTAAACCTAATTTTACATCAGATAAAAACAAATAATTTTATTCGAGGATTTGAATGAGGAGGGGATACCTGATAGAGATTAGAGGCGATTAAGGCCATGTTGATGATAAAATACAAGAACCATAAAATTACTTCCCACATTATTTGTTATTAATTTAAAATTAATTGTTAAATAACGATTGTATAAACAAGCACAGAAATTAGGGTAATCAAGAACTTGTGGGATGTTGTAAGTTTATAAAATTTTGCAACTGTTCGTAATTTTTTGTGAGAGAAAAGTTAGTTTACACACAACTGAATATCCAAATAGAGTATGAAGAGTTGAACCGTGGAGATCGGTTGGGTTGGGTTGGGTTGGGTTGGGTTGGGTTCGGTAAGTTGGGTTCGATTAGGTTAGGTTAGAGTAGATTGGGTTGGTATGTGTTAGATTGGGTTGGGTTATGGTGCAAGCTTAAGAAGATGACAAATAGGGATGACAATGCATAGTATAGGAAACGGGTGAAGCTCCATTTATTTATTTTAATCCATATACATATCCATTTATAAAATTTCATCCATCCATATTAATATTCGTCGGGTGAAGCGGGTTAATGAATAATTATTCATATCCATTTAAATTTATTTTATGTTTAACAATTATAAGCGGTGATTCACTGTATACGATCCAAAGTAATATTTCTTAATAGTTTATGCCACCGAAAGTCACATTTTTACAAATCTATATAACAAATAGTCAACAAATGGCCTATTAAACGTGTAAACATATCGATTACATGTAAGTTGCTTACTTTTTAATTACATGGAATCACATTTAAACCACCAAAGTACGATAAATACATTTTATAATTTAAACAAAACATTATATTTTTAGAGAAAATATAAAGAAAGATGAGTATAATTAATGAAATATCACTACATAAATGATATTAATTCGAGTGATAAATTTATATATTTAGTTATTTCGAGCGAAAGCGGGTTCATTCATGGATGATACTTTTCATCCATATTATAACAACCCTCACTTTTCCATTCTGAATTTACCAGATTTTCATTTCCTGATCCTGTGTATTGTCATTAGGGTTGTTATTCACATAATTAAATGCTCTACAATTAAAGCGTGTCATTAATAACTCGAAACCCTAACCTCAAATATTAATTTAAAACCCTAATCTTGTAAACCCTAAATCTAACTCTATACATTAAATGCTAAACCCTAATACCATTTAATATTAGATATTAAACCCTAAACTCTAATACTAAATAAATAATGTAAACAATATGTATTAATATTAAATGTGACATTTTATAACTATTAAAAACTAATGAACTAATTAGAACTAAATCGACAATTAATAAAAGTTGGGGACTAATAATTAAAATAAAATGTAATTTAAATAAAATGTAACTTTAGTAATAATAATAATATTAACTTTAAAAAGAAAAATATATATATATATATATATATATATATATATATATATATATATATATATATATATATATATATATATATATATATATTCGGCTAGAATAAATATAAAAAAAATAAATAAATAATAAAAGACTTGATCAATAAGTCATTCCTAATCCTAGCCTAACTCTAATTACTTGCATCCTAATCTAATTCAAAGTCCTTGATCAACAAGTCTTTCATGAATCCTAGTTTGAACCCAACTCTTGAAACTTATCTATAAAAGGGCTCATGTTTTCCCTTATTTGCATCACAAAATTTAAACACACAGATCTCATTCATAAACTGCAAGAAGTCGACAGCCCTTCAGCTCTTTTCTTTTTTTTTGGCGACACATAAACATCCCTCACCTAGTTGCTTTCTTCGACTGTTTTCCCACCTCTTCCCTCTTTTTCTGTCGACTAAACAAAACCCCAAAACAGTCGACATATAACCCTCAAAACCCTTCACCTGCATCGACTAAACAGACCTCCAAAAATCTGCTGCTGCAGTCGACATTCACCACCACCAAAACAGCCTGCTTTTGTCACCTTTAACCTCCACAAAACGAATTCCTGTTCAGCCCCATAATCCTCCATCTGTGCAGCCCTTTTCGCCACCAAAACAGCCTATATTCGTCATTGTTTCCTGCTGCTATTCAGCTCTTGTTTCGATCACCATAACAGCTCAACAGCCTGCTGTACTCCTACTTGTTTGGGAGCCAAGAACAGCCTCAAAATAGGTCCATAGCTGCTGCGTTTGTTCCTGCTGTTTTGCTAGTTCTGCGAATCAAAACAAACCCAAAAGACTTTGTTTGGGTCGTGATTGCTAGCTAAATTCTTGCTGCTGTTTTAGTCCACCATCATCATTCATTCTCTTGTTCTTAATCTCCTAAGGTATAACTAAACCCTAAGGCTAATCATATTTATAAATTATGTTTTAGTTATTGTATTTAATTATGATCTTGAAGTATTATAAATATGAATATAGTATGAATTAATAATGATTATGGATTATAAACTTGATCATGGTGTTAGTAATATGAATTGATTATGAAACTAGTTATTAGAGTTAAAAGTTCATGGATAAATAATATAAGCAAAAGATTAAATTAATGAATAATGATTAATGAATAAGGTATGATAAAAGATTATGGTTAAGTTAAAAGTAATAAGGTTATTATGATTATAAAGTGTTAATAATTTGTAAATTAATAAGAATATTAAAAATTATAATTAATAAGTATTATGATATGGTGCATGAAAGATTATGATTTAGGTTAAGTAATTAGTTTGATAAAGAACTAGTTTAATAAGTATGATTATGATGTAGTAATAATTTGTTAATGTTTAATGAAAAGGTTGAAAATATGATCATAAAGAATATGATTATGGCATAAGATATGAGTATGAATTGATTAGGTTAATAAGTTACTAGGTTATGAATAATTATTAAGATTATGATTTTATGTGATGAGTAATGATATTAGGTTATGATCATGAATAAAAGTTATGATTTTATGTGCATAAGTTCGATTAATAGGTAATAATGATAATGATATACATGCATGCATGCATGCATGCATGCATACGTACGTATGTACATGTATATTGTAGGTATATGTGTATTGTGTAAGTTATATAAGGTTAGTAAATAATAAGAAAGTAATAAGCATATATATACGTATCATCTTACACTTATTTATATGTAACACATATACCTAATATATATATATATATATATACTATATAGTGATGAACATGTATAATAATAATAAAGAATATATATGTATGTATCATATAGGTATAACATAATAGTTGATTATTAAAGTAATTAATAATACTATTAGTATAACCTATACACTTATCTATATAGTAACACTTAAGTACACTAAGTATATTATCACTTATATAAATATAACTTTTCTCGAGAACGATCACTGTTGATATAGTTTACTATATTAATAAACAAACTTTATGTCTATTAGACATTAACTAATCGAATATAATATCTCTAGGTTGAGATCTCCGTGCTCAACACTCCGATCATATAACTTGCTTGGAATATCTATCTGCTATTAAGGTGAACTTCATATCCTCACTTTTAACTATCTTTATATACTTGTTTTGAACTTTTGGGGTGAGACACATGCTTGCTTTCAAACTATTTTACGCTTAGACACAAGTACTCGAAAACTTTATTTTGATTAGTTCAAACTGTGCTAACATGCTTTGATTCATGCTAAATCCCTGCCATGATATCGTTAATTGCTACGTATATAGGCAAGCTTATTTATTGTGAGTAGCGCTATTGAGAGTGACGTCTCTATCCGGATGACCGTTGGTCAATGGATACATAATAATGATTCAACGACACGAATGTGATGTGTTTAGGGTAACTTATGGTTAGTTTCGATATCATATATACCAGCACTACTACCGAACTGATTAAACTTTATAATTAAATCTTGTTGTCTAAAAACTTGGTTATTATTGATAAACCTATGTTGTTCACTCAACCATTTTTGGTTGACACTTTAAGCATGTTTTGTCTCAGGTGAAGATTGCTAAAGATTATTTGCTATTTGGACTTTGCTGCTTTTGGAGTCCGCATATCATCATTCATATTATTGCATTAGAACATTTTAGATTACATTTAAATTTTAAGGAGTCATTTGTAATGACTTAATACTTTCCGCTGCTTATAATACATTGGTTTTTAACTAAAACGTCTCATATAGAGTCGTTCTCGTTTATACATACTTGTGTTGTGATATTGTGAAGTCATATTTTCCCGGCCCTATTTGGGGGTATGACAGAGTGGTATCAGAGCCAGGTTGTTATAGAGAACCAGGATTGCATTTTTATGTGTGCCTTATGTGTTAGTTAGGTGCTTTAGCAATCTATAGGTCTATAACCTTTCCTGTTTTAGTTTCTAGTGCATTTTCCCCTTACATTCTATTCGTGCTTTTGCGTCATCCTTAGAACCTACCTAATTATCTCTCTTTCTTTTCATTTAGGATGTCTCGCCTTAACCCGATCGTCATTTCTGACCCAGAGAGATCCTACTCAGAAAGATCTGTCCGCACACCGACTTATGGACCCGTTTCCCCGCCATTATCACCAACTCACCCAAATTATATCCCTGCTAGTCCACCACACTCCCCTCATTTGGAAGAATCCCACACTAATGCTAACTATGATGGGGATGACGAGGAGGAAGAGTTTGTGGAAGAGATGATTGAAGAAGAAGTGGAAGAGGAGCCTTCTAAGGAAGAACCCGAGGAAGAATCCAAGTCCGAGCCCTCCGTTGCCTTACCTCCTTCTTTAAAAAGAAAGGAACCCGAAACATCAAAAACCGAGAGTTCAAGTTCATCCAAGGAACCCGGTCTTACCACTGTACCAGTGCTTTGCAAGAACTCTGTTGAACATGCTAAGGTAAAGAGTGATTTACAAGAAGTGAAGACATAATATGGTAAGATAAAGGAACTTCTTGATGGACAATTTAGTACGCTTGAAGATCAACAAGAGGAATTGTCAAAATACTCATATGATGTGTATAACATCTTTAGAAAGACTGCTAGGAGACATGATAGAGAGATTGAGCTTCAAGATCAAAGGATTGAGGAACTAGAGAAGGAGGTGCAGTTTCTCAAGGATCTTCTGTGAGAACATTTTCAAGACCCAACCCCCATCACCTAAGAATTTGATCTTAGGATTTCTTTTCTATTTCCGTATTAGTTTTCGTTCATTGTAAAGGCTTTGCCTAAACCTACTATCTTAGTTTCGTTTCGTGTTTATTCTAGTTTCGTTTCGTGTGTAATAAAAGATGTTAGTTATCTTTGTGATGCTTAATGAAATTCAAGTGTTTTTAAAACAACTCGTTATTTCTCCTATCTATTTTCCTAATATATGTTGTGTGAAATTTATGCATCATTAAACAAACTTATAACTTACTGGTACCATAACTCTTCGACTAATACTGTTGTATGTTTTGAAGGTCAATGGCTCAACCAACTCGTGGCGCTAACGCTCTTCCAAATGTCACTTTGACTCCCGCACAATTTCAACAACTGTTGGCTGCCGCGCAAGGCAATGGCAACAATGGCGCACCTCGAAACCTTTCTACTATTTGTTCTCATCAAAGTTTTATAAGCTACCCGCCCCCTATATACAAGACTACTGAAGGACCTGGGCTTAGTAATATAGAAATGGTGAATGCTGATCTCATGAGCTACACCAACCGATTTCAAGAGTTTGCTCTCATGGCTACTCTCGAGTATCTAGGGATCCAATGCTACATCAATGGATTACCTGATGAAGTCCGGAGAGATGTTATCTTGGAGAACCCGGGAACCATACGAGAAGCTGCTTGCATGGCAAGCTATTTCATCGACAAACATAAGGAGAAAGAAGGTACAAAAAGGAAGAGAGAAGGAATGGGGCAAGAAAATCCTAAAAGCAAATTTAACAAGCTTTACAAGGGAAAATTTAACAAGTTGTATAAGGGAAAACGTCCTTATTACAAAAGATGTGAGAGACATCATGAAGGATGGTGTAAGGCCAAGTGCACCAAGTGCAAAAAGGTGGGTCACGTAGCCAAGAATTGTAGAGTTGTTATTCCATCAACCAAAACTCCAGCCACAAAAACAAATGCAACCGTTCCTACTTGCTATAACTGCGGAGGAGCAGGGCATTTCAAAAATCAATGTTCGGATAAGAAGAAGAATGAAAAGGCACAATGAAGAGTTTTTGGAAACCAATAGACATTTAAATTTTTCATTTACATAGTGTTCTTTATGTTACCATTTAGTACTTTTACATTTTGGAAGATTTCGTTAAGTTTCTGTAATACTCTGGTTATTTTCTTTTAAATGAATGAATGATGTTATTTTCTTTCCTTTCATTTTCCATTGAATTATTCGCCTCGAAGAAGATGCATATTGACTAGATGACATAGTAGTAACTTTATGGAGTGATAAAAGTATGATTTAGAATAATATAACGACACTTGATCAACGTAGTTATATTATGATAGGTCATGCAGAAATCCTAATGTATCACGATGGAAATAAGATTTGATCAACCTTAGGACCATTGTGTACCATTACCTACTCCTTATCACTATATTGTCAACTAAAAATATCAACCCTAGACATTATATATCCTTCACTTGTCAATTATCCACGCCCGGTGCTGTACCTAATCCATCTGGACGAATACATTACATTTAGTTACATCGCGAGGTACTTGACCTCTATATGATACATTTTACAAACATCTCATTCGTTTTTAAAAGTTAAACTTTCATTACATCGAAAGTTGACGGCATTCATACCATTTCATAATATATCCAACTATAATTGACTTAATAATAATCTTGATAAACTCAAGGACTCGAATGCAACGTCTTTTGAAATATGTCATGAACGACTCCAAGTAATATCTTTAAAATGAGAAAATGCACAGCGGAAGATTCCTTTCAAACCTGAGAATAAATTTGCTTTAAAGTGTCAACCAAAAGGTTGGTGAGTTCATTAGTTTATTGTAATCAATCATTTGCATAATTTTAATAGACCACAAGATTTCCTTTATTCAATAATCATACACTCGCAAGTGTTTAAAAATCATTCATATGGATTGAAAACCTGGTAACCGAGATCTACCTTTAGAATTCTCGTCAATTAGGGCGTCTGTTCCCTAATTCTTAGGCTACCAAGCTAAAAGGGGTGATATTCGATTCGATAATCCAACCATAGAATGTAGTTTCAAGTACTTGTGTCTATTTCCTAAAACAGTTATAAAAGCAGCGCATGTATACTTAGTCCCAAAAATATATATTGCAAAAGCATTTAAAAAGGGAGAAAATGAAACTCACAATATTGTATTTTGTAGTAAAAATACATTTGACGACACTGAACAAGCGTAGGGTTGGCCTTGGATTCACGAACCTATATCATTTGTATATTTATTAATATACATAATCGTAATCGATCAAATTTATATATATATATATATATATATATATATATATATATATATATATAACTTTATTAGTTATATTATTTTTATATTGAATGTATATATATATATGTGTCATTTATTCATTTTGTTATATAAAAATATTAATTTTCGTTATGTTATATGTATTAAATATATTTTTAATATATATATATATATATATATATATATATATATATATATATATATATATATATATATATATATATATATATATATATATATATATATATCATTTGTATATTAATAATAGTAGTTATAATAATTCCAAAATAATATTAATAGTGGTAAAAAAATGATAATAATTATAATATTAATAATAGTAATAATATTAATATTAATATAATTATAGTAACGATAAAAAAATCATAAATTTAGTATTAATTATAATAAAGTTTTAATAATAAAAGATGTGTTATACATACTTATACAATCCATAAATTTATTTAATTTTTTTACGTATTCATAATATTATTTATTGTCATTACTAAAGATTTTATCTCTATTTATATCATACTTATCGTACTCATGTTCATAATATCATCCATAATCTTTAATGTCAATAATAACACTAATAATAATAATAATAATAATAATAATAATAATAATAATAATAATAATAATAATAATAATGATAATAATAATAATATAATGATATTAATAATAATAATATTTCATTTTAACTCATTATTCAATTACAAGTATAATCATGTTCGTGTTTATAATCTGTATATGTATATAACTTTAACTAATAACTGTTTTGATAATAATGCTAGTAATAAGGTTAACGATAATAATCAAAATAATAATTTTAATCATAGTTATATATTATCTTATACTTATAATTTTTTTATCTTTATCTTTTAAATCATAATACTAATAATTTCAGAATTATCTTATTTTGTTATCTTTCTATTATCATCTTTTATATCCTAATTATAATTATATTCATAAGCATAATAATAATATCAATAATCAACAATGGTAACAATAATAATCATAATAATAATAATAACAATAATAATAATAATAATAATAATAATAATAATAATAATAATAATATAATAATAATAATAATAATAATAATAATAATAATAATAATAATAATAATAATAATAATAATAATAATAATAATAATAATAATAATAATAATATGAATTTTTAAGATGACTACCTCAAGGAATAAGCCTTTAAAAAAATCATCCCTGCCTAGGCTCGAACTTGAGACCTTTCGCTAACCTGAATCACCTCTTAACCATTCCTCCATTCATTGTTTTCCAAATATAATTTATGTTAATATAAAGATGACCCGAATTTTACTTGTTCTTCTTTTTCATTAGAATTTAATCGACCAAAAACTAGTTTCCAAATCACCACATCAATTTTTTTTGATATACTACAATTAATTATAGAAATTAACATCAGTTATTCGTATTATTTTAGAAAACTAAAAAAAATAAAAAAAAAATAAAGAAAAACGCTACTAGTCGCGACTGTCTCTTTAAAAAAAAATTTTCTTTTCGAATTTGATCACGTAATGGTATATGGTTGTAACATGAAATAGTTTGTAAATCTTTAATAGAAACTATTGGAATCATCCATTTAAATCAAATCATCACAGAAATCTTTAATTTGGTGATGAACAATTGTTGACTTTTTGTTTTCAAAAACTTTGACTCACAAATTCGAATTCATTTTGAAAAATTGGAGAGTAAAAATTTATAGAAAGTTCAACTAGATGAATCCTAACATAACTGCAATTTTATATTTTTAAAATTTATTCGATTTCGAGCTATTGCTAATCCCTGTCAAGAACACTAAGAACACTAAATCGAATCTTGAATTTTAGAGCGTTTTAGATTATAATTACAACATGAATTGTGTTAGAAATCATTAATAGAAACTTTCTGAATCATTAATTGATCTTTAAACATTGAAACGAACTCGAATTTAATCTTTGTTCATATGTTTGACTTTTTGAAAAAAAGCTTTGACTCGTAAATTCGAAGTTAATAGAAAGAATTAGAACTTGAAAACTTACAGAGAGTTTAATTAGATCATTCCTAACACTCCTGCATTACTAGATTCTGGAAATTTATTCTCAATTGAGCTATTGATAAAAATTTACTCATACAGGGGACTTGGTTTCTTTTTCTGTAATTTTTTTTGGGTGTTTGATTCTAACACTGGATGTAGTAGACAATATATAACGAAGATTTTTCTATTTTGAAACGTGATTGAAGTAGACTTATAACAAAAAATCCGATAGAAACAAAATTAAATACTGTATGGATGGAGAAAATATAACAGATTCGTACCATTCCCCTTTTTTCAATAATTTATATAATTAATATTAATAATTAATAATTATATTAATAATAATAATAATAATAATAATAAATATATTAATAATAATAATAATAATAATAATAATAATAATAATAATATTAATACTAATAATCATAAAAATGATATTAATAACAATGGTAATGATAATAATAATAAATTGTGTTATTTTCTAATAACTTTAATAATAATGCTAATAATAATAATTTATAATAATAATAATAATAATAATAATAATAATAATAATAATAATAATAATAATAATAATAATAATAATAATTACTTGTGATAGTATTAATACCTAATAATAATACTAACATTAATCATAGTAATTAAAATTATAAATTTACTACTAATTATAATAATGATGATATTAACAATGACATCAATAATATTATTGCAACAAATCAAATATTTCAAATTTTATATTTATGCATATAATAATATTAATAATACCGATTAATATTAGTATTTATTTTTTTTATTTTTTTTATCAAAATGGAGTACTAATAATAATCTTAATAACTATATTTAATTTGTATTTACATTTAATTTACTAATCTTACATATTATTAATCATGTGGTATATATTATATAATAACACCTTTTGAATATTTAATATTTATACATTAAAATGTACCTATAATCAATGATTATGTATGGAAATTATATATACATATATATTTAGATTTCTTTTAATAACAACTTTAGTATCTTATATATTAATTTACCTATTTAATTCATATAATTAAATTGTATTATTTCAAATCATTATATATATATATATATATATATATATATATATATATATATATATATATACATATATATTTACATACAATTGTTCGTGAATCGTCGGAAATGGTCAAAGGTTAATTGATTACATGAATAAAATTTTCAAAATTTTTGAGACTCAACATTACGGACTTTGCTTATCGTGTCGGAAACATATAAAGATTAAGTTTAAATTTGGTCAGAAATTTCCGGGTCGTCACAAAAATAAAGAATATATATGTATGTATCATATAGGTATAACATAATAGTTGATTATTAAAGTAATTAATAATACTATTAGTATAACCTATACACTTATCTATATAGTAACACTTAAGTACACTAAGTATATTATCACTTATATAAATATAACTTTTCTCGAGAACGGTCACTGTTAATATAGTTTGCTATATTAATAAACAAACTTTATGTCTATTAGATATTAACTAATCGAACATAATATCTCTAGGTTGAGATCTCCGTGTTCAACACTCCGATCATATAACTTGTGTGGAATATCTAGCTGCTATTAAGGTGAACTTCATAGCCCCACTTTTAACTATCTTTATATACTTGTTTTGAACTTTTGGGGTGAGACACATGCTTGCTTTCAAACTGTTTTACGCTTAGACACAAGTACTTGAAAACTTTATTTTGATTAGTTCAAACTGTGCTAACATGCTTTGATTCATGCTAAATCCCTGCCATGATATCGTTAATTGCTACGTATAAAGGCAAGCTTAGTTATTGTGAGTAGCGCTATTGAGAGTGACGTCTCTATCCGGATGACCGTTGGTCAATGGATACATAATAATGATTCAACGACATGAACGTGATGTGTTTAGGGTAACTTATGGTTAGTTTCGATATCATATACACCAGTACTACTACCGAACTGATTAAACTTTATAATTAAATCTTGTGGTCTAAAAACTTGGTTATTATTGATAAACCTATGTTGTTCACTCAACCAATTTTGGTTGACACTTTAAGCATGTTTTGTCTCGGGTGAAGATTGCTAAAGATTATTTGCTATTTGGACTTTGCTGCTTTTGGAGTCCGCATATCATCATTCATATTATTGCATTAGAACATTTTAGATTATATTTAAATTTTAAGGAGTCATTTTTAATGACTTAATACTTTCCGCTGCTTATAATACTTTGGTTTTTAATTAAAACGTCTCATATAGAGTCGTTCTCGTTTATACATACTTGTGTTGTGATATTGTGAAGTCATATTTCCCCGGCCCTATTTGGGGGTATGACCCATATCCATATCCATATCCATTTCGGTTCATCCATATTCATATCCATATCCATTTAGATCTTCCATATCCACGAATAATCGGGTGGATATCCACTGGATCGGGTATCCATTGTCATCCCTGACAGATGAACCAATGAGATTAAAGCGTATGATGTAAGCTTTTGATTGCATCTATGTATGTAAATCACTTGGTAATAACAACTTAAACAAAGATTACAAAAAGATGCTCCAAACAAACGGTTTTGATTTTGGATTGGACCGAAAAGTTGCAATTTCTAAGGCGCGCAAAATAGGTGTATTCGGGTGTACCATCGTGTGTACGGATGAAGAGTCTCTTGTTAAGATGCTTGAATCTACCTCGGTTTGTTTTGGGTTGGTTTTGATTTCACCCTTTGAATCGAGACCTGGCTACTTTTCCCTGTTCACGTGAATCGAACATAAGGGCATCTCTGCTAAATACGCTGCCGTTGAAAACATTGAAACAGTTGTTTCTCAAACTAGGGTTGCTCTGCGCGTGTCAAAACCTTAGGCCACTCTTAGAAATATGGGGTCGTACCTTGTGTTTATCAAATCATCTCACTTCGAGCATATTCATGAGCTTTTTGAAGTTGAGTAATGGGCTTAAGGCTCAGATTTAGGGTAACGAGGTTGATGACATCTCATCCATACCTCGATTGATCGAAGATATGTCCCCTTCGGACTTAGTTTCAAGAGTTAATCGTGTTGTGTTAAATAGGTCTGAAACTGTCTTGGTGATGTACTTGATGCGGGTCAATCTGCGCGTGGACAGGTTGTTGGTTCTCACATGTATGTGAACCATGATAATGAAGTTTAATCAACTCTAGTTGATGTGGGTATTTTTGGTATCAAGGTTTTTAAAGATGGTGTTGAAGCTTCGATCCATGCCGACGTTGATGCGGAGGTTTCTAAAGTCCCTTTAGAATTCGATTCTCCAACCAATGGTACTAAGAAAATTGGATGATGGATCCTTGGCATGCCCGTGTTACGGTAAAAGATGCGAATAACTATGGCTCAAGGAGTAGAGGTTTGCTAGAGATTACAAGGTTCCCTTTTAATGTGTTTCGTGTATGACTAAGTTTTTTTAAAAGAAGAAAAGTCCAGTATTGATGGCTCACTTTTTTTTTTTTTGCCTAAATAGGCTGAAAATTTAGTTATTGGTAATGTGGATCATGGTACCGTTAACGATGTGTACTGGGTAGTTTTGTTCAGGTCTGGGTATTTATGTTCTTCTTACTTCGAGAAGTTCCAATGCATTGTTCACTAGGATTCCCGTATTAGTACAACGGTAACCTTCAAGCAAGTCAAAGACAAATTGATCAATCCAGAGGTGAGAGGTAGAAAAGCATCCAAGATAGTGGATAAGAATAGTGGCTAGCTTATGTGCTTGTTTCGCATTTAAGGATATTGTCAGTTTGTTTACATGTTTATGATGCTATGTTATTTTTCCTATTTGTTGTCTTCTATTGAGGTCCTTATTAGTCTTTTAGGTTTATGTGTTTCGTTTACTTTTAATTTGATTTTCTTAGTTTGGTTGCTAGTTTGTTGGTTGATATGTCACCTCGCTCAGAGTTCACCTTCTTTAGGTTTAGCGTTATTTGGTGTTAAGTTGTGAGACATTTTTTTCCTGGTTGGTCATGTTATATGTTCCTAGTCACGGGTTTTCACTTCTCAGTGAGTGAAAAATTTGTCCTCGGGTTTACATTGAAAGCTGTAAGGAACTAGATTAGAGTGAATAGTTCCTTATCATTTTATCAAATCTTTTCGAAGGTTTAACTGTTAAGTCAAATTTTTAAAACATGCTACGGTCAGACCGTTGATTCAACCGTCTGGTTTTTGAAATTTGATGGATAAACTTGAACTTGATATAGTGGGATTTGTTTTGTTCGTTTGATAGATAAGTAAATGATGTAAAAATAAGAGCAAAGAAAACGAAAACCATGATTTATAATGGTTCGGGAGGACCTTAACTATGACTCTTTATTCCATTCCTCAATTTTTCCAAATTGAGTTTCTTTCACTATGATTCTCCAAACCCGGCGGAGGGCCGAATACTACAAGAATTCTTCAAAAGCCACACCATACAAATCTCGATGTCCTATTAAGAGATTCCAGACCACCACGATCACTATGTGCTCTTATCACAAGAACCTAATGTTCTCAGCTGTGAAACGATCCTACTTCATAAATCCCTTTTAGGAAGTATCGCACTAGTAAACTTACAACAAATAGTTCTACTTAGTAGTATTTCTCTTGCTAGATTCACTAAAAATGATCTTTTAATCTTTAGTGCTTGAATACTATCTGTATCAATATGATTTGGAGTGCAAGGGTGAGTTTCCAAGGCCTTCAATCCTTTGAACTTGAAGGCCAGAGACATGACTAGTATACAAGATCACAGTCATGCCTATGATTGACCGTTACTTGACCGTAGGCCTGCTGCTTCTGAATTACCGTCTGTTGATAGCCGTTCAAGAGCTATTCTTTTTGAATTTTTCCTTTTGTTTGATGACTTTAGAGAGACACTAGATCTTAAGAGTGTCGTTGACTACTATCTTCAATTTTTGGAGGTATGCTTTTGATGTGGACATGAGCTTACACAAAGGGAAAGCATCTTTACTTTGACCTTTCTTAATTTATACCATAACTGGTAAACTTGGATTTCAGTTTCAAGACAACTAGCATCCTTCCAAGATAGTTGATAAGAGTGATTGTTCATACGTCGTTATTATGAGCCGACTACGTTTATCCCGCTTGACCTCCATAATCATCCAAACTCCTTTCACTTGAATGAACGTTGATGTTCTGGAGCCGTTTCAATTTTCTTGTTTCAAACATCATAACCATGTAAACCCCTTTAGTTTTTATATACATCCCCAGCGGTTTTTATTTAGATTTAATCACCATAACCTTTCAAGGTTCTTCATTCGAGCATATTAAGAAGATTTTCTCAACTATATAAATATAATTCTCGGGATACACTTAGAGTAGTGTATGTGAGCACTTTTGACAACTTATGTATGGTAGGTCAACTTCTATGTAGTTGGGACTTTGATGACCGTTCACTAACGTTTAGATCTTTGCTTTAGATAAGATCGACATGATTTATTCGTGACATTTCAAAATCATGATCATGTTGTTCATGTGACATTTTAAATCATTAGAACAAATAAGTATGCACGTCCGTTCACTTTTGTCGACTTATTTATGTTTTTAGAACTACATGGTTTATGTATGGAAGGTCAATTATACTGTTTAGCTGTGTTATCAACCGTAATCATATCCTTTATAAAACGCCTCTTTAGATTTATACGTTGGGTGTGATGGTCGTTTACTAGAAATAATGTAGGTTCATGAACCTGCGTGTTTACTTTATCGTTACTTGTCATTACTCATAATTGTTGTCATCATCATAACTTAGATTAACATTTGAATATTAACGTTGAGCTTACAGCAACAAAAAGATTTGAAGGGCCCTTTCAGTTTTGATGAAAGGTCACTGGCTCTATATAAGTTTATTCATTTTTTGCCAAAAATAAAAGAAAATACACGGTTGTCAGTTTTTTAACCCATTTAACAATTTAAAAATAGATTCAAAACATCTAATTGTTACAATTGATCCAAACACTAGCCTGATTGACATGATCCTTTGATCAATTTGACATCTCCATTGTACCAAACCCCACTACAAACCAAATAAATTACACTATCACAATACAAGTATCGAACCAACCATTGAACATTATTGGACCATCGAAATTAATGAGTTATTAAAGACTTATATATTAAATTTGAAAAGATTTAATGCATTAAATAGAACTTATCTTATACCCTAAGAGCATGAATTAACCAAATTCAAATAAATTAAATAAAAAAATTATTAAAGTAAATTACAGTGTATAATAAATGAACATGTTTCAATAAATAAAAATAGATAAAAATTTCAATTATCACTAGATTTGAAAACACTATCACCATGAAATTTGAAATTCGAATTTGATCAATTATTTAAGAGGTACTTTAATCTTTATAAGATATTTGTCTACAAATATTAATTAATCAATCATTATAATTTTTCTTCTATACTAAAAGAGCCCGAAATTTCCGTCGTCCTATTCATTAAAAAGTTCAAAACGACATTTGCCACTCAAAAGCGCGTCCTTTTAGTGCTTCAAAGTTCAAACATAGATGTATTCAGATGGTTCCCCAGCTAATTACGCTCCAATTCTTCACCTAATTCTCACCAGAGATGGTTCTTTCACCATTTTGATTTCTTGGTTAATTTTTCACGCTCCCGATTTCTATACTAATCCAATTCTATGAGATAGAATCATGTAGTAACGTTTGAAGTTACGATTTTCATTTGATTGTTATTTTCAATCAACGTCGCAAAATGGGGTGGGAAGTGTTTGAATAGTTTGTTTCACAAGATTGAGAATTAGGTTTCAATGAGCTTGAGAAGGAAGCTTTTCTTAATTGATTAGAGAACGATTTGGAGAAATGATTGTGTTCAAACACAACTCAAAATTACCGCCTTTTGCTGCTGTTAATAAAGGTCACCACATCTTTTTAAGTATGAGATATCGTATCAATTTGGTGTAGGTTTATTTGTCACTGGAGTTTTCGTTATCTGTCTCAAGTGTTGTTTAAGCTGTTAGAGGTATTGTATTTACTATAGTTGTTAATTTTTGGTTTTTGTATTTTGAACTATCGATTTCTGATTTGTTCGTTGTTTTGTTTAATGGTTATTTTTTATAAAATGTCTTTGTTTTGCTGTTAATGTGCTATGTTATTGTGTATTAGAATTTTATCAAACCAAAAACATCATGGTATAAAGATTTCGGATTTGAGTGCTTGATTTGTGGAAAAGAGTAGATCGAATGTTTTAACTCCAATAACTGTGCGAACCACGAATTGAAATCTGGATTTTAAGGGCGTAAAACAATTAATGGGATTAACCTTATTCGATTAGAATCGAATAAGTTAATATCTTAGAGTGGAGATTAACTTCGATAACGACCAGAATCTTTATCGGAATTGTATTATCAGCTGGAGAGATGTTACTGTCATTAATTTGGGCACAGTAACATTAATGCATCGAATGTTGTTGAATGAGTGATCTTGTTCGTGTATTTATAAATGTTATGAGGGAATGGTGACGTGGCACATGTCCCTTTCATGGTTGTAACAAACTTTGTTGATCCCAAGGATCGACGTGGCACCTGTCCCTTTCATGGGAATAACTAGCAGATCCTAACAAACTTTCCTAGATTCGTGGGCTGACGTGGCGTGTAACTCATTCTGGGGCAGTGCACTTGCTCCGGGATGGTGTCCCTGTCCCCGACCAGGATACCTAACAGGGAAGACGTGATAGTTCTGAGAGTGTGGTAGATCAGTCCAGGTCGTGACGGATGAATGCCTTAGTTCAGTCAAGAAGGTTTTGCCTGATATTTATTCCAAGTATTCCTTCACGATAGTGTTATGACCGGGCAAGATTGTAGTCGGTTTATAGGTATCTTTGTAAAGGTTGTCTGACATTCACGATCTAACAGGCATTTTTATCTGATGATATGGTTCCTGGCTTCTTAATGTCTCTGCATCCGACTAGGTGATGTCGGTAACCTGCTCATTTGTTCAGGCTGGAACTTTGAGTAACGTTCCGGCTATCCTTTGTTCGGTATGGACTTTTCCGAATGCATGCATAAGTAACCTTCTGATCAAGTTACTAAGGTGAGGTCGGGAAGATGTTACTTGCCCGTGATGGCTCACGTCGGGTACACTCTAGCCGGAATGTTGTTAATAGTGTCTTTCTGAGACGGGCCATTATACGTATCATCAAGTCCCCCCAGTTTGGTAAGGTTGGCTGGAACAGCTGCGTTGCCAAACTTAAAGGAACATACCCACACTCGTGTTGACGTGCAATTAATGCTTGTCGCTTTCTGTCTTAATCATAGTAAAGTATTTCACGTATTTCGTTGCAGTTTTTTAGTCTTGTGAGACCCGCATAGAATATTTGCCTTTATAAGCAACCACTGATCTTCACTTAGATTTTTCTAGTTTCGATATTCTTCATCTTTCATAATACAAAGAAACACTTTTCTTATCTTGCTTGATTGAATCTTTCATCATCTTCTTCTTTATTCATCATGCCTCCCAGACCTTTTAATCCTCTTCATGACGTGTTGCATGCGTCTAGCAACGTTGATCAGGATTATCTTGATAGAGTTTATTATTTATGTCCTCGATTATGAGATTTGGGGCTGGTGATACCTAGGTCTCAACAGCGTGCGTGTGGGCCTCCACCAAATCAATGTGCTATCTATTTGAGACCTTTCAAGGTTTCAAATCTTAGGTACCCATTCACACATTTTTATGAAGGTTCCTAACTTCTACGGCCTCAGCATTGCATGTTTGCATCTTAATAGCGTTCGTGCGATCGTGTTGTTTGAAATTTACTTCAACGGTTTAGGGATGGTCTTGAGTTTGAATATTTTCAGGAGTATATTCCGCCTGACATCGTACCGCAAAGGGTGGTATACGTTTACTGGCGAGATTGATTTTCTTGGGGAGCCGTCAGTGATTGCAGACTACTGGGTGCAATCATTTGTTTTTGCGAACTGCTCTGATTTTCTGTTAAGGAATGCGCAGTTTTATTTGTTTAGGACCGTGACTGTATAACAACCGAGACAGCTATCAGAATTAGGTATAGAGATGGTTGACCAGTTGAGGGGCCTGATGATCCCTCAAAGGACATATGACGAGCATGTGGTGGTGATGGCTAATGTTAGCAATCACTGGAACCATTCTGACAGGATTCCTGTTACTCGGAGAGGTGGAAGAGGTATTTATCCATGTAGTTTTTTCTTACTCTTTCATAATTGTGATTTTTAGAATGACATTTGTGATTTGTGTATTTGACCGTATCAGAGGTTCTTCGGTCGACGAATCTAGATGGAATGGTTTTTATCGACAAAGTGATAGAGGGTGCAGCCCCGACATCTACCCGCCATCGTCGGGCGTCGTCTCCTGATGACTTGGAGTCTTCAAATGGCGGATCCTCAGATGGCGAACTAGTTCGTCGCACTAGGCATCGGGTCGAGTCGACTGCTGCAATTGAAAGTACGCCTTTGACATACTTTTGCCTGTCCCTGCCTGTTTAAAATGTTTCATACTGACTACGTTTTTCATGTAGGTCGTATCGGTGTGGCTCCCGCAGTACCTTTGGTAGAAGGAGTTATCTCCCGGGAGAGGGTGGAGCCGGTTGCTGAAGAGAGGCGGGTGGCTGAGGAAGAGCCGGTTGTTGAGAGAGAGACGGCTCAAGGGCACCGTCCCGTAAAGGAGCTGCCGCTGGCTAATAACAAATGCCATAGAGAATGTGTATGTCCTGCCCTACTGTGATGTTGAGCCATTTCGTGATCTTCTTCACTATGCCTCTTCAGACTATCCAGTGTTTAGGGAGTATTTGGAGTTTATCACTTTTCTAGCTCTGAAAACAGCGTTAGCTTCTCTTTCCGCTACACAGGCACGACATTTACGTTCTCAATTTGCTGTGTTTGCCCAACATATTGTAGCGAACGAGTTAGATCGGAGTGAGGCCGATGCTCGTCACATTCATGATCACTGTGTGATGTTTGAGAACCATAACCGGCGTATGGCAGAGTTGTCGAGCGATAATACCCGACTTGAAAGGGAACTCATGTCGACAAAGGAGGCTTTGGCTTTGTCCCGGGAAGAGTTGCAAGCCTCCAGGGAAGCATTGGAGGCCTCGAAGACGAAATTGGTCCGGGAGAAGGAGATGGTTGCCTTTCTCTCGAATGACAATAAGAAGTTGTCAGAGAAGGTGTCGGCAACACTAGGTGAGCTTAACCGTCTGCAGTTTGGTATTCCCATACTTTTCGCCTGCCTATTAAAGTCTTCTCTTGTGCATCGGTCATTTAATGCTTTTATAGAGGCCATCAAGAAATTAACCACCTTTGAGGTGCTAAGACGAGTGCAGTGTTTCTTGCCGGCTGGTAGTGCAGCCGAAAGGATGAAGAGCAGGTTAAGTTCTTCTTGTGTTCAAGAATGCCGGCAAGCGCATGAGGCTCTTGGCCAAATTAGCTTCGAAGAATTGGATAGGATTTGTAGGGATGAGAATTCATCCGTGGAGGATATTGTAAACTATCAACCGTAGAGATATGCACTCGTTTGTGTTTTTCTTTTGTCGTGAATGTAATGTCTTTACATTTGTTATGTCTCGTGTGTAAACTCGTTTATTTGTATTTTGAGTTGTTTGCTGTTTCATGCAATAACGTAGATATCTAGACTACGCGTGAGCATGGTCGAGATGTTTATACGTTAGAACCAGACCATCAACGATTTGGTCGGATGCTCTCATTATCCGAGAAGGTTCTTCGAGAGGTATCCTCCTACCAATGAAAACTAGAAGGAATTTCTTCTCGCGGTAGGTCTGAAATATGCCAAAATACTTTTGGTTGTGTTTGTGTCATATTCAGAGTTGCTACAGAGTACAAGTATATAAAATGTAATTTTATTGAGAACTCATACTTAGAAATGATTTTGATACATAAGTGTGTTATTCCTCTGTTACCCGTGTGGATGATCAGTCCTCCCGATTACAGGTAGACTACACATGGTATTTCTTCAAATGGAAGGCATGCCAAGGGTGTTGTATTAGGATTCCATATGGTGTTTCCAGGTGGTATGAGCCATAGTCGATTATGCCGACAACCCTGTAAGTTCCTTCCTACTGTGGGCCCAGTTTTCCAACATCCTGTTGTCGGCTGGCTTCGTTACTTCGTAACACTAAGTTGTGTAGCTGAAAGTCTAATGGTTTGACTTTTTTGTTATAATGGTTTGTGATTTTTTGCTTCTTCTCGGCTTGCCGGATGTGTGCTATTGTCCGTCGCTCTTCTAGAGCGTCTAGGTTTTCTCGCAATGCTTTGTCATTCTGCTGTTCATCGAACGTTGTTATTCGATTGGTCGGGACAAGCACTTCAGGCGGGATGACCGCTTCAGTGCCATATACTAGACTAAATGGGGTTTTGTTTGTAGTGTCTTTTGGTGTTGTCCGGTGTGCCCAAAGTACATGTTGGAGTTCATCCACCAATCCATGTCGGTATTGTCCTAGTCTAGCCTTTATTCTAACGACGATATCCCTGTTATTGACCTCAACCTGTCCGTTAGCCTGTGGATATGCCAAGAAAGTGCGATTTTTGAATGTCCATATCTACGCACCAGTCTTTAAAAGGATTGTGTGCAGATTGTGTTCCATTATCACTGACTATTTCGCGTGGTAAGCTGAAACGACAAATGATATCCTCCCATACGAAGGTTAGGATTTTCCTTCCTGTAATCTTGTTTAACGGTCTTGCTTCGATCCACTTGGTAAAGTAATCGATTGCGACGACTAGGAACTTAACATTTCCAACACCTCTTGGGAATGGACCGACAATATCAATCCCCCACTTGCAGAATGACCAAGCGGCGTGTATTGTGACCATTTTACGCCGAGAGGATCTGTTAACGGGGGCATGTATTTGACATGCCTCGCAGTTTACAATCAGATCGTATGTGTCCCGGTATATGTGCAGCCAGAAATAACCCATTCTCTTGATCCTGCTGACTATCATTCTGTAGCCGAAGTGTGCCGAGCAGGCTCCTTCGTGCATTTCTTGTATGACTTCTTTAGCCTTCGTTAGTCCAGCGCATCTCAGATATGGCTCAGTGAATGATTTTCTATACAGGATACCTCCTTTGAAGTGATACATTGGTGCATGCATCCGGATTCTACGAGCTTGTAGTTTGTCTTCCGGGAGGGTACCATCGGTGAGGTATCGTATGAAATGAGTCATCCAACTATCTTCTTCTTCTATGATTGTTGCATGAGGGTATCTTCGTCGGTTGACTTTCTCTCTAGTACTTCCACCATGACCTTTTTGGTGAAGTGATCGTATAGCAGGGAGACAAGCTTGCTTAAAGCATCTGCTTTTTTGTTACGGTTGCGGGGTATTTGCTTGATTTTAAATGCTACGAAGTTTTTGACTAGCAATTTTGCAAGCTCTAGGTATTTTTTCATTGACGTGTCCCTAGCTTCGAAACTACCATTTAGCTGGCTTGCTACTAGTTGTGAGTCAACATAAGCCGTGAGCTGTTGTATATCGATACTTTTTGCTAGGCGTAAACTGACTAGTAGTGCTTCGTATTCAGCCTCATTATTTGAGGCGGCAAATTTTAGCCGGATGGCGTATGTTATCTCTTCTCCACTCGGTGATACAAGGAGCAGACCTATGCCGGCTCCTTCCTTGCTAGATGCCCCGTCTGTATATAAATCCCAGAATTCGTCTGTATCCCTTCTTGTGACGGGAGTTTCACATTGTTTTATCATATCGAAAGGGAGCTCTACCAAGAAGTCTGCCAGGACTTGGCCCTTTACTGAATTACTTGGGAGAAAGCTGATTTCGTGCTCACCGAGTTCAATTGCCCATTTTTCCATCCTTTCGAAAATCTCTGGCCTTGTTAGGACGTGTTTGATTGGTTGGTCCGTGAGGACCTGTATTGGATGTGCTTGAAAATACCGCCGTAACCGCCTTGCCGTGTGCACCAGAGCATAAATTAACTTTTCATAGCCGGGTAGTTTACTTCCCCATTTTGTAATACTTTGTGTAAGATCCTGTTTTCCCAGATGGTTTGGACGCCGTCCAATAGGGTAGGACGCCGTCCTGTTTGGAAGGGCTGGACGTCGTCCACCATTCTGGACGCCGTCCAGATGAACTAGCGGGCCAGTTGTTTTGTTTTTAGATATTTAAAAAGGGTATTTTGGTATTTTCACATTGTGGACGACTTTAAGGCCCCAAGACCAGTTTGGTGGGTGACTTAACTCCTTTTTCATCTACCACATCCTTTTCACTTCAATTCTAGAGAGAGAGAGGAGGTTTTAGTGTGAGAAAGCTCAATCCAAAGAGGAAGAAGCTAGTTTCGAGTTTAAGCTCGAATTTTAAAGTTGTTCCCTACGTCTCTAGCTACGTTGTGATAGCGTTGGTAAGTCCTAACTCCGTGTTTTGAGTTTTAATTGATTTATGGCTAGGGTTTGTACTTTTAAGACTTGTAAGACCCATTTGAGGGTTAAATGGGTGAATTTGGGTTAAATTGTTGCATGAAAACCCCAAGGTTTGCAATCTAGGGTTTGGTCTTGAATTTGATGTTTGAAAGTGTTAATTTTGTTGTTAAAACACTAGTACACTTGTGAATTAGTGTAAGTTTGTTAATGGGTTCAAGTTTAACCAAATTTGTGGGTCTAAGTGTTAAAATGGGTCAAATGGGTAATGGTTGACCTAATTGGGTGAGATGGGTATGAAATAACCAAAGTTGAGTTAGTTGGGGTTAGTAGACTCTAATCACTAGCTTATAGCGATTAATGATGAGTCTTGGCCTTAAATGGGCGGTTTTGTGTAAATTGGTCATTTAATGCATTTGGGTCATTAAATGCTCAAGAGTTAAGTGTTGGTGGCTGGTTCCACAAGTTTGTGTATTGAATGTGTACTTAATGTATTAGGTACTTTGCTTTGAAGCGTACGGAAGTGTAATCATCACCGACGTGTTAAGGTGAGTGGAATAATTATATGCGTTGGTATATAATGTATTTATTTGTGTAGCGTGAGATGTGAAGTGTCGATGTGCTAAGACACCACGTTCACGTAATGAGTGAAGTGTCGATGTGTTAAGACACCACTCGGGGTGAAGTATCGACGTGTTAAGATACCACCCCAAGTAACATGAAGAGTGAAGTGTCAACGTGTTAAGACACCACTCGGGGTGAAGCATCGACGTGTTAAGATGCCACTCTAAGAACTATGACGGGTGAAGTGTCGACGTGTTAAGACGCCACCCGGGGTGAAGTATCGACGTGTTAAGATGCCACCCGTGGGGTTAGTGTACTACGTGTTAAGTACTCTAACGGTTGTTATGAACACCGATGGGAAATGCGAGTACCATTCCTTTGTACTATTGGTTAACCATGGTTATGTGTTGTAGTATTGCATATTAAATCGTTCGTGTTATATGTTATTGTTGTGCTAGCTCGTGATATCGTGGATTTAGCATTGTATTTGAGATGGTATGCTAATTTAGAATGCTACCGCGTATGAGGTATTTGTTGTAAGTGTTTGCAAGTAGGTGCATTATATATATATATATATGTGTATAATTATTGCATTCACTAAGCGTTTTGCTTACCCTCTCGTTGTTTACTCTTTTTAAGCTCCGGTGTGGACAAGGGTAAGGGCTTTCGTTTGGATTAGAGGCCTCCCGCTTGTTTTGGATAGGGGACGCTTTGGAAAGTTTGAATTTTGAAGTTTGACCGAGATTGTGGGTAGTTTAACCCCAAACACCATGCTTTAGGTGTCGTTTAGAAATTAAACTCTTAAAGTCGAAACTTGTATTTTTGAACGAAATCCGTAAAACAACCGATGTGGATCCGATGTTGTAAAACTTGGTTTATTGTGGAAATCTCTTAATTTTACTTATATTGACATGTTGTAAAAAGGGTTTCGTTTAAAAGTGTCGGGAAGCGGGTTTTCCGCTCACGTAAGTTGGACACGGGGATCAGAATCTGGCAGATCATTTGGACGCCGTCCAGATCCTCTGGACTCCGTCCTGGTCTTCTTTGTTAGACGTCGTCCAGATAACTGGACGCCGTCGAGATGCATTGTTTCTGGAAAAAAAATTTTAGCGTGTTTTTGGTATAATGAGGTTTGGGTCGTTACAGAGTGGTATCAGAGCATGGTCTAAGGGATTTAGGCGGCTTGAGATAGGTGCCTAGACTTAGACTTTATTGTGTATGCGCTTTATGCGGGACTTGTACGAGATAGGTCGGGCTGGGGATTGGTTAGTGCCTAGGTTTAGGTGAACTAACTATGCGCTAATTGTTTTGTGTTGTGTTTGCAATCATCAAGTGAGTTAGACGTTGTACTAGCAAGTTAATGCAACGTGTTCGCGTAACAATGATTAGCTACCATTGTTACGGGTTCAAATCGCGTCAAACAAGCGATGTACGATGATTGTTGAGCAAGATGGGGCGGTGAGGTGTATTTGTATATATGTGTTATGTCTTTTCGTTTCATGGTTTAACCTATTTCTGTTTTATAGAATGAAGATGAGAAACATACATGATACCAATGAAGGAGGTACGAGCGAGGACTCCGAGTTTACGGCCAAGGTTGAGGCCAGTATGAAAAGGCATTACACGGCCTTCCTTGAGGACGTTAGGAAGATGTTTCTAGACTCGATTGGCGAGCAAGTAGTCAATCTAGTTAAGGAACAAGTGAAGGTTGTTCTACAAGAAGATAATGTTGGAAAGCGGGACTTCTTTTATAAGAATTTCAAGGATTCTCAACCTCCCACCTTTGAAGGCGAACGAGACCCACTTAAGAGTGCCCGTTAGATCTCCGATATGGAGGGGGCTTTTCGTACTTGTGAATGCCCCCTCGATAAGAAGACGAGGTACGGGTATAGTATGTTAAGGGGCGATGCCAAGTTGTGGTGGGACGCGAAAATCCAACTTTATGGTGAAGAGCAATGCAGGGAATTCACTTGGGATGAATTCAAGGCGGAATTTTTCAAAGAGTACCGAACTTCGGCCGATCTTACTAGACTTAAGGACGAGTTGAGTGCCTTGAGGCAAGGGTCGATGGATTTGAACACTCTCAAATCCGTTTTCCTGTCAAAGACCCAATTTTGCCCGGAGTATGTCGGGAATGATAAAATGTTGAAGGAAGACTTCTATCGATTTTTAAACGACAACTATCAAGAGAAGATTAGTGTAACCATGGTGAAGACTTTTGATGAGTTGTTTGATATGACCAAAGGTTTTGAGGCGCTCGTCTTGAGAAAGAGTAGTTTTACTTTTGGCAAAAGAAAATTTGAGGGTTCGAATCAATCGAACTTTTCAAGCAAGAAGAACAAGAAGGGTTTTGAAAGTGTTGGTAGTATGAAGAAGAGTGCTTCCGGGGGTTTTTCTTATCCGTGCTACAATTGTGGACAAAAGGGGCACATGGCTCGTGATTGTCCGAACCAATCCGCTACAAACAAACTCACTTGTTTTAATTGTAACAAAAAAGGGCACCGAAAGAACGAATGTCCCGAGTTGAGGGGTGATCATGTTAAGAAGTTAGAGAAAGCGGTGGGTACGGATCGGGGGCGAAATTATTTAATGACTAATGATGAGGCCAAGCAATCCAACGAAGTTGTCTCAGGTACTTTCATGGTTAACTATAATCCGACAAGGATCCTATTTGACAGCGGTGCTAATTTATCGTTTGTTTCTCCAAGATTTGTGTCTAAGCTTGATAAACCGCTAGCTAAGTTAAGTCATCCGGTAGAAGTTGAAATAGCGGATGGTAAGATGGTGCTAGGGGTTGATGTTTGTAATGATTGTGATATTGTGTTTGGTACCGAAACATTTAAAATTGATCTTATCCCGATGACCTTGGGTGAATTCGATATTGTCGTTGGTATGGATTGGCTCGATAGTTATAGAGCCGATATTGCATGTCATGAAAAGTCTATTCGTGTGAAGACCCCAAGTGGGGGAGAGTTAAATATTCATGGCGAGAAACGTAGAAGACTTGTGTCATTATGCACTTATGCACGGACACGTTGTTTTCTTGTTAGTGGTGGCATGGCTTTACTTGCTCATGTAGTTGATACTCGTGAAGAGCCACCATCCATTCGTGAAATTCCGGTGGTTAGAGAATTCGAAGACGTTTTTCCGGATGAATTACCGGGTGTTCCGAGGAAAGACAAGTTGAATTTCGCATTGAGTTGGTTCCGGGGGCTACTCCCATTGCTAAAACTCCTTATCGTTTAGCACCAACGGAAATGCAAGAGTTGTTAAATCAAACCCAAGAGTTGCTTGAAAAGGATTTTATCCGACCGAGTGCTTCGCCATGGGACGCTCCGGTTTTATTTGTGAAAAAGAATGATGGTAGTATGCGGATGTGCATCGATTATCAGGAGTTCAATAAAGTGACGATCAAGAATCATTATCTATTGCCTCGGATTGATGATTTGTTTGATCAACTCCAAGGTGCGACTTATTTTTCTAAAATTGACTTACGGTTTGGCTATCACCAAATGCGGGTCCGTGAGGAAGATATTGAGAACACGGCCTTTCGAACGCGTTACGGGAATTTTGAGTTTGTAGTTATGCCTTTTGGTCTTATAAATACACCAGCTGTATTCATGGACCTTATGAACTGAGTGTGCCAACCTATGTTAGATAAGTCGGTGATTGTGTTCATTGACGACATACTTGTCTATTCGAAGAGTATGAAGGAACATGAACATCATTTGCGTGGTGTGTTGAAGACGTTGCGGAAGGAGAAGTTGTATGCAAAATTCTCCAAATGTGAATTTTTGCTAAGGGAAGTTCAATTCCTTGGCCATATTGTGAACAAAGACGGTATTCAAGTAGATCCGGGGAAGATTGAGACGGTAAAGAGTTGGGGACGACCGACTATGCCTACGGAAATCTGAAGTTTTCTCGGGTTGGCTGGTTATTATCGTCGGTTTATCTAACACTTTTCTAAGATCGATTCTCCATTGACGAAGTTGACAAGGAAGAACGCGAGATTTAATTGGGAAAACGAGCAAGAAATTGCTTTCCAATTGTTGAAAGAGAAATTATGTCAAGCTCCGGTTTTAGTGTTGCCGGAAGGTGTAGAAGACATGATGGTTTATTGTGATGCTTCTTTAAATGGGATCGGTTGTGTTCTAATGCAATGAGGTAAAGTCATCATGTATGCCTCTCGACAATTAAAGGAACACGAAAAGAGATATCTGACTCATGATCTTGAATTAGCGGCGGTGGTTCATGCTTTGAAAATTTAGCGCCATTACTTGTATTGTGTCAAGTGTATAATTTATTCGGATCACAAGAGCTTAAAACATCTTTTTGATCAACGAGATTTGAATTACCGTCAACGTAGATGGATGGATGTGGTAAACGATTATGATTGTGAAATACTTTATCATCCGGGTAAGGCGAATGTGGTCGCAGATGCGTTAAGTCGGAAGAGTCAACATCCGGAAATACGAGTAGGATCGTTACGCATGATTATTACTAACGATTTTCTTGTAAAGCTCGGTGAGATTCAAATTGAAGCTTTTGTTAACAATAAGCATGAGGAACGAATCGTGGGGCAAACGGAGTCTATTACTTTAGGTTTGCATGGTTTGTTGTCTTTTCAGGGAAGAGTGTGGGTGCCTAGAATGGGAGATTTTCGACGAGTGCTACTTGATGAAGCATATAAGTCAAATTATTCCATTCATTCGGGCACAACGAAGATGTATCTCGATTTAAAGAAAGAGTATTGGTGGCCGGGCATGAAACGTGATGTTGTAAAGTATGTTGAACAATGTGTCACGTGTTTGCAAGTTAAGGTCGAGCACCAAAAGCTGTATGGTAAGTTACAACCGTTGGAAGTCCCGAAATGGAAATGGGAGCACATTACCATGGACTTCATTACAAAGTTACCAAAGACGGCGAGAACCCAATTTGATAAGATTTGGGTGATAGTTGATCGATTGACGAAAAGTGCTTTGTTTCTTCCCATTCGGGAAACGATATCGTCGGAGGCTTTGTCGAAGTTGTTTATCAAGGAGGTGATATCGAGACATGGGGATCCTATATCTATTATTTCGGATCGGAATACTCGTTTCACATCTCGGTATTGGAATAAGTTTCATGAAAATATGGGTACACAATTGAGAATGAGCACGGCGTACCATCCTCAAACGGACGGTCAAACCGAACGTACGAATCAAACATTGGAGGATATGTTACGGGCGTGTATTATTGATTTCGGTGGTAGTTGGGATGAGCACTTGCCTTTGGTGGAATTTTCGTACAATAATAGTTATCATACTAGTATCGGGATGCCACCTTATGAGATGCTTTATGGACGAAGGTGTCGAACTCCAATTTGTTGGGATGAAGTGGGACAAAGGGCGAACGGGAGTACCAATTTGGTTTTAGAGACGAATAGCAAGATTGAGATGATTCGGACTCATTTGAAAGCGGCTCAAGATAGACAAAAGTCGTATGCTGACAAACGTAGGCGATTGATTGAGTTCCAAGAGGGTGACATGGTGATGCTTAAGGTTTCGCCATAGAAGGGTATTATTTGTTTTCGAAAATGGGGAAAGTTAGCTCCTCAATTCATTGGTCCTTTTAAAATTTTAGCTCGTGTTGGTGAAGTTGTGTATCGTTTGGAATTACCCGAAGAACTTGCGGGGATCCATAATACATTTCATGTTTCCGATCTCCGTAAGTGTCTTGCGGATGATTCATCATTTGTGTCATTAGAAGAGATTGAGCTAAACAATAAGTTAGAGTATGTCGAGGAACCAATTGCCATACTTGATGAGGAAGTGAAAACGTTGAGAAATAAAGAGGTGAGAACTTTTAAGGTTCAATGGTGTCGAAGTATAGGTTCCGAATTTACGTGGGAATCCGAAGAGTTTGTTTTGGTGTATCTTCCTGCATGTCATGCGACTTGGATTGCGAGGACGCAATCCGGTTCAAGTGGGGTAAGTTGTAAGATCCTGTTTTCCCAGATGGTTTGGACGCCGTCCAAAAAGGTAGGACGCCATCCTGTTTTGAAGGGCAGGACGCCGTCCAACATTCTGGACGACGTCCAGATGAACTGGCGGGCCAACTATTTTGTTTTTAGATATTTAAAAAGGGTATTTTGGTATTTTCACATTGTGGATGACTTTAAGGCCCCAAGATCAGTTTGGTGGGTGACTTAACTCCTTTTTCATCTACCACATCATTTTCACTTCAATTCTAGAGAGAGAGAGGAGGTTTTAGTGTGAGAAAGCTCAATCCAAAGAGGAAGAAGCTAGTTTCGGGTTTAAGCTCGAGTTTTAAAGTTGTTCCCTACGTCTCTAGCTACATTGTGATAGTGTTGGTAAGTCCTAACTCCGTGTTTTGAGTTTTAATTGATTTATGGCTAGGGTTTGTACTTTTGAGACATGTAAGACCCGTTTGGGGGTTAAATGGGTGAATTTGGGTTAAATTGGTGCATGAAAACCCCACGGCTTGAAATCTAGGGTTTGGTCTTGAATTTGATGTTTGAAAGTGTTAATTTTGTTGTAAAAGCACTAGTACACTTGTGAATTAGTGTAAGTTTGTTAATAGGTTCAAGTTTGACCAAATTTGTGGGTCTAAGTGTTAAAATGGGTCAAATGGGTAATGGTTGACCTAATTGAGTGAGATGGGTATGAAATACCCAAAGTTGAGTTAGTTGGGGTTAGTAGACTCTAATCACTAGCTTATAGCGATTAATGATGAGTCTTGGCCTTAAATGGGCGGTTTTGTGTAAATTGGTCATTTAATGCATTTGGGTCATTAAATGCTCAAGAGTTAAGTGTTGGTGGTTGGTTCCATAAGTTTGTGTATTGAATGTGTACTTAATGTATTAGGTACTTTGCTTTGAAGCGTACAGAAGTGTAATCATCACCGACGTGTTAAGGTGAGTGGAATAATTATATGCATAGGTATATAATGTATTTATTTGTGTAGCGTGAGATGTGAAGTGTCGATGTGCTAAGACACCACGTTCACGTAATGAGTGAAGTGTCGATGTGTTAAGACATCACTCGGGGTGAAGTATCGACGTGTTAAGATACCACCCAAGTAACATGAAGAGTGAAGTGTCGACGTGTTAAGACACCACTCGGGGTGAAGCATCGACGTGTTAAGATGCCACTCCAAGAACTATGACGGGTGAAGTGTCAACGTGTTAAGACACCACCCGGGGTGAAGTATCGACGTGTTAAGATGCCACCCGTGGGGTTAGTGTACGACGTATTAAGTACTATAACGGTTGTTATGAACACCGATGGGAAATGCGAGTACCATTCCTTTGTACTATTGGTTAACCATGGTTATGTGTTGTAGTATTGCATATTACATAGTTCGTTTTATATGCTATTGTTATGCTAGCTCGTGATAACGTGGATTTAGCATTGTATTTGAGATGGTATGCTAATTTAGAATGCTAGCGTGTATGAGGTATTTGTTGTAAGTGTTTGCAAGTAGGTGCATTATATATGTATGTGGATAATTATTGCATTCGCTAAGCATTTTGCTTACCCTCTCGTTGTTTACTCTTTTAGGCTCCGGTGTGGAAAAGGGTAAGGGCGTTTGTTTGGATTAGAGGTCTCCCGCTTGTTTTGGATAGGGGACGCTTTGGAAAGTTTGACTTTTGAAGTTTGACCGAGATTGTGGGTAGTTTAACCCCAAACACCATGCTTTAGGTGTCGTTTGGAAATTAAACTCTTAAGGTCGAAACTTATATTTTTGAACGAAATCCGTAAAACAGCCGATGTGGGCCCGATGTTGTAAAACTTGGTTTTATTGTGGAAATCTCTTAATTTTACTTATATTGACATGTTGTAAAAAGAGTTTCGTTTAAAAGTGCCGGGAAGCGGGTTTTCCGCTCACGTAAGTTGGACACGGGGATCAGAATCTGGCAGATCATTTGGACGCCGTCCAGATCCTCTGGACGCCGTCCTGGTCTTCTTTGCTGGATGCCGTCCAGATAACTGGACGCCATCCAGATGCATTGTTTCTGAAATTTTTTTTTTAGAGTGTTTTTGGTATAATGAGGTTTGGGTTGTTAGACTTTGCTTATGAAGTATACTGGCATTAAGTTTTACCCATGTCGGCGATTAGCACCGAGCTGATTTCCTCGGAGGAAGTGGCAAGGTACACCGTGAGTGTTTCTACCTGTACTGCGCAGTTAGTGTGGGCAGTTCCTTTAGGAAAGCTTTCATATCCTGGAAGGCTTTCTCGGCATCCTCCATCCAGACGAAGTCTTTCTTGTTCAATCGACCCTTTAACGTCTGGAAGAAAGGCAAAGATCTGTCGTCAGCGCGTGACATGAATCTCGTTAGTGCCGCTAGTTTCCCATTTAGGCTTTGCACGTCTTTTTTATTCTTGGGTGATTGCATGTTTTCGATTGCTTGAATTTTCTTTGGGTTTGCCTTGATTCCTTTCGGAGTAACCGTGAACCCCAAGAACCGACCTTCTTCCATCCCGAAAGAGCATTTTGACGTATTTAGCTTCATATTGATTTTGCGTCGCGACTCGAATGTTTCGAAGATATCTAAAATCATCTGCTCTTCTGAGTCACTTTTGATGACAATGTCGTCTAGGTACGCTTCGATGTTACGTCCGATTTGATCCTGAAATGCCTTGTCTATCACTTGTTGATACGTTGCTCCTGCATTCTTTAATCCGAATGGCATTTTGGTGTAATAAAAGATGCCTTTGTTTGTGAAAAATGCGGTTTTTTCCTCATAAAATTCTGCCATTAGTATTTGTTGGTAGCCTCTGTACGCATCTAGGAAGCTCTTAAACTTGAAACCCTTGAGAGATTCAACTTTCCCGTCGATTTTCGGCAAGAGGTAGTTGTCTTTTGGGCAAGCTTTGTTGATGTCTTTGTAGTCGACACACATGCGCCAAGATCCATATGCCTTTTTTACCATCACGGGATTGGCTACCCTTGTCTGGTATTTCACTTTCGTCATTATTCCGGCGTCAACCAGGCATTGTACCTAGTCGTCCAGGAATTTGATTCGTTCTAATTCCATTGCTCTTTTCTTCTGGACAACAGGCCTGATGTTTGGGTTCACGTTTAGCCGGTGTTGTGCTATCTCGCGTAGGACCCCGGTCATGTCGGATGGCTCCCAAGCGAAAACATCGATATTCGCTGCTAGGAGTTTGCTGAGTGTGTCCTTTGCGTTACCGCTCAGAATCGTTCTCACCTGGATTCGTTGTTCCGGATACTTAGGATTTGGTGACACATAGCCGTCATCGTGCACTATGATGTTATTTGTGCATTGAAATATTTATAAACACTCAACCGGCTCCAGCTCTTGTGTCCGGATTGTTGCAATGCCGGTTGGGGTTGGGAATTTCAGCATACCGTGTACTGTGGATGTAACTGCTCCAAATTTTTGCATGACGGTGTGCCCGAGAATGACATTGTACCGTGAGTCTGTTTTGGCGATAGAGAATTCTATGTCTGCAGTGCTTTGGAAAGGTAATTTCCCTAGTACAACTTCCAACGTAATGGAGTCTACCGGCCATGTTGCAGTACTATTGAACCCTGTTAATGGTGAGGTTGCGGCTTTCTTTTGTCGACGACTACTCTCTGGTAGCTGCAAGAAACAGTGTTCGAACATGACCTCTGCTTCTACACTGGTGTCGGTGTATATTCGTCCAATTTGGCAATTGAAGATGTGTGCCAGAATGACAACTGGGTCGGAAGAAGGGTTAATATTGAATAACGACGGGAAGATGATTGGTTTGTGTTTCCATTCATCTAACGCCCCTGCTTTTCGTCATTGCCTAGCAACCCATGAGTGAATCATGTATACGCCAGCCTTAGCTGTGTTACTTGGGCTTGCTTCCTCATCTTCTAGCTCGTTGGGGTGAGGATTGATTAATTTCGTACCTTTAGATAGCGGCATTTGATCAAACCAAAATCATCATGTATATAGATTTCGGATTTGGGTGCTTTATTTGTGGAAAAGAGTAGATCGAATGTTTTAACTCTAATAACTGTGCGAACCCCGATTTGAAATCTGAATTTCAAGGGCGTAAAACAATAGATGCGATTAACCTTATTCGATTGGAATCGAATAAGTTAATATCTTAGAGGGGAGATTAACTCCGATAATGACCGAAATCTTTATCGGAATTGTATTATCAGCTGGAGAGATGTTACTGTAATTAATTTGGGTAGAGATGTCATACCCCGTCCTAATCCATCTGGATGAAGTCACCAACATCTGGTCCCATTGCGATGATCGACTCCATGTAATATCTTTAAAATGAGCAAATGCACAGCGGAAGATTTCTTTAATACCTGAGAATAATCATGCTTTCAAGTGTCAACCAAAAGGTTGGTGAGTTCATAGGTTTATCATAAAACAATAAAATTCATCATTTTGATAGACCACAAGATTTAAATGCTGCATGATACAAATGGGCCCGAATCCTATACCCACCTGTAATGTACATGCGATATATTTTAAATACAGTACACCTTTCTCGTGTACGAAATCGTTTTTCAGAAATCTTACTAACCGTACACATATCTCGTGCACAAAAATAACATACACATAACCTGTGTATAAAATCATTCTCTCGATACATAACATTCACTTTTCATTGCTTTCATAGCTTGGCTTGGTAACCGACCTTAACATATAATGCGCATAATAATATCCCCAAAACAGAACATCTCGTCTGTATAATAATCATATAAACTTCGAAGTACTAAACACCACGCCCACTAGCCCTTCCGTCTAGTGAACATTCTGGGTGGGGGTGTTAAACCCGGTAGCTACCTTTAGGATTCGTGTCAATTAGGCATGCACTAATTCTCAAAATTAGTGATGTTCCCTAATTCTTAGGTTACCAAGCAATAATAATCAGGGGAAAAATATTCATATCAATTGTGGCAATTATCACGTCCACATAATTCAATGGTGGCAATTATCACGTCCACATAATTCATTCGAAGAATGTTTTGCTTGTGTCTATCTCGTCAAACATTTATAAAAGCATTTCATGTATTCGCAGTTCAAAATGTATTTCAAAAGCATTTAATAAAGCAGTTGTAAAAGTAGCGCATGTATTCTCAGTCCCAAAAATGTAAAGAGTAAAAGGGAATCAAATGAAGTCACCATATTGTATTTTGTAGTAAAAATACATATGACAACAATGAACAACTGTAGGGTTGGCCTCGGATTCACGAACCCTTTGTATCTTTTTCTAAAAAGAAATGCCCGAGATGGGGCTCGAACCCGAGACCTCTCGATTATCCCATACACCACTAAACCACTGAACCACTAGATACATTCTTCTTATGATTTGCGTGTTTTAATTTTTTGTACTATATACGAATGGTTATCATTTTATCATTCTTATTCATCATCTAGCCCTCATCATCATCTAATCTTAGTACATCATTATCATCTCCACAAACCTTTATTATCATCATCAAAGTATCATGATATCATCATCATTATAATCATGACACCATAACCCTATCATCACCATTCGTTACCTCAACATATGATTATCATAATCTAATTGAAATTGGGCCTCGGTTTTGGACTTTGCTGTGTCAACCCGGAAATTTTCAACCAAATTTAAACTTTAATCTTTATAGGTTTCCGACACGATAAGCAATATTTGTTAAGTTAAATTTCAAGAATTTTAAACTATGTTCATACATTCATTCAACCTCGACCAAGTTCCAACGATTCACGAACCATTAAATGAATATGATTATATATGTATATGTGTATATATATTATAACTTGAAACGTAAACAAAATATTAGATTAAATACTTTATATGATTGTATCTGTTTCAAAATGTTTATCAATGGAATTAGAAGATAAGATCAAATGATTGAATTATCAGATATATTGAATTATTATTACAAGTCTCTGTTGAAAGGCCCACGTTGATTTGAGAAATCTTTCCATTTTAACAATATTCGGAAAATGGTAAAGTGATTTTTTAAATAAGAACAAATTGTCAATCATTGAGAACTAGACAAAGGATAGTGGAAGATTGAATCTCATAAAGACTCGATTAATCTATTTAGTTTCAAACGTACAAAAACGTTTTCAGTTTAAAAAGAACTTTATTATTAAAACGTATATAACTTTTATAAATATCTAGAACCATTTTTGACAATTCATTACTTAACTAGTATGATAAAGATAACGACATTTATATTTTATTTTATTAAATATATATAACGATTTAAATTAATATTATATATATTTATACGCGTATTATACGTACATAGTTTTATACTTTTACTATACTTAAACTTTACCTTTACTTTATTTTTACTTTACTTTAACTTTAATAATTCACTTTAATAATTCATACTTTAATAATTCACTTTAATAATTCATACTTTAATAATTCACTTTAATAATTCATACTTTAATAATTCACTTTAATAATTCATACTTTAATAATTTACTTTAATAATTCATACTTTAATAATTCACTTTAATAATTCATACTTTAATAATTCACTTTAATAATTCAAAAATCTATTATAAATAGTATTCAATAGGTTTCATTATTTCATAGAAACTTAAAAATATTTTTCTCTAAACTCTCTCAATCGATTTACATATATATATTTACTCCGTATTATTTCAAGATATTATTAGTATACATAAAATATTACGACGGAGTGATGTCCGAGTGATTTCGAAATTGTTTTTCGAGTGGGATAGGATTAAGGAAATTATGGGTTATAGCTATGGAGGTGATTGAGTATGGTTCATGGGTATGCTCGTGAGGTCAATATAATGTTTACCATTTCCGTTGCATCTACGTACCTTTCCTGCAATATTGAATCTCAATATTGATACGTTTGTGAATCCGAGGCCAACCTTGCACTTGTTCCATGACGTTATATGTATTTTTACTATGAAATACAGTATGGTGAGTTTCATTTGCCTTTTTTACCCTTTATATTTTTGGGACTGAGAATACATGCGCTTTTATAAATGTTTGACAAAATAGACACAAGTAATTGAAACTACATTCTATGGTTGAATTATCAAAATCGAATATGCCCCTTTTTATTAAAGTCTGGTAATCTAAGAATTAGGGAACAGACACCCTAATTGACGCGAATCCTAAAGATAGATCTATTGGGCCTAACAAACCCCATCCAAAGTACCGGATGCTTTAGTACTTTGAAATTTATATCATGTCCGAAGGAGGATCCCGGAATGATAGGGGATATTCTTATATGTATCTAGTTAATGTCCGTTACCAGGAGTTCACCATATGAATGATTATTTTTGTCTCTATGCATGGGACGTATATTTATGAGAACTGGAAATGAAATTCTTGTGGTCTATTAAAATGATGAAAATAAATGATTATGATAAACTAATGAACTCACCAACCTTTTGGTTGACACTTTAAAGCATGTTTATTCTCAGGTGTTAAAGAAATCTTCCGCTGTGCATTTGCTCATTTTAAAGATATTACTTGGAGTCTTTCATAGCATATTTCGAAGAACGTTGCATTCGAGTCATTGAGTTCATCAAAGATTATTATTAAATCAATTTATAGTTGGAGAGTGGATATTATGAAATGGTATGCATGCCTATCAATTTTCGATGTAAAGAAAGATTGTCTTTTAAAAACAAATGCAATGTTTGTAAAATGTATCATATAGAGGTCAAATACCTCACAATGTAATCAACTATTGTGAATCGTTTATAATGTATATGAACGGGTCCTTTCAGTTGGTATCAGAGCGGTGGTCTTAGCGAACCAGGTCTGCATTAGTGTGTCTAACTGATAATTCGATAGGATGCATTAGTGAGTCTGGACTTCGACCGTGTCTGCATGTCAAAAGTTTTGCTTATCATTTTGTGTCGAAAATTAACTACTTATCATCCTCAGGAAATTACCTGCTTATCATTTTTAGTCTAAGACACGTCTTGCTGCATTGATTGCATGAATAGTGTATAGACAAAAATTCATATCTTAGCATATCTGCTAAATCATATCTTATAGTATCTGTTACTTTAAACTTTGCCTGACATATCCCACAAAGTCCTCCGTAATCTATGAAATCTTTTGATCTATATATATATATATATATATATATTCTATGTAATTAGAATACCATCCGTTAGCCAAAATCATTTCATATCGAAAAAAATCCTTTATCTAATCGTACGAAATGGAATTCGTCATCAGTTCAAGTCACTCAGATTCCGAAATGGAATCCCATTCAAGCTCCGAAAGCAGTGTGATCGGAATAGATCAACCAATCAGTCATCACCTATTCTGGATGAATTGGGGATGGGTTCGTAGCCTCCTCAATCATTGGAGACAAGAAGAAGGTGATCCCTTCCATCCACCACATTGCCCTCTTGACGAAGAACCCGAAGCACTTACCGGCGAACCTGTTTGAAACACCATGTTCTCGCTCATTTCCAGAGTATCTCGTCACGATTATATATTACATCAAATTTTAGATTTTATTTATCCGCTTGTCCGAACTGACAATCACCCCGGTGTAATAGAAGAAGTCAACGAGCTTCGTGCTCGGGTAGTGGCTTTGGAGAATATGGTGCAGAGATTACAAACACCAGCAGCAGCATCAGCAGCATAACCAGTACCACCATCATCAACGCCAACAGTACCATTACCACCTCTAACCACAACCGCGTCGTAAACCTCAACTTGAGCATCAATGTCATACGCACCATAGATACCAAGGAGTACCAACAACAATAACTGATGAAGTATTAATTCATAACTTCATTGGAGAAACATTCCGCGGCGATTATGTAATCTCTAAAGTCTTAGAGATTATCTAATCTAGCCCTAACCATAAATCAGTTAAGCAAACCAAAATGATAGAAGGAAGAGTAGAAACCCTGACAAAAATGGTGTGTGATTAACAAGCTAAACTTGCTTTATCAACAGCATCAACAGTACCATCAGCGTTACCAGCATCGTCAGTACAGTTAACATCCGAATCAACAACACCGATAACATCACAAACTCCGTCAGTTCAAGAATCACTGTGGACATCATTACGAATCAATAACGTGTATATTGTATCAACGAGTTATGAAGAATTAACTCATTCCATCAGAAGAAATTATATGTATATTATATATATATATATATATATTGAAACAAATCTTTCCGTACTAAGCTATTGTGTGTGAATCTTAACTACTCGGTTAATTCATATTACAAATATGCAATAATGTACGTCCTTCGGCCGCAACTTAACCAGCGTTAACTACAATCTCTGTCGCAATTCAACAAATTCCAATTCATAATAAATCAAGTATATATTTGATTTTACACTTTCATCATCGATGTACCCGAAACTTTTCAGATAACATCATTCGTACTTTGCGAAATTCACAAGAATTCAACGAACCGAACATCATACATCAATAAATAACGAAGTATTGATTCATAATTTCAATGTCATTAAAGAAATACTGCGTAAAAGTTATGTACTTTTTAAAGCCTTTAGGGATTATTCAATTCTAGTTTCAACCGTAAATCAAATGAGTTTAATTTAACATTAACTCATTAAATCTATGTTACATCTGAAGAAAATATACATATACATATATATATATATATATATATATATATATATATATATATATATATATATATATATATATATATATATATATATATATATATATATATATATATATATATATATATTCATAAAGACTGTAATAAAATTCTTTTGTACAAAATATTAATTGTGAAAATTTTTTTAACGGGTAGGTAATACCCGAGAGATATATAAATTCACAAATAATATGTTACATTCTTCGAATCTGATTCAGCAAATCATCCATTATACTCCCTACTTTCACAACAATATACATTCTTTTATAGAAATCAAAACAACCATACTCATTCAAAATTTAATTACATATTCTGATTTTGAAATCTCAAAATTCAACTCGAGATATGACCAAAATCATCACTCTTAGATCCTTACATCTTTCACAAGCTATATTTTGACTTCAAAACTGTGTTAGAACATCAAATGTATGTTAACGATTACAATCTGTGTTCAAACCCTTCAAAAATTTCTGAAGACACTTCGAAAGATGAGCAATCGAGATGATGATCCAACCACATGTTATCCACAGTTATGTACCCGAAAAACTCTAGAAACCAAAGTAAAAGTTTAAACAACGTATCCGCGTCAGATTCTTTGGCATTTATTAGCAAAAATAACTTTGCGACTCCTATTCAAAGTAGCCAGTTTTGTCACAGCTCCAGCAAGTCAACTTCGACTTTTCAGTAAGACTAACCTTATTATAACCTTGAGATATACACTATCGTTACCAGAGAACCTTTTACATTCTACCACATTATTAGCAGATGTACCAACAACTTCATTACCCTTTGACTTTAGCCTCTCCAAAAAGTCATTATAATTATTTATTGAAACCCCATCATTTACTCATTCGCATCTTGTAATGAGAATTGTCATATAAATCATTGGGAATTAGCAATCAGTATTTTGAAATCTCGCAGCATGTCTACGCCAACAGTTATATGTGTATATATAACGTCTATCTTCTGGACTTAATTTGAATGTGAAGTTTCTGAAAAACACTCCGAACTACGAATTGGTTCTCCGAAAATAGAAAAAATGCTGATGAAGCAGTAAAAACTATAAACGACTTTAAACGGTAAAAGCTGGATGATAATGATGAAGTGTGCTGGCAAAGCGCAGAAAAAGAGAAGTTTTGGAACTGGAAAACGGATTGAGCAAAGTAGGAAGGAGGCTGTGGACAAATTACAAAGACTGAACCTGACTTCAAAGGATCCAAATGATTCAGTACCTGCTGAAGTCATTAACGAATACCTTGCTCCTGACTCTAAACCCATGCGGACAATATTATTCATCATCCTCTGATATTAGAAATTCTAAAATATCATCATATCTTTCATTATAAATATCCTCCATATTTCTGAAGATATTTTCTTAATTTTTCTTATTTGAAATCATTTACCTCTTCGCGCTATCTGTATTACATCATAAAAGAAACTATTTTAGTATCTAAATTCTGAAACATTCAAGTTTAAAATAGGAATATTTTGAAGTAGTGTTGGGAACTGAAGCATGAATTAGTATAATATAATGACACTTGATCAACGTGATTATATTATAGTAAGTCATGCTGAGTTTCTAAATGAAACGTGATGATTCACAGATCATAACATCAGCATGTGCTATGTTATACGACTCTTGTATTCTATTTAACCTCTAAAATATCAAGAAAATATTTCTTGATGATTCGGCCTTTTTCAAGGTATTCTAGTAATTTGACAAGTCAAGATCGTGCCATCACAATTTCCTTCCTAGAACATTAACAATGTTCATTCCGAAATTCATATCTGTGAATTCTGGACCATTACAAGCGGTGCTTAATCGCAAGAAGAAGAAACGAAAGGACAAAACTCCGAAATAGAAATTGGGGTATAAATTGCAGCAAATAAAAGAGAGCATTAACTGTGAATGATAATGATTATAGAAGACAGAAGCAGAGACTTTGAAATATAAGGGAACATATAAAGCCCAAGGATAAACCAGAAATTATAAACCATATATATCGATGCATATAGCAATATAAAGACTCGGGAGAACTAGAAACACTATAAACCCAAGAGTATAGTAGAAGTAAATTGATTCTTCCAGCGGTAGATGAAAAAGAAGAATGACCGATATGAAAGTTAGAAGTATATCGAGAATCAGAACTGGATGGAGCATATTGATGAATACTTTAAAATATGAGTTGAGGGGGAAAGAATAGAAGGTGATGAAACATGACTAGGAACTTAGAAATCAACAGATTTAATTCACACAATGGCAGAATAAGTGAATCAAACCCTCTAGTGAATAGGTTAAGTTTTTTTTTGATTAATTTAGTCAAACCACAACTAAATCAAGTGTGATTAGATCAACACCTAGAGCTATTATTCACCACCTGGGTGATTTGGACTGAGAGAGAATCGGAGGAGCTCACTAGATCTGAGTGTGTGTAACAAATGAGAGGCTTAACCTAAAATGAAGAACATAAGACTTTATATACCCCTGCTGTTGACTCACCCATACGATTCATTCATCACACATACGAGTTGGCTTCATCAGCCGTACGGGTGATCACTCACTCGTGTCTTCCCATTTAGGTTATAATTGTGACTTAGCTCAGCATCAACCGTGCGTATGAGCCTGTCAGCCGTACTAGTGAGGCTTCACTCGTACGTCTAACTAAGTCTAACATAGTCAAACATCTAAATCTCGTTCCTGCAGTTCCTGTAACCACATACAAACACGGATAGGATAATAACAAGCAATCATGGTGGCCAGTAAACTGTTGTACCTGCAATGGATGTGGGTAGATGTCTAGGGACTTGCATAAAATGCATCAACAGAAGGTGTGAGTTGTAAGGAAACGAAGGAGGTGAATTTATAAGAAAATCTATGACAGAACAATTAAAATGGACGATCGCATTTAAAGCGGATCCTAATTCCCTTGATTACCGGAGAGTCAAATCTTATTAAGAAGATTTTCTTCAAATCCCTTGAAATCTGGGAATCAATCATATCTACGTTAAATGATAAGATGAATCTACACTTACTCATTTCACTCTTCTATGTTAGCTTCATTCGTACTCTTCATATAAATGGATTGTTTATCCAAATTATTCGCTGATGATAAAACTCTAATTTTCAGCCCGTATGCATCATGAAAACATACTTATTATCATTCATGACCTTTCCACTCAAATTTCGGGACGGAATTTATTTAACGGGTAGGTACTGTGACAACCCGAAAATTTTCAACCAAATTTAAACTTTAATCTTTATATGTTTCCGACACGATAAGCAATATTTGTTAAGTAAAATTTCAAGAATTTTAAACTATGTTCATACATTCATTCATCCTCGACCAAGTTCCAACGATTCATGAACCATTAAACGAATATGATTATATATGTATATGTGTATATATATTTTAACTTGAAACGTAAACAAAATATTAGATTAAATACTTTATATGATTGTATCTATTTCAAAATGTTTATCAATGGAATTAGAAGATAAGATCAAATGATTAAATTATCAGATATATTGAATTATTATTACAAGTCTCTGTTGAAAGGCCCACGTTGATTTGAGAAATCTTTCCATTTTAACAATATTCGGAAAATGGTAAAGTGATTTTTTAAATAAGAACAAATTGTCAATCATTGAGAACTAGACAAAGGATAGTGGAAGATTGAATCTCATAAAGATTCGATTAATCTATTTAGTTTCAAACGTACAAAAACATTTTCAGTTAAAAAAGAACTTTATTATTAAAACGTATATAGCTTTTATAAATATCTAGAACCATTTTTGACAATTCATTACTTAACTAGTATGATAAAGATAACGATATTTATATTTTATTTTATTAAATATATATAACGATTTAAATTAATATTATATATATTTATACGCGCATTATACGTACATAGTTTTATACTTTTACTATACTTAAACTTTACCTTTACTTTATTTTTACTTTACTTTCACTTTAATAATTCACTTTAATAATTCATACTTTAATAATTCACTTTAATAATTCATACTTTAATAATTCACTTTAATAATTCATACTTTAATAATTTACTTTAATAATTCATACTTTAATAATTCACTTTAATAATTCAAAAATCTATTATAAATAGAATTCAATAGGTTTCATTATTTCATAGAAACTTGAAAATATTTTTCTCTAAACTCTCTCAATCGATTTACATATATATATTTACTCCGTATTATTTCAAGATATTATTAGTATACATAAAATATTACGACGGAGTGCTGTCCGAGTGATTTCGAAATTGTTTTTCGAGTGGGATAGGATTAAGGAAATTATGGGTTATAGCTATGGAGGTGATTGAGTATGGTTCATGGGTATGCTCGTGAGGTCAATATAATGTTTACCATTTCTGTTGCGTCTACGTACCTTTCCTGCAATATTGAATCTCAATATTGATACGTTCGTGAATCCGAGGCCAACCTTGCACTTGTTCCATGACGTTATATGTATTTTTACTATGAAATACAGTATGGTGAGTTTCATTTTCCTTTTTTACCCTTTATATTTTTGGGACTGAGAATACATGCGCTTTTATAAATGTTTGACAAAATAGACACAAGTAATTGAAACTACATTCTATGGTTGAATTATCGAAATCGAATATGCCCCTTTTTATTAAAGTCTGGTAATCTAAGAATTAGGAAACAGACACCCTAATTGACGCGAATCCTAAAGATAGATCTATTGGGCCTAACAAACCCCATCCAAAGTACCGGATGCTTTAGTACTTTGAAATTTATATCATGTCCGAAGGAGGATCCCGGAATGATAGGGGATATTCTTATATGTATCTAGTTAATGTCGGTTACTAGGTGTTCACCAAATGAATGATTATTTTTGTCTCTATGCATGGGACGTATATTTATGAGAACTGGAAATGAAATTCTTGTGGTCTATTAAAATGATGAAAATAAATGATTATGATAAACTAATGAACTCACCAACCTTTTGGTTGACACTTTAAAGCATGTTTATTCTCAGGTGTTAAAGAAATCTTCCGCTGTGCATTTGCTCATTTTAAAGATATTACTTGGAGTCTTTCATAGCATATTTCGAAGAACGTTGCATTCGAGTCATTGAGTTCATCAAAGATTATTATTAAATCAATTTATAGTTGGAGAGTGGATATTATGAAATGGTATGCATGCCTGTCAATTTTCGATGTAAAGAAAGATTGTCTTTTAAAAACGAATGCAATGTTTGTAAAATGTATCATATAGAGGTCAAATACCTCGCAATGTAATCAACTATTGTGAATCGTTTATAATGTATATGAACGGGTCCTTTCATTTGCACGAACGGACCAGTCAGGAGAATTACAATACCCCACTAATGATCATTATAACTAATATTTTTATAAGATGATGATTGGTTTGAGTCTTACGGTGGTCCCTTATGTTCGCCAGAATTGTAGCAAGGTATACATTGGATCCCCTTTTAAATCTTTACCATATCAAGTATTACAGAAAGATGTTTAGAATGTGCACCAATCAAAACATCTATAAAGTATTCACTGGAGCCTAGGATTACACCGAACTGTAACATTCCAAATAGAAGAAGAAGGAAAAAAATGTTATCCACCAGTTTTATTCGCTATTTATCTTGATCGATCAGGAGCAGTTTATGAATGATGATGTTCAACAATAGTGGTGGTGTCCAATTGAATATAGCAGCGATAGCAAAACGATGGTGACGGTTATGATTTATAACAGAATCGAAAGTTTTGGTGAGTTATGGTGGTTTAGTGGGTTTTTGATGATTTATTGAACCGAAAAAAGAGACACACGCGTAGTAGCAGAAACAGTGATCAAGAGGTGGTTTACGTTTGGTTTTTCAGCTGATCATGGTGGTGGTGTTAATAGCGACGGTTGTAGGGTGGTGAAGTAGGGGAAGTGACGGGTTCTTGGTGATCATAAAGGATAGATGGAGAGAGAAGAGAGATATAGAGATAGGAAGAGGTTGAGGGTGGTGGAAGTGGGTTTCACGATATAGAAAAACAAGAAGGAAGGTGGCGGTGTAGGGTGGTTCTCGTTTACAGTGGTAGCCGGGGAGTGGTGATTAGAGGAGGTGTTAGATGATATTGATAACCGGTGAGGGTGGCGAGTAGACGATGGTCAGGACACAAAAGCAAAACTAGAATTGGGTGTGTGGTGTTTGTTTATCATCCTGAAAGAAAGAAGGGTGGTAACGGTTTATGAATAACGACTGAAAACATGAAATTGATACTTGATAACTTGATGGTCAATAATAGAATTGGGTGTTTGCTATGGTGGTGATATTAGGTGATGTGGTGGTGAAAGGTAATATGGGAGAATGTTTAAATATCTATATGTTTATGTTTATACGGAGTAATATATATGTAGAGGTGATGGGGATTTTATAATATTTATAAAATATACTAACATAGAAGTCTACTCTATCATCACTAAACCAACTTTCAAACTTTTTAAGTTTAACTTTATTGTAATCTTTCCTCGCCAAATTCAAACAAACGTCCCCAGCTATGAATAGAAATTACATATACATTGCACTAGATGATTCTCAAAATAAAGTCTAAATATTGACAAAAAAATCAAACAAAATAATACAGTAATATTAGAAAGTTATTAACAAATTTTAAATAGGCATGATCATGCTAAAGGGAAAAGACACACGATGTCAATTGGCTGCTAATAAAATAATTCATATCAAAAAGTAAGGCATAGTAAAACAACCTTATACCTTGGATTCTTATTACCGACGTTAATTAATACCGAAATCATCTCATGCTCCGTTGATAATTAATGACGGATAAAAGTTCACAAAAAAATCCCAATTTTTTTTAAATTAGCTATATTTATTTATTTTAGTCATTATGGTATAAAATTTGGTTATTAATTTGTTAAATAAAAATTATATTAATTATTCACTCCCAACCCCCAAGTAAAATATAAAAAGTTTTAAAATTTGACAAACAACTTCTAAACATACTAGTAATAAGCCTAAAATTTATAGAACTCATTTTCGGATTATCGTTTATTTTAAAATCATATAAGTTCGAATTAAACTTCTCTAATATCAATCGGAATATCAAACGAGTATTACAATCATTTAAATATTTATTTTTTTAATATACTTTTATGTATATATAGATATGTTTTAAATAATAATTATTATAATATCATATTTCTTAACAACAACATTCAATATTTCAAATTATACTTCCAATTATTATTTATATATATACACACATATCTATTTACAAATAGTTGTTCGTGAATCGTCGAGAACAGTCGAAGGTCAATTGAATATATGAAACAGTTCAAACTTTTTGAGACTCAGCCTTACAGACTTTGCTTATCGTGTCAAAAATATTAAATCGTATCGAGAGTTTGGTTTAAAATTAGTTGAAATTTTCCGGGTCAGTACAGTACCTACCCGTTAAAGAAATTTCGTCCCGAAATTTGAGTGAGGTCGTCATGGCTAACAATAAAAATGTTTTCATGATGAATATGAGTTAGAGTTTTATCATTATTGATTAATATGGATAAAACAATTCGATTATGTGAAGCGTACGAGTGAAGTTGTCACAAAAGATTGAGATAGAGATTTAACTTTCGACATAGTCACGGTTGATTTTCCGGAATTCAGGGGATTTAAAGAAGTCTTCTAATCAGAAAGAAAATGAAATAACACTATTTATTAGCAAACTATTGGAATTACGGAAGAACAGAAATATTAAGGAAATATTTCCGTGATATGCTTAGAGATTAAGTAGAATGAAGGAGTTATGTAACATGGCACATGATGAGGGTATGATCTGTGAACCATCATCACATTCCATTAGGAACTCAGCATGACTTACTGTAATATATCCATGTTGGCCCGACGTCATTATATTATACTAACTCATGCTTCAATTCCCAACACTTCTCTAGGAAATCATTCATAATTTAAACTCGAATTTTAAAGAAATTTAGAAACTAAAATAGTTTCCTTTATGACGTAACACGGATAGTGCGAAGAGATAAATAATTTCGGACAAGAATAGATATGAAGGTATCCTCAAAAATATCGAAGATATTTATAACGGAAGATACGATGATATCTTAGGATTTCTAAAGTACCTGAAATTAAAGGATGATGCAGATACTTTTTCTGCAAAGAATTGAAATAAGTAGGAAGCAAAACATTCGCTGAAGATTTCATCAGAAACATAATCATCAAGATTCTTTATGTACAATTTTAGTCCTTGTGATTTTTCCACAGTCTCCTTCATGGTTTGCTCAATACATTTTTTTTCAGTATCAAAACTTTTGAGTTTTTCCAGTATGTCGCTCTTTATTATCAAACTTTTGACTATTTAAACAGTCTTCAGTTTTCACTGCTTCATCAGCTTTTTCAGAATTCAGAGATCTGATTCGTAAGCTAAAGTGCTTTTCAGAAATTTAGAATTGAAGTTTCGTAAATCCAGGAGATAGAAGTTATAAATATATATATATATATATATATATATATATATATATATATATATATATATATATATATATATATATATATATATATATATATATATATATATATATATATATAATTATAGTCGTATAATCGCTGAGAAATTTGAGATTATCGATTGATGCCTCCCGGTATTTGGTATGGTAATTATCGTTATAAGATGCCGATGAGTTCATGATAAGACTTTAATAGATAAATATAGGGATTTGTCGGAGAGATTTAAGCCAAGGAGCAACGAGGTTGCTGGTACGTCTGCTAGTAATATGGTGGAATATAAAAGGTTTTCCGGTAACAATAACAATGGCAAACGTATATATCAAAGTTATAATAAGGTTGATTCGAACGAATAATCGAAGTTGACTTGCTGGAGCTGTGAAAAAATTTGCTACCTTGAGAAGGGATTGTAAAGTTATTTTGGGTAATAATAATGCCAAAGAAGCTAGCACATATATGTGTTAAACGTTTACTCAAGTTCCGAGTGTCTTCAGGTGCATAACTATATGCATAAATCTTTCCTTCCGTAGATGAAGTGCGGTTGGTTTATCCTTTCAATTGAGGTGTTTTCAAGAATCATGAAAGGTTTGAACGCAAATTGTAATCGTTAAGATACAAATGAGGTTTAAGATGAAATTAAGTGGCAAACTTGAAGAAATGTTTAGTTTCATATGTTATAATCAATATTTTAATTCATTTTAATTGTCCAATGTTATTAGTCCACAGTCGATAGTCCACAGTTAACAGTCTAATAATTCATATATAGTTTAATATATAATATTCGAATTAATTAATACGTATCGTGTCCCGTGTACATGTCTCAGACTCGATCACAACTCAAAGTATATATATTATTGTAGAATCAACCTCAACCCTGTATAGCTAACTCCAACATTACTGCATATAGAGTGTCTATGGTTATTCCAAATAATATATATAGATGCGTCGATATGATATGTCAAAACCTTGTATACGTGTCCCGATATTTAAAGTGCGTAAACCAAATAACAGAAATTAAATGACGATAAATAAAATTGCGAGAATTAAATTGCAATAAAATAAATTGCGATAATTAAAATGTAATAAGGAATTAGCAGTTAGCTAGGAACAGTTAGCTAGGATTTTGTTATTGTGGATTCTTAATAGAATTTCTCATAGTTAATTTGTTTGTTTCTAACAATTTTATTTTTTCCAATGTTTTCTTGATTATGCCACTTGTTGGATTCTAATAAGTCAAAATCCAATATGAAATTGAGTGAAAACGATTATTCTGCGGTGAACAGATACGTATATCTGTGTATTACCTACCCGTTAAAATATTTTCATCGTTAACAGTTTGTACGAAAGAATTTTTAATTACAATCTTTATGAAAATATAGTTACATATATATTTTCTTCAGATGTAATTATGGATTTAATGAGTTAATATGATATTAATCTCATTTGATTTACCGTCAAAACTAGAATACATAATCTCTAAAACATTAGAGATTACATAATCGTCATGAAGAACGAAGATAATTGATGTAGAACGATACGTAGAACGATGATTATACTCGAGGTACAGAATGAGATGTTGAGGCATGGATTGTTGATGGTACGGGTGCTGTTACTGATGGTACTGTTGGTGCCGGTGATGTTGCTGAAGCTGGTACATTTTGCACCATATTTTCCAAGGCTACAACTCGGGTGCGAAGCTCGTTGACTTCTTCTATTACACCGGGATGATTGTTAGTTGGAACAAATGGATGAATAAGGTTTAGAATTTTAGATAGAATATAATTGTGGTGAGATATTCAGGAAATGAGAGTGAAAATGGTGTTTTTATTGGTTCGCCGGTGAATACTTCAGGGTCTTCGCCCAGAGGATAATATAGAGGATGAAAGGGATCGCTTCTTCTTGTCTCCAATGATTAAGTAGACTACGAACCCATCAGATGAATTGGGGATGGCTGATTGGCCGATTCATTCTGGTGACGCTGCTTCCGGAGATTAGGTGAAACTCCATATCGAAATAGCTGTCGGAATCTGAGGAATTCGAAATGGTTGAGGGATTCATCTCGTACGATCAGATGAAGGATTTTCGATAAGAAATAGATCATAGGATGTAGATTAGTACCCTGCAATACATAATTTACATATGCATATATAATACTAAAATCCCATAAGTTACGGAGGAATCTACGGAATCTGTCAGGCAAAGGTAACAATAACAGATACGCTAAGATATAAATTAGCAGATACGCTAAGATATGAACTTTGTCTATACACTATTCATGCAATCATTGCAGTATGATGTGTCTAGACTAAAATTGATAAGCAGGTAATTTTTTGACAAAAATGATAAGCAAAACTTTTGACATGCAGACACGGTCGAAGTCCAGACCCACTAATGCATCTAAACAACAACTTGTTAGACACACTAATGCAAGACCTGGTTCGCTAAGACCACCGCTCTGATACCAAATGTCATACCCCGTCCTAATCCATCTGGACGAAGTCACCAACATCTGGTCCCATTGCGATGATCGACTCCATGTAATATCTTTAAAATGAGCAAATGCACAGCGGAAAATTTCTTTAATACCTGAGAATAAACATGCTTTCAAGTGTCAACCAAAAGGTTGGTGAGTTCATAGGTTTATCATAAAACAATAAAATTCATCATTTTGATAGACCACAAGATTTAAATGCTGCATGATACAAATGGGCCCGAATCCTATACCCACCTGTAATGTACATGCGATATATTTTAAATACAGTACACCTTTCTCGTGTACGAAATCCCTTTTCATAAATCTTAGTAACCGTACACATATCTCGTGCACAAAAATAACATACACATAATCTGTGTATAAAATCATTCTCTCGATACATAACATTCACTTTTCATTGCTTTCATAGCTTGGCTTGGTAACCGACCTTAACATATAATGCGCATAATAATATCCCCAAAACAGAACATCTCGTCTGTATAATAATCATATAAACTTCGAAGTACTAAACACCACGCCCACTAGCCCTTCCGTCTAGTGAACATTCTGGGTGGGAGTGTTAAACCCGGTAGCTACCTTTAGGATTCGCGTCAATTAGGCGTGCACTAATTCTCAAAATTAGTGATGTTCCCTAATTCTTAGGTTACCAAGCAATAATAATCAGGGGAAAAATATTCATATCAATTGTGGCAATTATCACGTCCACATAATTCAATGGTGGCGATTATCACGTCCACATAATTCATTCGAGGAATGTTTTACTTGTGTCTATCTCGTCAAACATTTATAAAAGCATTTCATGTATTCGCAGTTCAAAATGTATTTCAAAAGCATTTAATAAAGCAGTTGTAAAAGTAGCGCATGTATTCTTAGTCCCAAAAATGTAAAGAGTAAAAGGGAATCAAATGAACTCACCATATTGTATTTTGTAGTAAAAATACATATGACAACAATGAACAACTGTACGGTTAGTGTGACGATCGCTCCAAATCCATAGGGACGAACACGTTATTCATCGATTTAATTGCGAGGTATTTGACCTCTATATGATACGTTTTGTAAATATTGCATTCTTTTGAAAAGGCACACCATAAATGAATATTTAAATCAAAGGTTTTCGACATCTGATGATATCTACATATAGACAATCACCTTAATATAATAGTTTACATTAGTACTTCCGTTGACAATGCAGTCAAAATAAGATACATGGTGATGATTTGGTGAATTCAACGTTTCCTTGAAAAATATGCCATGTAAGACTCCATGCACATAGCTTGTCTAACATATAAGCAAACAGCGGAAGACTTCTAGGGAACCTGAGAATAAACATGCTAACAAGTGTCAACACAAAGGTTGGTGAGTTCATAGTTTTAATGTTTTGCATAATCTGTACATAAAGGTGGATCACAAGATTTCAGTTGTTTCATCCAGAAACGTTTATCAAAATATTCTACAAGATTGAGCACCCTGGTAACTAAGCTTTAACGTTATAATAAGTACCCCTGTTTTAACATACATGCAACCAACATGTAAAATACACGCAAACCAATGTGTACTAAACTCAAATAGCATACGTCTGTTTTATAGTTCAGGCTAGAGTTTCTATACCTGGAACAGACGGGGAAGTCAAGCCCTATGAATCCATATACAACTACTCGCGCCCACCAGTTCTTATAACCGGCAGTTACTAGTTACCAAAGCTAAGGGATTTTCGGTTCAAACTCAGTGTAGAATTAAGTATGTACTTGTGTCCATTGCGTTTTAAAATAAAGTGCATGTATTCTCAGCCCAAAAATATAGATTGCAAAAGCAATTAAAAAGGGATCATATGAAACTCACATCAGCAGCATCTAAAGTCGTTCACCAAAATGTGACCGAAACTCGGATTACCAAATAACCGTAGATCTCAACCTAGAGAACATATGTTGGTCAATAAATGTCTATCAAGCTAGGTCAGGTCATAGTGTATCACAATTCTAATGCTAGAGATCGACATACAAAAGTTATCCAAAGTTGTTTCAAAAAGTCAATTTTGACAATAGTTTAACAAAACGAGACGTGCCTTATATAAGATTTCATTTACTCGGCTGATAATATTTAAAAATCCATTTTATCAATCTTGTAAACAAGTTGTTTAAATCTTAATTGCAGATTCAAAAGCAATTTCAATTAACGTCAATCATAATTCAGTTGATCATATCTTTTAATCCATTCATCGAAACTATTCGATATCTAAATGAAAAGTAATTGATTTTTCGCCAGCTTTCCAAAAACATGAATATCATATACCTTTTATCAGTAATATATGTATTTACTTCATGATTCATCGTAACTATTTAACGATGAAATTTAGCATACAAGCATGTATAAATATATATACTCGAGCACTAGACATGGATACACAATTAATATATAAAAGATAAAATATGAGTGCTTACGTATAAATATTGAGATTCAATATTGTAGGAAAGTATGTAAACGTAACGGAGATAATAAACACTAGGTTTGACTTGCAAATAATACCCATAACCTCCATAATTATAACCCATAATTTCCTTAGCTCTATCCCGCTCGAAACCCATTTTGAAAGTGACACGCTCATAACCTCGTCGTAGTATTTTATGTATAATATTAATTAATATTATTAATAATAATAAGATTAATAATAATATTAATCTTAATAATAATAATAATAATAATAATAATAATAATAATAATAATAATAATAATAATAATAATAGTAATAATAATATAAATACGGATTATGATATATGTGTGTGTAAAACAGAGACCAGAATGCTCGAGCTTTATAGTGTGGCCAGATTTCAGACTCCATGCGATCGCTGGTTTCTGTGTGTTATGGCCATGCGATCGCATGGCCTTGGATTCCAGCTTACAGCTGATTTGTAATCTAGTTCGTCGACATATTAATTTATTATATATATAATATATTTAATTTATATAATTAATTATATATTATATTAAATTCACGTGCATAGTTGACTTGTAATTTTTGTTCCGATAAGTCGTACGTTGTCACTCGACTTATGTCCCGGTTCCGGTTTTCGAATGTCCTTTCGTACACTTAGAAAACTTGCATTTTACGTTTCGTGTCACGTACCTTTGTCAAAATATAGCCTTAAATTATCCCTAAACTATACCACTCAAAGTATATCTTAAACTTTCGAGTGTTTTGTTCATTTACTTCTATAAATCATCGTCTCGCTATTTGTTAATATATATATATATATATATATATATATAATATATACATTTTCATTTTTTTACTGTAGCAAATAGTGATTTTCGAAAACACTGTAGCTTTTCGGGTACTGTAGCAATTCGAAAATACTGTAGCAAATTAGTGTTTTACTGGTTCATCTTAAACGTTTTAGTTAACTTATCTAAATATTAATCGAATCAATAATCGAATGTTAATATCGTTTACTAAATAACTTGAAATCATATATATATATATATATATATATATACATTAAGTTATATATATTGTTCGTGAATCTTCGAGAACAGTCAAAGAATAATTGATTACATGAATACAGTTTCAAAACTTTGAGACTCAACATTACAGACTTTGCTTATCGTGTCGAAAACATTAAATCATTTAAAGATAAAGTTTAAATTTGGTCAGAAATTTCCGGATCATCACAGTACCTACCCGTTAAAGAAATTTCGTCCCGAAATTTAAGTGACGTCGTCATGGCTAACAATAAAAATTTTTCATGACGAATATGAGTTGATAAATAGAATTTTATCACCATTGAATAATATGGATAAAACAATCTGACTTCTCGAAGCGTATGAGAGAAGTTATTGTAAAAGAATGAAATGGAGAATAGAGATTCGTCTTATCTCTTGACATAGTAACGATTGATTTCCGGAATTTAAGGAATAGAAAATCTTCATAATTTAAATAAGATTTGATTCTTCGGAATTTAAGGAAATTAGGATTTCCTTTGATTAATGTGTAATCTGCCTCGATTGCTATGTCTGATATTTTGCTATAAATTGACCTATTCCGTTTCATTTATTTTCACCACTCCTATAATCTTCTTCCTTATTTCATACTTACAAAAGATTTATGAAAATGCTTCATCCAGTTCTGATTCTTGATATTTTCTTGGCTATCATATCATTCATTCTTCTTTTTCATTTGCCACCAGAGGAGGTTATTTTCTTCTACTATTACCTTTGGGTTATATTGTTTTTCATTCTCCCGTGTCTTTATATTGCTATTAGCATTGACATACACGGTTTGTAATTTCGGGGTTGTTTTCGGGCTTTATATTTTCCATTATATTTTGGAGCTTCATGCTTTCGTTTTCTCTTCCCGACTTTAAGTCAAGCGAATAATGGTCCAGAATTTGTAGGTATGAATTTCGGAATGAACATAATTAATATTCTATGAAAGAAACGGTAATGGCACAATCTGACTTGTCAAATTACCAGAATACCTCAAAAAAGACCGAATCATCAAGAAAAATATTTTCATGATATGTTTAGAGGTTAAATAGAATGAAAGAGTTATGTAACATGGTTCATGATGAGGGTATGATCTGTGAACCTTTATCACGTTCCATTAGAAACTCAGCATGACTTACTATAATATAATCACGTTGATCAAGTGTCATTATATTATACTAACTCATGCTTCAATTCCCAACACTACTTCAAAAACATCCATTTTTCGAAATTTTCAGAAATTATAAACTAAAATAGTTTCTTTTATGATGTAACACAGATAGCGTGAAGAGATAAATAATTTCGGATGATAATAGCTATGAAGATATCTTCAAAAATATCGAAGATATTTATAATGAAAGATATGATAATATCTTAGAATTTCTAATATCGAAGGATGATGAAAAAGATTTGTTCGTAACGGATTTTCAGTCAGGAGCAAGGTATTCGTTAATGACTTCAGCAGATACTGAATAATTTGTATTCTTTGAAGGCAGGTTTAGTCTTTGTGATTTATCCACAGCCTCCTTCATGGTCTGCTCAATCCGTTTTTAGTTCCAAACCTTCTCTTTTTCTCAACTTTACCACCATATTATTCTTTATCATCAAACTTTTGACTGTTAAGGTCATTTACAGTTTTTGCTGCTTCATCAGCATTTTTCCAAAATTCGGAGAACTAGTTTCGCAGTTTGGGTGTTTTTCAGAAACTTCACCTTCGAAGTAAATAAGTCTAGGAGATAGACATTATATGTATATATATAACTGTTGGCGTAGAATTTCTACGAAATTAGAAATACTGATTGCTAATTCCTGGTAGTTGGTATGGCAATTACCGTTACAAGATGTGGATGAGTACAAGATAGGGTTTCAATGAACAATTATAATGATTTTTCAGAGAAACTTTAAGTCACAGATTAATGAATTTGCTGGTACATTTACTGTTAATGTGGTGGAACATGAAAGGTTCCCCAGTAACAAAAACGTATATGTCAAAGTTACAAGTCTGAAAGGTCGTCGTTGACTGGTTGAACGGTTGATAATACTGGATACTTTAAAAAGGAATTGCAAGGTTATTTTCGGTAAAAACAATGCTAATGGATCTTGCACAGATTTAAAGTCAAAGTATAGCTTTGAAAGATGTAGAGATCTAAGAATGATGTCACCGGTTCAGAGTTATGACTTGGATTCTGATCCGTCAATATCAGAATATGTAATTGAATTTGTATGAAAACGATTGTATATCGTTGTGAGCATTGTTAATAATTTTTGAATCAAAGTTGAAGAATGTACAGTGTAACATATTAATTGCGAACTTATATATTTCCCGGGTATTACCTACCCGTTAAAGATTTCACAATTAATACTTTGTACAAAAGAATTTTTATTACTGTCTTTATGAAAATATATGTATGTATATTTTCTTCAGATGTAACACAGATTTAATGAGTTAATATCATATTAAGCTCATTTAATTTTTGGCTGGATTAGAAATGAATAATCTCTAAAACATTAAAGATTTCATAATCTTCGTGGAGTATTTTACTAATGTAATCAATACTTCGTTATTTAGTTTTATTGATATTTCCTCAGTGAATCATGTTGGTGCTTATGGAACTCTTGCTAACTTCGCAAGGTAAAAATGATGTTTTCTGGAAAGTTTGGAGTATATCGAAAATGAAAATGTAAAATCAATTATGTAATTGAATAATACACTTGGTTTATTATGAAATGGAATTCAATAAGTTGAAACAGAGATTGTAATTAACAATGGTTAAGTTGTTAAGGAAGGATGTACATCATTGCATATTAGTAATATGAACTAACCGAGTAGTACCTACCAGTTAAGATTCACACGTAATAGCTTAGTACGAAAAGATTTATTTTGATTTCAAAATTCATATATATTAAATATACATAAAATTTCTTCAGGAGAAATGAGTTAATACTTCATCGGTTATTGTTGCTGGTATTTCTTGGTAACTACGGTGCGTATGACATTGATGCTCGTGGAACAGATTGTGAAGTTGAGGTTTGCGATGCGAATGTTGTTGGTGGTGGTAATGGTACTGTTGGTGTTGTTGTCGGTGGTACTGCTGATGCCGGTGATGCTGCTGGTGCTTGTAACCTTTGCACCATATTCTCCAAAGCCACTACCCGAGCGTGAAGCTCGTTGACTTCTTCTACTACACCGGGATGATTGGCGGTTCAGACGAGCGGATGAATAAGATCCAGAATTTGAGATAGTATATTATCGTGATGAGATACTCTGGAAATGAGAGAGAAAATGGTTTCTTGAACATGTTCGCCGGTAAGTGCTTCAGGTTCTTCGCCAAGAGGACAATGTGATGGATGGAAGGGATCGCCTTCTTCTTGTCTCCAATAATTAAGTAGGCTATGAACCCATCCCCAATTCATCCAGAATAGATGATGGCTAATTGGTTGATCCATTCTGGTTACACTGCCTTCGGAATTCAGGTGAATATCCATATCGGAATAGCTGTCAGAGTTTAAGGAATTTGAACTAGATACGGGATCCATTTTGTATAATTAGGGAGATGATTTTGATATGAACTAGATTATAGAATTGAGTTTGGTATTCTTCAATACATAATTTACATATGTATATATAATACCAAATTCCATAAATCACGGAGAAATTTTTGGAAGATGTCAGGAAAAGTTTACAGTAACAGATACGCTAAGATATGAATTTTGTCTATACACTATTCATGCAATCAATGCAGTAAAACGTGTCTAGACTAGGAATGATAAGCAGGTAATTTCCGACAAGAAATGATAAGCAAAACTTTTGACATGTAGACACGGTCAAAGTCCAGACTTACTAATGCATCCTAACAACTATCAGTTAGACACACTCATGCAAGACCTGGTTCACTAGGACCAACGCTCTGATACCAACTGTGACGATCGCTCCAAATCCATATGGACGAACACGTCATTCATCGATTTCATTGCGAGGTATTTGACCTCTATATGATACGTTTTGTAAATATTGCATTTTTTTGAAAAGGCACACCATAAATGAATATTTAAATCAAAGGTTTTCGATATCTTATGATTTCTACATATAGACAATCACCGTAATATAATAGTTTACATTAGTACTTCCGTTAACAATGCAGTTAAAATAAGATACATGGTGATGATTTGATGAATGCAACATTTCCTTGAAAAATATGCCATGTAAGACTCCATGCACATAGCTTGTCTAACATATAAGCAAACAGCGGAAGACTTCTAGGGAACCTGAGAATAAACATGCTAACAAGTGTCAACACAAAGGTTGGTGAGTTCATAGTTTTAATGTTTTGCATAATCTGTACATAAAGGTGGATCACAAGATTTCAGTTGTTTCATCCAGAAACGTTTATCAAAATATTCTACAAGATTGAGCACCCTGGTAACTAAGCTTTAACGTTATAATAAGTACCCCTATTTTAACATACATGCAACCAACATGTAAAATACACGCAAACCAATGTGTACTAAACTCAAATAGCATACGTCTGTTTTATAGTTCAGGCTAGAGTTTCTATACCTGGAACAGACTGTAGTGACCCGAACTTTTCCATGTTTATATATATATTAAATGAAATTGTTATTTACATGATTAAGTGTTTCCAACATGTTAAGCAATCAAACTTGTTAAGACTTGATTAATTGAAATAGGTTTCATATAGACAATTGACCACCCAAGTTGACCGGTGATTCACGAACGTTAAAACTTGTAAAAACTATATGATGACATATATATGGATATATATATATATATATATATATATATATATATATATATATATATATTATATATATATATATATATATATATATATATATATATATATATATATATAGTTAACATGATATTATGATAAGTAAACATATCATTAAGTATATTAACAATGAACTACATATGTAAAAACAAGACTACTAACTTAATGATTTTGAAACGAGACATATATGTAACGATTATCGTTGTAACGACATTTAATGTATATATATCATATTAAGAGATATTTATACATCATAATATCATGATAATATAATAATTTAAAATCTCATTTGATATTATAAGCATTGGGTTAACAACACTTAACAAGATCGTTAACCTAAAGGTTTCAAAACAAAACTTACATGTAACGACTAACGATGACTTAACGACTCAGTTAAAATGTATATACATGTAGTGTTTTAATATGTATTCATACACTTTTGAAAGACTTCAAGACACTTATCAAAATACTTCTACTAAACAAAAATGCTTACAATTACATCCTCGTTCAGTTTCATCAACAATTCTACTCGTATGCACCCGTATTCGTACTCGTACAATACACAGCTTTTAGATGTATGTACTATTGGTATATACACTCTAATGATCAGCTCTTAGCAGCCCATGTGAGTCACCTAACACATGTGGGAACCATCATTTGGCAACTAGCATAAAATATCTCATAAAATTACAAAAATATGAGTAATCATTCATGACTTATTTACATGAAAACAAAATTACATATCCTTTATATCTAATCCATACACCAACTACCAAAAACACCTACAAATACTTTCATTCTTCAATTTTCTTCATCTAATTGATCTCTCTCAAGTTCTATCTTCAAGTTCTAAGTGTTCTTCATAAATTCCAAAAGTTCTAGTTTCATAAAATCAAGAATACTTCCAAGATTGCAAGTTTACTTCCAAGTTTTCTAAATCCAATCCAAGTAATCATCCAAGATCAAGAAACCTTTGTTACTTACAGTAGGTTATCTTTATAATACAAGGTAATAATCATATTCAAACTTTAATTCAATTTCTATAACTATAACCATCTTATTTCGAGTGGAAATCTTACTTGAAATTGTTTTCGTGTCATGATTCTGCTTCAAGAACTTTCAAGCCATCCAAGGATCCTTTGAAGCTAGATCTATTTTTCTCATTTCCAGTAGGTTTATCCAAGGAACTTGAGGTAGTAATGATGTTCATAACATCATTCTATTCATACATATAAAGCTATCTTATTCGAAGGTTTAAACTTGTAATCACTAGAACATAGTTTAGTTAATTCTAAACTTGTTCGCAAATAAAGGTAATCCTTCTAACTAGACTTTTAAAATTAACTAAACACATGTTCTATATCTATATGATATGCTAACTTAATGATTTAAAACCCGGAAACACGATAAACACCATAAAACTGGATATACGCCGTCGTAGTAAAACCGGGAGCTGTTTTGGTTGGGATAATTAAAAGCTAAGAAGAACTTTGATTTAAAAGCTATACTTCTGGAAAAATGATTTTTCTTATGAACATGAAACTATATCCAAAAATCATGGTTAAACTCAAAGTGAAAGTATGTTTTTCAAAATGGTCATCAAGATGTCGTTCTTTCGACGGAAATGACTACCTCTTTCAAAAACGACTTGTAACTTGTATTTCCAACTATAAACTTATACTTTTTCTATTTAGATTCATAAAGTTAAGTTCAATATGAAACCATGGCCACTGTAATCACTCAAAATGGATTAGAAACGAAGAAATGGCGAGTAAAACAAGATTGATAAAAACTACTCATTTTACCTACGTGAAAGTTAGTAATAAATCTATTCCAACCATAACCTAATCAACTTATATTTTATATTATGTAATCTTGAGATACCATAGACACGTATACAATGTTTCGACCTATCATGTCAACCCATCTATATATATATTGCGGAACAACCATAGACACTCTATATGTGAATGTTGGAGTTAGCTATACAGGGTTGAGGTTGATTCCAAAATATATATATAGTTTGAGTTGTGATCAATACTGAGATACGTATACACTGGGTCGTGGATTGATTCAAGATAATATTTATCGATTTATTTCTGTACATCTAACTGTGGACAACAAGTTGTAGGTTACTAACTAGGACAGCTGACTTAATAAAATTAAAACATCAAAATGTATTAAAAGTATTGTAAATATATTTTGAACATACTTTGATATATATGTATATATTGTTATAGGTTCGTGAATCAACCAGTGGCCAAGTCTTACTTCTCGACGAAGTAAAAATCTGTGAAAGTGAGTTATAGTCCCACTTTTAAAATCTAATATTTTTGGGATGAGAATACATGCAGGTTTTATAAATGATTTACAAAATAGATACAAGTACGTGAAACTACATTCTATGGTTGAATTATCGAAATCGAATATGCCCCTTTTTATTAAGTCTGGTAATCTAAGAATTTGGAAACAGACACCCTAATTGACACGAATCCTAAAGATAGATCTATTGGGCCTAACAAACCCCATCCAAAGTACCGGATGCTTTAGTACTTCAAAATTTATATCATATCCGAAGGGTGTCCCGGAATGATGGGGATATTCTTATATATGCATCTTGTTAATGTCGGTTACCAGGTGTTCACCATATGAATAATTTTTATCTCTATGTATGGGATGTGTATTGAAATATGAAATCTTGTGGTCTATTGTTACGATTTGATATATATAGGTTAAACCTATAACTCACCAACATTTTTGTTGACGTTTAAAGCATGTTTATTCTCAGGTGAATACTAAGAGCTTCCGCTGTTGCATACTAAAATAAGGACAAGATTTGGAGTCCATGTTTGTATGATATTATGTAAAAACTGTATTCAAGAAACTGATTTCGATGTAACATATTTGTATTGTAAACCATTATGTAATGGTCGTGTGTAAACAGGATATTTTAGATTATCATTATTTGATAATCTACGTAAAGCTTTTTAAACCTTTATTTATGAAATAAAGGTTATGGTTTGTTTTAAAAATGAATGCAGTCTTTGAAAAAATGTCTCATATAGAGGTCAAAACCTCGCAACGAAATCAATTAATATGGAACGTTTCTAATCAATTAGAACGGGACATTTCATTTGGTATCCGAGCGTTGGTCTTAGAGAACCAGAAAATTTGCATTAGTGTGTCTTATCGAGTTTGTTAGGATGCATTAGTGAGTCTGGACTTCGACCGTGTTTTCTTTAAAAATGATTGCTTAACATTTTTGTTGGAAACTATATATTATTAACATGTATATATTATGTGATATATTAATCTCTTAACATGTTTGATATTGTATGATAGATGTCTACCTCTAGCACAAATCCCATTGACTCACCTAATAATAACGAAGAGTCGAATATATATTGGACTGATTCACAAGTTCCCGAAGAAGAACCGGAAGAAGAATCAGAACCGGAAGAAGAATCAGAACCGGAGGAGGAAATAGAACCAGTGGGGGAAATAATAAAACGGTTAAGTAAAAGAAAATCCTCAACCAACCGATCAAGGTTAATTATGGTCAATGGTGTTTCAGCCAAGGAAGCAAAATATTGGGTGGATTACCAATTCTCCGATGAATCGGATTCCGACGAGAATTCCGATGATGTTATAGAAATTACCCCAACTGAATTTAAAAAGGCAAAAGAAAATAATAAGGGAAAGGGCATAAAAATAGAGAAATCTAATTCCAACCCCGATGAACTTTATATGTATCGTCAACCCCCGAAGCCCTTAAGTTGTAACAATGACCCGGGAACCTCTAAACCACCAGGTTTTTCTAAACCGTTGTGGAAAACGACAGCTCGTATTAGGGGAACATCATATATCCCTAGAAACTTGGCAAAACGAACCAAAACCGAAGAAGAAGAAACGAGTGAGTCGGAATAAGATAGTTGTATTTGTGCGGTGTAATATATGTAATATAGTGTGCTTATGCTTTACGATATATATAAAAATTGCTTGTATTAATAAGTATCTTTTATGAATCTAACTCTTGTCTATTTTACAGTATAAAAACATAAAATGGATAGACAACCCAATATTTTAGAAGACTTACCCGGAGACATGATTGATGAAATCTTGTCTAGAGTCGGTCAGAGTTCCTCGGCACAACTATTTATGGCAAAATCAGTTTGTAAGACATTCGAAGAACATTCCAAGAATGCCTTGGTTTATAAAAGGCTTTCGTTTGAAAGATGGGGGATATCACATTGGGAAACCCATAAGTTACGATGTGTTTACTTTGACGCATATATTGCGGAGAACCCAAATGCTATTTTACGCAACGGGTTAAGAAATTATTTTGACTCAATGTATCCGATTATAGGACTTCATGATTTAGAAAAAGCGGCTAACATGCAACATAAAGAAGCATGTTATGCTTACGGGTTAGTAATGTTCGCTTCTCACCAAAGTGAGAAAAAGAACATCGGGCTACAACTATTAAACAAAACGTTCCCACAAGTGACGGAGTCGGTAATTGGGGTAAGAAATGAGGTTTTTAGGTTATTACGAGACTGTTGGTCATTACGTAACCTTCGTCCTTTTGACGACGTTACAACACGTTGTCATACTATCGGTCACAACGGTTACGTTCCACAAGACCAAGGATGGGAAGTGGTATTAGTAAAACCAGAATGCATGACTTGTTTCTGGACGTATGAATTATGTGTCTTTGTTGCCTTTGCTGAACGCCTTATTTATTAACTAGAATTATCTTCGCAACTACTTTGTATCAAAGTTTTATGTGCTATATTTCATGCTATATGTAAAATAGCGGTGTAAGTTTGCAAGTTATTGTATAAAGGTTTGAATATGATATATATTTGTTTGTGATTAGTTTTTCATATAGAATTGTAGTAATTGAAATGGTATGTTAGCTACTAAGTATGAACTTAACGGGTAGGTACTACCCGAATTAAAGAGTATAAAACGCTAATATTAAGAAAGAGCTTTTATAAATAAGTTCATATTACGCTACGAAATACTATTGACTACTCTTGATATTCTATATGATTAACTCGTTTCATTTGACTATTTTGAAGGAAATGGCACTGACTACTCGACACACCTTGAATATGAGTGAAGAGGAATTTCGTGCCTTTCTTGCTTCAAACATAGCCGCAGTACAGGCCGCGCTACATACCAACAATAACCTTGGATCTAGCAGTACAGGAAATCGTGTAGGATGCACTTACAAAGAATTTACTGCCTGCAAACCTTTGGAATTTGATGGAACCGAAGGACCGATCAGATTGAAACGGTGGACTGAGAAGGTCGAATCGGTGTTTGCCATAAGTAAGTGTACTGAAGAGGACAAAGTGAAGTACGCTACGCATACCTTCACAGGTTCTGCGTTAACATGGTGGAATACCTATCTAGAGCAAGTGGGACAAGATGATGCTTACGCACTACCGTGGTCAGCATTCAAGCACTTGATGAACGAGAAGTACCGTCCCAGAACTGAAGTCAATAAGCTCAAGACAGAACTTAGAGGGTTACGAACCCAAGGATTTGATATTACCACATACGAAAGACGATTCACAGAATTATGCCTATTGTGTCCGGGAGAGTTCGAAGATGAGGAAGAGAAGATCGACGCATTTGTGAAAGGATTACCGGAAAGAATCCAAGAAGATATAAGTTCACACGAGCCCGCCTCCATACAACAGGCATGTAGAATGGCTCACAAACTAGTGAACCAGATTGAAGAAAGAATTAAAGAACAGACTGCTGAAGAGGCCAATGTGAAGCAAGTCAAAAGAAAGTGGGCGAAAAACGGTGATAAGAATCACCAATACAACAATAACAGCAATTACAACAATAATCGCAACAACTATCCTAACAATCGCAACATCAATCACAACTACAACAAACGGCCCAACAACAACAACAACAACAACAACAGCAACTACAACAATCATCTTAACAACAATAATAACCGCAACAACAACAACAATCAGAAGCAGCTATGCCAAAGGTGTGAAAAGTATCACTCGGGATTCTGCACCAAATTTTGCAACAAGTGTAAAAGAAATGGTCATAGCGCGGCGAAGTGTGAGGTCTACGGACCAGGGGTTAACAGAACAAAAGGAACAAATGGTGTCAGAACGAGTAATGGCGGAGCAAGTAGTGTCGGAGCAAGTTATGCCAATGTAGTCTGTTATAAATGTGGAAAATCGGGCCACATTATTAGAAATTTCCCGAACCAGGAGAACACAAATGGACAAGGCCGCGGAAGAGTTTTCAATATTAATGCGGTAGAGGCACATGAAGACCCGGAGCTTGTTACGGGTACGTTTCTTATTGACAATAAATCTGCTTACGTTTTATTTGATTCGGGTGCGGATAGAAGCTATATGAGTAGAGATTTTTGTGCTAAATTAAGTTGTCCATTGACGCATTTGGATAGTAAATTTTTACTCGAATTAGCAAATGGTAAATTAATTTCAGCAGATAATATATGTCGGAATCGAGAAATTAAACTGGTTAGCGAAACATTTAAGATTGACTTGATACCAGTAGACTTAGGGAGTTTTGATGTGATAATCGGTATGGACTGGTTGAAAGAAGTGAAAGCAGAGATCATTTGTTATAAAAATGCAATTCGCATTATACGAGAAAAAGAAAAACCCTTAATGGTGTACGGAGAAAAGGGCAACACGAAGCTACATCTTATTAGTAATTTGAAGGCACAAAAACTAATAAGAAAAGGTTTCCATGCTGTTCTAGCACACGTCGAGAAAGTACAAACTGAAGAAAAGAGCATCAATGATGTTCCCGTCGCAAAAGAATTTTCCGATGTATTTCCGAAAGAATTGCCGGGATTACCCCCACATCGATCCGTTGAATTTCAAATAGATCTTGTACCAGGAGCTGCACCAATAGCTCGTGCTCCTTACAGACTCGCACCCAGCGAGATGAAAGAACTGCAAAGCCAATTACAAGAACTTTTAGAGCGTGGTTTCATTAGACTAAGCACATCACCGTGGGGAGCTCCTGTTTTGTTTGTCAAGAAGAAGGATGGTACATTTAGATTGTGTATTGACTACAGAGAGTTGAACAAACTTACCATCAAAAACCGTTATCCACTGCCGAGAATTGACGACTTATTTGATCAACTACAAGGCTCGTCGGTTTATTCAAAGATCGATTTACATTCTGGATATCATCAAATGCGAGTAAAGGAGGATGATATTCCAAAAACTGCTTTTAGGACGCGTTATGGTCATTACGAGTTTATGGTTATGCCGTTTGGATTAACTAACACACCAGCTGTGTTCATGGACCTTATGAACCGAGTGTGTGGGCCATATCTTAACAAGTTTGTCATTGTTTTCATCGATGACATACTTATTTACTCAAAGAATGATCAAGAGCACAAAGAACAATTGAGAAAAGTGCTAGAAGTATTGAGGAAAGAAAAACTGTACGCTAAGTTTTCAAAGTGTGCATTTTGGTTGGAAGAAGTTCAATTCCTCGGTCACATAGTGAACAAAGAAGGTATCCAGGTGTACCCGGCAAAGTTCGAAACCGTTGAAAAGTGGGAAACCCCAAAAACTCCGAAGCATATACGTCAATTTTTAGGATTGCCTGGTTACTACGGAAGATTCATCCAAGATTTCTCCAAAATAGTAAAACCCTTGACTGCATTAACGCATAAAGGGAATAAATTTGAATGGAAGGATGAACAAGAGAAGGCGTTTCAATTATTGAATAAAAAGCTAACTACGGCACCTATATTGTCATTGCCTGAAGGGAATGATGATTTTGTGATTTATTGTGACGCATCAAAGCAAGGTCTCGGTTGTGTATTAATGCAACGGACGAAGGTGATTGCTTATGCGTCTAGACAATTGAAGATTCACGAGCAAAATTATACGATGCATGATTTGGAATTAGGCGCGGTTGTTTTTGCATTAAATACTTGGAGGTACTACTTATATGGGGTCAAAAGTATTATATATACCGACCACAAAAGTCTTCAACACATATTTAATCAGAAACAACTGAATATGAGGCAGCGTAGGTGGATTGAATTGTTGAATGATTACGACTTTGAGATTCGTTACCACCTGGGGAAGGCAAATGTGGTAGCCGACGCCTTGAGCAGAAAGGACAGAGAACCCATTCGAGTAAAATCTATGAATATAATGATTCACACTAACCTTACTACTCAAATAAAGGAGGCGCAACAAGGAGTTTTAAAAGAGGGAAATTTAAAGGATGAAATACCCAAAGGATCGGAGAAGCATCTTAATATTCGGGAAGACGGAACCCGGTATAGGGCTGAAAGAATTTGGGTACCAAAATTTGGAGATATGAGACAAATGGTACTTAGAGAAGCTCATAAAACCAGATACTCAATACATCCTGGAACGGGGAAGATGTACAAGGATCTTAAGAAACATTTTTGGTGGCCAGGTATGAAAGCCGATATTGCTAAATATGTAGGAGAATGTTTGACGTGTTCTAAGGTCAAAGCTGAACATCAGAAACCATCAGGTCTACTACAACAACCTGAAATCCCAGAATGGAAATGGGAAAACATTACCATGGATTTCATTACTAAATTGCCAAGGACTGCAAGTGGTTATGATACTATTTGGGTAATAGTTGATTGTCTCACCAAGTCAGCACACTTCCTGCCAATAAGAGAAGATGACAAGATGGAGAAGTTAGCACGACTGTATTTGAAGGAAGTCGTCTCCAGACATGGAATACCAATCTCTATTATCTCTGATAGGGATGGCAGATTTATTTCAAGATTCTGGAAGACATTACAGCAAGCATTGGGAACTTGTCTAGACATGAGTACTGCCTATCATCCATAAACTGATGGGCAGAGCGAAAGGTCGATACAAACGCTTGAAGACATGCTACGAGCTTGTGTTACTGATTTTGGAAACAGTTGGGATCGACATCTACCGTTAGCAGAATTTTCCTACAACAACAGCTACCATTCAAGCATTGAGATGGCGCCGTTTGAAGCACTTTATAGTAGAAAGTGCAGGTCTCCGATTTGTTGGAGTGAAGTGGGGGATAGACAGATTACGGGTCCGGAGATAATACAAGAAACTACCGAGAAGATCATCCAAATTCAACAACGGTTGAAAACCGCCCAAAGTCGACAAAAGAGCTACGCTGACATTAAAAGAAAAGATATAGAATTTGAAATTGGAGAGATGGTCATGCTTAAAGTTGCACCTTGGAAAGGCATGGTTCGATTTGGTAAACGAGGGAAATTAAATCCAAGGTATATTGGACCATTCAAGATTATTGATCGTGTCGGACCAGTAGCTTACCGACTTGAATTACCTCAACAACTCGTAGCTGTACATAACACTTTCCACGTCTCGAATTTGAAGAAATGTCTTGCTAAAGAAGATCTCACTATTCCATTAGATGAAATCCAAATCAACGAAAAACTTCAATTCATCGAAGAACCCGTCGAAATAAGGGATCGTGAGGTTAAAAGACTTAAGCAAAATAAGATACCAATTGTTAAGGTTCGATGGAATGCTCGTAGAGGACCCGAGTTCACCTGGGAACGAGAAGATCAGATGAATAAAAAATACCCGCATTTATTTCCAGAAGATACGTCAACACCTCCAACTGCTTAAAATTTCGGGACGAAATTTATTTAACGGGTAGGTACTGTAGTGACCCGAACTTTTCCATGTTTATATATATATTAAATGAAATTGTTATTTACATGATTAAGTGTTTCCAACATGTTAAGCAATCAAACTTGTTAAGACTTGATTAATTGAAATAGGTTTCATATAGACAATTGACCACCCAAGTTGACCGGTGATTCACGAACGTTAAAACTTGTAAAAACTATATGATGACATGTATATGGATATATATATATATATATATATATATATATATATATATATATATATATATATATATATATATATATATATATATATATATATATATATATATAGTTAACATGATATTATGATAAGTAAACATATCATTAAGTATATTAACAATGAACTACATATGTAAAAACAAGACTACTAACTTAATGATTTTGAAACGAGACATATATGTAACGATTATCGTTGTAACGACATTTAATGTATATATATCATATTAAGAGATATTTATACATCATAATATCATGATAATATAATAATTTAAAATCTCATTTGATATTATAAACATTGGGTTAACAACACTTAACAAGATCGTTAACCTAAAGGTTTCAAAACAACACTTACATGTAACGACTAACGATGACTTAACGACTCAGTTAAAATGTATATACATGTAGTGTTTTAATATGTATTCATACACTTTTGAAAGACTTCAAGACACTTATCAAAATACTTCTACTTAACAAAAATGCTTACAATTACATCCTCGTTCAGTTTCATCAACAATTCTACTCGTATGCACCCTTATTCGTACTCGTACAATACACAGCTTTTAGATGTATGTACTATTGGTATATACACTCCAATGATCAGCTCTTAGCAGCCCATGTGAGTCACCTAACACATGTGGGAACCATCATTTGGCAACTAGCATAAAATATCTCATAAAATTACAAAAATATGAGTAATCATTCATGACTTATTTACATGAAAACAAAATTACATATCCTTTATATCTAATCCATACACCAACGACCAAAAACACCTACAAACACTTTAATTATTCAATTTTCTTCATCTAATTGATCTCTCTCAAGTTCTTTCTTCAAGTTCTAAGTGTTCTTCATAAATTCCAAAAGTTCTAGTTTCATAAAATCAAGAATACTTCCAAGATTGCAAGTTTACTTCCAAGTTTTCTAAATCCAATCCAAGTAATCATCCAAGATCAAGAAACCTTTGTTACTTACAGTAGGTTATCTTTCTAATACATGGTAATAATCATATTCAAACTTTAATTCAATTTCTATAACTATAACAATCTTATTTCGAGTGGAAATCTTACTTGAAATTGTTTTCGTGTCATGATTCTGCTTCAAGAACTTTCGAGCCATCCAAGGATCCTTTGAAGCTAGATCTATTTTTCTCATTTCTAGTAGGTTTATCCAAGGAACTTGAGGTATTAATGATGTTCATAACATCATTCTATTCATACATATAAAGCTATCTTATTCGAAGGTTTAAACTTGTAATCACTAGAACATAGTTTAGTTAATTCTAAACTTGTTCGCAAATAAAGTTAATCCTTCTAACTAGACTTTTAAAATTAACTAAACACATGTTCTATATCTATATGATATACTAACTTAATGATTTAAAACCCGGAAACACGATAAACACCATAAAACTGGATATACGCCGTCGTAGTAAAACCGGGGGCTGTTTTGGTTGGGATAATTAAAAGCTAAGAAGAACTTTGATTTAAAAGCTATACTTCTAGAAAAATTATTTTTCTTATGAACATGAAACTATATCCAAAAATCATGGTTAAACTCAAAGTGAAAGTATGTTTTTCAAAATGGTCATCAAGATGTCGTTCTTTCGACGGAAATGACTACCTCTTTCAAAAATGACTTGTAACTTGTATTTCCAACTATAAACTTATACTTTTTGTATTTAGATTCATAAAGTTAAGTTCAATACGAAACCGTAGTCACTGGAATCACTCAAAACGGATTAAAAACGAAGAAATGGCGAGTAAAACAAGATTGATAAAAACTACTCATTTTACCTACGTGAAAGTTAGTAATAAATCTATTCCAACCATAACCTAATCAACTTATATTGTATATTATGTAATCTTGAGATACCATAGACACGTATACAATGTTTCGACCTATCATGTCGACCCATCTATATATATATTGCGGAACAACCATAGACACTCTATATGTGAATGTTGGAGTTAGCTATACAGGGTTGAGGTTGATTCCAAAATATATATATAGTTTGAGTTGTGATCAATACTGAGATACGTATACACTGGGTCGTGGATTGATTCAAGATAATATTTATCGATTTATTTCTGTACATCTAACTGTGGACAACAAGTTGTAGATTACTAACGAGGACAGCTGACTTAATAAACTTAAAACATCAAAATGTATTAAAAGTATTGTAAATATATTTTGAACATACTTTGATATATATGTATATATTGTTATAGGTTCGTGAATCAACCAGTAGCCAAGTCTTACTTCCCGACGAAGTAAAAATCTGTGAAAGTGAGTTATAGTCCCACTTTTAAAATCTAATATTTTTGGGATGAGAATACATGCAGGTTTTATAAAAGATTTACAAAATAGACACAAGTACGTGAAACTACATTCTATGGTTGAATTATCGAAATCGAATATGCCCCTTTTTATTAAGTCTGGTAATCTAAGAATTTGGGAACAGACACCCTAATTGACGCGAATCCTAAAGATAGATCTATTGGGCCTAACAAACCCCATCCAAAGTACCGGATGCTTTAGTACTTCAAAATTTATATCATATCCGAAGGGTGTCCCGGAATGATGGGGATATTCTTCTATATGCATCTTGTTGATGTCGGTTACCAGGTGTTCACCATATGAATGATTTTTATCTCTATGTATGGGATGTGTATTGAAATATGAAATCTTGTGGTCTATTGTTACGATTTGATATATATAGGTTAAACCTATAACTCATTTTTGTTGACGTTTAAAGCATGTTTATTCTCAGGTGAATACTAAGAGCTTCCGCTGTTGCATACTAAAATAAGGACAAGATTTGGAGTCCATGTTTGTATGATATTGTGTAAAAACTGCATTCAAGAAACTGATTTCGATGTAACATATTTGTATTATAAACCATTATGTAATGGTCGTGTGTAAACAGGATATTTTAGATTATCATTATTTGATAATCTACGTAAAGCTTTTTAAACCTTTATTTATGAAATAAAGGTTATGGTTTGTTTTAAAAATGAATGCAGTCTTTGAAAAAATGTCTCATATAGAGGTCAAAACCTCGCAACGAAATCAATTAATATGGAACGTTTTTAATCAATTAGAACGGGACATTTCACATACGGGGAAGTCAAGCCCTATGGATCCATATACAACTACTCGCGCCCACTGTTTCTTATAACCAGCAGTTACTAGTTACCAAAGCTAAGGGATTTTCGGTTCAAACTCAGTGTAGAATTAAGTATGTACTTGTGTCCATTGCATTTTAAAATAATGTGCATGTATTCTCAGCCCAAAAATATAGATTGCAAAAGCAATTAAAAAGGGATCATATGAAACTCACCTCAGCAGCATATAAAGTCGTTCACCAAAATGTGACCGAAACTCGGATTACCAAATAACCGTAGATCTCAACCTAGAGAACATATGTTGGTCAATAAATGTCTATCAAGCTAGGTCAGGTCATAGTGTATCACAATTCTAATGCTTGAGATCGACATACAAAAGTTATCCAAAGTTGTTTCAAAAAGTCAATTTTGACAATAGTTTAACAAAACGAGACGTGCCTTATATAAGATTTCATTTACTCGGCTGGTAATATTTAAAAATCCATTTTATCAATCTTGTAAACAAGTTGTTTAAATCTTAATTGCAAATTCAAAAGCAATTTCAATTAACGTCAATCATAATTCAGTTGATGATATCTTTTAATCCTATAAATGAAAAGTTATTGATTTTTCGCCAGCTTTCCAAAAACATGCATATCATATACCTTTTATCAGTAATATATGTATTTACTTCGTGATTCATCATAACTGTTTAACGACAAAATTTAGCATACAAGCATGTATAAATATATATACTCGAGCACTAAACATGGATACACAATTAATATATAAAAGATAAAATATGAGTGCTTACGTATAAATATTGAGATTCAATATTTTAGGAAAGTATGTAGACTTAACGAAGATAATAAACACTAGGTTTGACTTGCGAATAATACCCATAACCTCCATAATTATAACCCATAATTTCCTTAGCTCTATCCCGCTCGAAACCCATTTTGAAAGTGACACGCTCATAACCTCGTCGTAGTATTTTATGTATAAGATTAATTAATAATATTAATAATAATAAGATTAATAATAATATTAATCTTAATAATAATAATAATAATAATAATAATATAAATACGGATTATGATATATGTGTGTGTAAAACAGAGACCAGAATGCTCGAGCTTTATAGTGTGGCCAGATTTCAGACTCCATGCGATCGCATGGCCTAGGATTCCAGCTCACATCTGATTTGTAATCTAGTTCGTCTACATATTAATTTATTATATATATAATATATTTAATTTATATAATTAATTATATATTATATTAAATTCATGTGCATAGTTGACTTGTAATTTTTGTTTCGATAAGTCGTACGTTGTCACTCGACTTATGTCCCGGTTCCGGTTTTTCGAATGTCCTTTCGTACACTTAGAAAACTTGCATTTTACGTTTCGTGTCACGTACCTTTGTCAAAATATAGCCTTAAATTATCCCTAAACTATACCACTCAAAGTATACCTTAAACTTTCGAGTGTTTTGGTCATTTACTTCTATAAATCATCGTCTCGCTATTTGTATATATATATATATATATATATATATATATATATATATATATATATATATATAAAATATACATTTTCATTTTTTTTACTGTAGCAAATAGTGATTTTCGAAAACACTGTAGCTTTTCGGGTACTGTAGCAATTCGAAAATACTGTAGCAAATTAGTATTTTACTGGTTCATCTTAAACGTTTTAGTTAACTTATCTAAGTATTAATCGAATCAATAATTGAATGTTAATATCGTTTACTAAATAACTTGAAATCATATATATATATATATATATATATATATATATATATATATATATATATATATATATATATATATATATATATATGTACATTAAGTTATATATATTGTTCGTGAATCTTCGAGAACAGTCAAAGAATAATTGATTACATGAATACAGTTCCAAAACTTTGAGACTCAACATTACAGACTTTGTTTATCGTGTCGAAAATATTAAATCATTTAAAGATAAAGTTTAAATTTGGTCAGAAATTTCCGGGTCATCACAGTTGGCCTCGGATTCATGAACCCTTTGGATCTTTTTCTAAAAAGAAATGCCCGAGACGGGGCTCGAACCCGAGACCTCTCGATTATCCCATACACCACTAAACCACTGAACCACTAGATACATTCTTCTTATGATTTGCGTGTTTTAATTTTTGTACTATATACGAATGGTTATCATTTTATCATTCTTATTCATCATATAGCCCTCATCATCATCTAATCTTAGTACATCATCATCATCTCCACAAACCTTTATTATCATCATCAAAGTATCATGATATCATCATCATTATAATCATGACACCATAACCCTATCATCACCATTCGTTACCTCAACATATGATTATCATAATCTAATTGAAATTGGGCCTCGGTTTTGGACTTTACACGAACGGACCAGTCAGGAGAATTACAATACCCCACCAATTGTAACATCCCGCATTTTTCCGTTAAATTATTTTTTTTACGCCGTCTTTTTCTTTTTAGATAATATTCCTCGTATCTAGATTCGTAACCTCCGTTAGCTAACATTCTAAATATTCTCGTTATCGGATTTTAATACGCGTTTTAAAATATTCCGTTTAGGTATTTTCCGCACCCGACTACAAACTCGAGGGACTAAAATTGACACGGGGCAAACTAGTTGACTAGGTCACCTAGTCCACCCCAATCACCACCATTCAACCATCTCCCTCTCTCTCTCTTTCTCTCTAGCAAGAACACACACAAACACCCAATTCAATCATTCATCATCTAAATTCGATCTAGGAGGCTTACAACAAAACAAATTACATATTTGGAATCCTCTCTTCATCCTCTACAATTTGATACTAACTTCATCTCATTTGGGTAACATTTCTAAAACTCTAGATTTCTCTAAATTCGTGTTTTTGACTTGAAATGGTGTTAGTTAGTGTCTATGGCTCATTGTGATGTCGTGTATATAATTTGTATGCTCGATCTCGTTGTTTTAGTGTAACTAGCATGAACTTGAATTTTGGTGTGTTGTTCTTGAATTTTGGATGATCATATGTTGTTAGATGTTAAAAGTTCATGTTCTAATTGTGTTCCTAGTATCATTAGCTTCATGTTGATGTATAGATTGATTTAAGAAACTTCATAAACGCGATTATTGATTTTGTGAACTTTTGGTTAGGGTTGACAACTCTTAGAACGAACTTTTGATGCGTTGAATGCTTGTTAATGTTATTGATAAGTGTTTAGTTGTGTTACATGTTTCATTACCTTCAAAACGGCATATCATATGTATAAATTGGATTCCCGAAACTTAAATTTCAATTGATAAACTTGAAACTTGAAAATAAACCTCTATTGATCACTTGACGGGATTTCGGTTATAGTATATGATGTTTTTGCTTGATGAAAAGTGCTTAGTTGCGTTCCTTGTCGAAAGAGCTTTCCGATGATATAAAATACATGTTCTAATTGTTTGCGGATCATAAAATGTGATTGTTTGTGTTTTGGTTCGTCCATTTGAGGAATACAGCAAACAGGGCCTGGGAAAAGATCAGGACGCCGTCCAGATACTTGGGACGCCGTCCCACCTTTTGAACCGGGACGCCGTCTAGCTTCTCGGGACGCCGTCCCAACCTTAAAACCGGGACGCCGTCTAGCCATTTGGGACGCCGTCCCATTTGGCTAAAACTGGCTGTTTGCTTTGGTCATTTGACATGAAAATGTTTGCTATGCTACGGACCTCCGATTAACATGAAACTTGGCCAACATGCTCATATATGATTATATAACTTAGAAAAATTGTCGGATATCCAACCCGACCCCGTTGACTTTTCTGTTGACTTTGACCCGACCAAATTGACTTTTAATCAAACTTAACCAAATAATTGTGCAATCGTTCTAACATGTTTTTATACTTGTACCTTGTATGAAACATGACAATTTGATTCACATGCTATTAGGATCGAGTCTTAACGAGCCATAGGACTAATTGAACATCTTTGACCTATCGTGTTTACCGTTATTGATACAACCTATTTGTTTAGGTCAAGACTAGCATTGTTCTTGCACACATTTACTTGTTGAAGTACTTTACTACTCGTGCATTCAAGGTGAGATCATAGTCCCACTTTTTCAATCACTTTTACTCTTTACATCGTGGGCTGAGAAACACATACATTTCACACTTATTTACTTTTCATGCTTTTACATTGTGAACAAATACGAATACAAGGATGCATACGAGTTTGAACAAAAGTCCTCAATCCAATTATCATTAGTTCCACTTGCAGGGTGTAAGTGTAAGCGTGTAATTATGTTGTGTGGCCATACGGGTTTAACAAACCCTCATTCAGACGGTTCGCTACCGTTAGTGAATGAAATATAATTTCAACAATGTATAGTGTAAGTTCTAACACTAAATTCAAAATTCAGAGGGAAGATTCGGTTAAGCCTTGATAATTGGGTGCTCGTGATACAAATACTATTTTGGAATGTGAACGATTATGGTTGAGCAATTCTTAAAGAACCTTGTGGTTCAATACAATTTACTTACTAAACCTATGATTTCACCAACGTTTTCGTTGACAGATTTCTATGTTTTTCTCAGGTCTTGCACGATATGTGATACATGCTTCCGCTCATTATTTGATACTTGCATTGGATGTCGAGTATACATGCTTTTCATGGAGCGTCTTTTGACTTTACTTTAAACTGTGTCGCCTGGATTTCAATCGTACTTATAACGTTGTAACTTAACTTTTGGTTGAACAATTCTTGTAAACTTTGAAACAATCTTTATTTTGAAATGAAGGCGACATATTTTGGTCAAACGTTATCTTAAAGACTTATAATCAGGTAATGGGACCCACGTAGCCGACGCCGTCACTTGACGATTTGTCGGGGTCGCTACAAGTGGTATCAGAGCCTTGGTTGTAGGGATTTAGAGTTCATTTGTGTCCACCCCGAGTCATAGGGTACATAGGTGAATCTAGACTACAACCGGCATATAGACTGAAGTAGGAATTACTTGACTATTTGTGCATTTATACTCGAACTCTTCTATCATATCTAACTCGTATTCAATCTTGATCTTACGTTAATAAATTTTGTTGACGCGCCACCTTGACTTTATGAAGTAATGTTAAATGCACATGAGAATCAGGGTAATATAATTTCCGGGATTATATTACGGTGATTCACATGGACGTTCCGACATTATGACATAAAGAATTTAAGGCGAGTCAAGGATAATTTTCTCTTATTCTTTATTCCATATCGCGGTTAGTATTATTTAGAATACTAACCAACGATATTTTTGTGTCATGAAGGAACAATGGCTCGTCGACGCGCTTCTCCCGAAACTCCCGAACAAGCCCTCCAACGTATGATAGCCACCGCCATAGGTGCGGCTATGGCTAGTATCTCCTCCGACATCAATAACAACCACAACCACAACAACCATGGAACCGGTAATTCAAACGAGGGTTGCTCCTACAAAACTTTCATGGGGTGCAAACCTCACACCTTCGATGGGACCGGAGGACCGGTTGTGCTCACCCGATGGTTTGAGCAAACAGAAGCCGTTTTTAGCATAAGCGGTTGTCGGGACCAAGACAAAGTCAAATATTCCACCCACACTTTTGCCGGTATCGCCCTCACATGGTGGAATACGTATGTGCTGTCGGTGGGTATCGATGAAGCTCACACTCTCTCATGGGCCGACTTAAAGAAAAAGATGATCACCGAATACTTCCCGCGCGAAGAGACCCGTAAGCTCGAACACGAACTAAGAACTTTAAAAGCGGTCGGGAATGACCTAAAGGCATATAATCAACGATTTTCTGAGCTATCCTTGATGTGTCCAAACCTCGTGACCCCCGAACCTCTAAGGGTTGAACTTTACATGGATGGTCTTCCCAAGAGCATCAAACAAGGAGTAATGTCATCCAAACCCAGTAATCACCAAGAGGCCCTGAATATGGCCCGTCAATTGATCGAAACGGTAGACGAGATTGAAGTGCCGGCACCTAAAGCCGAGGATGAGTCGGGTGACAACAAAAGAAAATGGGAAGCCCCCCAAACAAGCAATTACAACAACTTCGCCAAGAAGCCCTTCATCCCCAACGGCAAGAAAGGTTATACCGGACACCTACCGTATTGTAACGAGTGCTACAAACATCATTTAGGTGAATGTGGCAAACCATTTTGCTTGAAGTGTCAAAGAAGTGGCCATGTAGCCCACGATTGTGGGAATACCGCTCCCGTCGCCCAAAAGGAGCACAATGCACCCAAGACGGGTGTTTGTTTTGAATGTGGCCAACCGGGTCATTTTAGGAGTGCGTGCCCAAATAAGAAAATCAACCCCAACGCACGCCGTTAAACTTTCAACATCAACGCCTAAGATGCCCGAGACGACGATGGACTAGTCACGGGTATGTTTCTTCTCGAAATTCTCACGTTTCATGTTTATTCGATTCGGTTACCGTTAGACGTTTTATAAACAAGTCTTTGACTCGTGCTCTTTACATTCCACTTTTTCCCCTAGATACTACTTAGACGATTTAAGTGACCAACGGAAAAATATTGTGTGCCTATAAATTTTATTGGAGGATATACATTAAGACTTTTGACTTGACACCTATAGAACTAGGGAGCTCGGAACATATTCGTAAAAAAAAAAAAAAAAAAAAAAAAAAAAAAAAAAAAAAAATTTGTTTCCCCATCGTCTTGTATAGATTATTGTGAACTGAGTAATTTTCGGTTGGAAACCGATACCCTCTCCCTCGCATCCATGACCTCATGATTTCTTGCATGAATCCCGTGTGTATTCCAAAACGACTTCCGTTCCGGTTATCATCAATTGGGGGTTAAGGGAGACAATGTCTCCTGAGTCTTTTCCGAACTCGCAACGTTAGTTGTAAATCTCTCTTAGTACCATTCGATTTATCCAAAGCTCGTCCGTATCCATAAACCTCCTAAACCACGTATGCAAACTTATCTAGACAAATCTGTTATCGTATTTATAGATGACATCTTAACTTATTCGAGTAAAGAAGGAAAACGAACAACATCACCATCTTACGCTCGAACTTTTGAGAAAAGAGCAACTCTATACCAAATTCTCCAAGTGAGAATTTCTGTTGAACGAAGTTCAATTTTCTAGACCATAATGTTAATGATCAAGGCATTTCAATCAATCTCAAAATCAAGCCACATGTAATCAGGAAACTCTCCCCACTCAGACTTGTATTCGTAAAATCTTAGACCTCGTCTGTTATTACCGAAAATTCATTTCTGACTTTTCTCGTGTTACACGACTTTAATCTCTCCGCGATCGAACCTTGAGCGTGATTCTTCACACCAACATTTCTAGTTAAATTCGTTATCTTGCACGGAGAAGTCGAATACTAAATTGTGGATCCGATCAATTTTCTCGTCATCACGTAGCCGACGCCGTCACTTGACGATTTGTCGGGGTCGTCATCACGTACCACACTACATACCCCTGATATTTCACCATTACCGTCTGATATTACTGGAATTTAAGATAACACACAATCCAACGATACTTCACTCTTCTTTGACTTAACGCCCTTGTGTTTCTGATAATCGGCCAACTATTATGCAACCCCGAACTATACAACTACGTGTACTATCACGTTTCTCTTTCAGACTTCAACTTTTGACAACTAGAGGCACGTTATGGCAACCTCGAGATGTAAGCTCATCCTATTCAAAGTCCTCATTTCACTCCTATCCTCATCGCTCGCATTTCCGTTTAAGGAAACTCCTTGTAACATTTCTCCATGGATAGATAAACTCCTCATATTACATTAGTATTCGCCACGAGGGTGAATAGTCCTAACGAACATTTTTTTCGAACCCTAACTGACTTGTTCAAACATATCTTAAGAGATTCTATTCCAACACGGTGTATCTTCGTCATTTATCCTGTATCGAAATACTCGTTTCACTTCTAGCGTTACAAGAGACCTTGGGAACCCGCTTAGACACATGTACCGTGTATCTCTCACAAACCGACGAACCGAGCAAACGAACGATTTACATCCTGGAAGGACATGTTTCAAACTCGCATTATCGCTTTTAGTTGATCCCTCATACTACGATAGTTACCGTTCTCGTACTAACGCCGCACTTCCGAAACCCTATATGACCGCAAATGTCATACCCCTATTCGTTGGACCAACGCATGTGGCAAACAAACACCGAAATCTGAACTACATCAGGAAACAACAATTGAGATCATTCAAGTCCGAGAAGGGCTCGAGACGACCCGTAGTCGCCAAAAGAGTCATACCAAACTTAGATGAAAACCTCACAAATCCCAGTGTGTAACCGCGTAATATTGAGAAACCGCACCTTGGAAAGTTGTAATCCATTTTGGGAAATCGAGGAGGGTTATATTCGCAATATTTAACCTTTTGAAACTTTGGGGCGTATTGGAACCGCTCCCTACCGTTTAGAACTGCCGACTCAATTAAGTTTCCGTTTATCCTACATTTCGTGTAACAAACTTAGAAACGTGTCATGCGGAACAGGAATGTGCAATCCTTTTAGATGCACCAACTATTGATGACAAACTCCTCTTCATGGGAAAACTGATTGAAATCATGGATCGTGAAATCGAACTTCAATACAACGTAACACCCCGACTGTCCGGATTCGTGGAATGTCCAAGATAGTACCTTCAATCATTCGTAGAGTTACTACTCTAAGTCTCGAGTAAGAGATATCGACTACTACTTCCAACTAAATTTCGGGACGAAATTTCTTTTGAGGTGTGGATAATGTAACATCCCGCATTTTTCCGTTAAATTATTTTTTTTACGCCGTCTTTTTCTTTTTAGATAATATTCCTCGTATCTAGATTCGTAACCTCCGTTAGCTAACATTCTAAATATTCTCGTTATCGGATTTTAATACGTGTTTTAAAATATTCCGTTTAGGTATTTTCCGCACCCGACTACAAACTCGAGGGACTAAAATTGACACGGGGCAAACTAGTTGACTAGGTCACCTAGTCCACCCCAATCACCACCATTCAACCATCTCCCTCTCTCTCTCTTTCTCTCTAGCAAGAACACACACAAACACCCAATTCAATCATTCATCATCTAAATTCGATCTAGGAGGCTTACAACAAAACAAATTACATATTTGGAATCCTCTCTTCATCCTCTACAATTTGATACTAACTTCATCTCGTTTGGGTAACATTTCTAAAACTCTAGATTTCTCTAAATTCGTGTTTTTGACTTGAAATGGTGTTAGTTAGTGTCTATGGCTCATTGTGATGTCGTGTATATAATTTGTATGCTCGATCTCGTTGTTTTAGTGTAACTAGCATGAACTTGAATTTTGGTGTGTTGTTCTTGAATTTTGGATGATCATATGTTGTTAGATGTTAAAAGTTCATGTTCTAATTGTGTTCCTAGTATCATTAGCTTCATGTTGATGTATAGATTGATTTAAGAAACTTCATAAACGCGATTATTGATTTTGTGAACTTTTGGTTAGGGTTGACAACTCTTAGAACGAACTTTTGATGCGTTGAATGCTTGTTAATGTTATTGATAAGTGTTTAGTTGTGTTACATGTTTCATTACCTTCAAAACGGCATATCATATGTATAAATTGGATTCCCGAAACTTAAATTTCAATTGATAAACTTGAAACTTGAAAATAAACCTCTATTGATCACTTGACGGGATTTCGGTTATAGTATATGATGTTTTTGCTTGATGAAAAGTGCTTAGTTGCGTTCCTTGTCGAAAGAGCTTTCCGATGATATAAAATACATGTTCTAATTGTTTGCGGATCATAAAATGTGATTGTTTGTGTTTTGGTTCGTCCATTTGAGGAATACAGCAAACAGGGCCTGGGAAAAGATCAGGACGCCGTCCAGATACTTGGGACGCCGTCCCACCTTTTGAACCGGGACGCCGTCTAGCTTCTCGGGACGCCGTCCCAACCTTAAAACCGGGACGCCGTCTAGCCATTTGGGACGCCGTCCCATTTGGCTAAAACTGGCTGTTTGCTTTGGTCATTTGACATGAAAATGTTTGCTATGCTACGGACCTCCGATTAACATGAAACTTGGCCAACATGCTCATATATGATTATATAACTTAGAAAAATTGTCGGATATCCAACCCGACCCCGTTGACTTTTCTGTTGACTTTGACCCGACCAAATTGACTTTTAATCAAACTTAACCAAATAATTGTGCAATCGTTCTAACATGTTTTTATACTTGTACCTTGCATGAAACATGACAATTTGATTCACATGCTATTAGGATCGAGTCTTAACGAGCCATAGGACTAATTGAACATCTTTGACCTATCGTGTTTACCGTTATTGATACAACCTATTTGTTTAGGTCAAGACTAGCATTGTTCTTGCACACATTTACTTGTTGAAGTACTTTACTACTCGTGCATTCAAGGTGAGATCATAGTCCCACTTTTTCAATCACTTTTACTCTTTACATCGTGGGCTGAGAAACACATACATTTCACACTTATTTACTTTTCATGCTTTTACATTGTGAACAAATACGAATACAAGGATGCATACGAGTTTGAACAAAAGTCCTCAATCCAATTATCATTAGTTCCACTTGCAGGGTGTAAGTGTAAGCGTGTAATTATGTTGTGTGGCCATACGGGTTTAACAAACCCTCATTCAGACGGTTCGCTACCGTTAGTGAATGAAATATAATTTCAACAATGTATAGTGTAAGTTCTAACACTAAATTCAAAATTCAGAGGGAAGATTCGGTTAAGCCTTGATAATTGGGTGCTCGTGATACAAATACTATTTTGGAATGTGAACGATTCTGGTTGAGCAATTCTTAAAGAACCTTGTGGTTCAATACAATTTACTTACTAAACCTATGATTTCACCAACGTTTTCGTTGACAGATTTCTATGTTTTTCTCAGGTCTTGCACGATATGTGATACATGCTTCCGCTCATTATTTGATACTTGCATTGGATGTCGAGTATACATGCTTTTCATGGAGCGTCTTTTGACTTTACTTTAAACTGTGTCGCCTGGATTTCAATCGTACTTATAACGTTGTAACTTAACTTTTGGTTGAACAATTCTTGTAAACTTTGAAACAATCTTTATTTTGAAATGAAGGCGACATATTTTGGTCAAACGTTATCTTAAAGACTTATAATCAGGTAATGGGACCCACGTAGCCGACGCCGTCACTTGACGTTATCTTATAGTGTAAGTTCTAACACTAAATCAAAAGTTTTGGTGAGTTATGGTGGTTTAGAGGGTTTTTGATGATTTATTGAACCGAAACAAGAGACACACGCGTAGTAGCAGAAACAGTGATCAAGAGGTGGTTTACGTTTGGTTTTTCAGCTGATCATGGTGGTGATGTTAATAGCGACGGTTGTAGGGTGGTGAAGTAGGGGAAGTGACGGGTTCTTGGTGATCATAAAGGATAGATGGAGAGAGAAGAGAGATATAGAGATAGGAAGAGGTTGAGGGAGGTGGAAGTGGGTTTCATGATATAGAAAAACAAGAAGGAAGGTGGCGGTGTAGGGTGGTTCTCGTTTACAGTGGTAGCCGGGGAGTGGTGATTAGAGGAGGTGTTCGATGATGGTGATAACCGGTGAGGGTGACCAGTAGACGATGGTCAGGACACAAAATCAAAACTAGAATTGGGAGTGTGGTGTTTGTTTATCATCCTGAAAGAAAGAAGGGTGGTAACGGTTTATGAATAACGACTGAATACATGAAATTGATACTTGATAACTTGATGGTCAATAATAGAAGTGGGTGTTTGCTATGGTGGTGATATTAGGTGATGTGGTGGTGAAAGGTAATATGCGAGAATGTTTAAATATCTATATGTTTATGTTTATACGGAGTAATATATATGTAGAGGTGGTGGGGATTTTATAATATTTATAAAATATACTAACATAGAAGTCTACTCTATCATCACTAAACTAACTTTCAAACTTTTTAAGTTTAACTTTATTGTAATCTTTCCTCGCTAAATTCAAACAAACGTCCCCAGCTATGAATAGAAATTACATATACATTGCACTAGATGATTCGCAAAATAAAGTCTAAATATTGACAAAAAAAATCAAACAAAATAATACAGTAATATTAGAAAGTTATTAACAAATTTTAAATATGCATGATCATGCTAAAGGGAAAAGACACACGATGTCAATTGGCTGCTAATAAAATAATTCATATCTAAAAAGTAAGGCATAGTAAAGCAGCCTTATACCTTGGATTCTTATTACCGACGTTAATTAATACCGATATCATCTCGTGCTCCGTTGATAATTAGTGACGGATAAAAGTTCACAAAAAAATCCCAATTTTTTTTAAATTAGCTATATTTATTTATTTTAGTCATTATGATATAAAATTTGGTTATTAATTTGTTAAATAAAAATTACATTAATTATTCACTCCCAACCCCCAAGTAAAATATAAAAAGTTTTAAAATTTGACAAACAACTTCTAAACAAATTAGTAATAAGCCTAAAATTTATAAAACTCATTTTCGGATCACCGTTTATTTTAAAATCATATAAGTTCGAATTAAACTTCTCTAATATCAATCGAAATATCAAACGAGTATTACAATCATTTAAATATTTATTTTTTTAATATACTTTTATGTATATATAGATATGTTTTAAATAATAATTATTATAATATCATATTTCTTAACAACAACATTCAATATTTCAAATTATACTTCCAATTATTATTTATATATATACACACATATCTATTTACAAATAGTTATTCGTGAATCGTCGAGAACAGTCGAAGGTCAATTGAATATATGAAACAGTTCAAACTTTTTGAGACTCAACCTTACAGACTTTTCTTATCGTGTCAAAAATATTAAATCGTATCGAGAGTTTGGTTTAAAATTAGTCGAAATTTTCCGGGTCACTACAAGAGTAACATTAATGCATCCAGTGTTGCTGAATGAGTGACCTTGTTTATGTATTTATAGATGTTATGAGGGAATGGTGACGTGGTACATGTCCCTTTCATGGTTGTAACAAATTTTGTTAATCCCAAGGATCGACATGGCACCTGTCCCTTTCATGGGAATAACGAGCAGATCCTAACAAACTTTCCTAGATTCGTGGGTTGACGTGGCGGGTAACTCGTTTGTATGTTTGTCCCGGGATTAAGTACTCGTTCTGGGGCAGTGTACTTGCTCCGGGATGGTGTCCCTGTTCCCGGCCAGGATACCTAACCGGAAAGACGTGATAGTTCTGAGAGTGTGGTAGATCCGTCCAGGTCGTGACGGATGAATGCCTTTGTTCAGTCAAGAAGGTTTTGCCTGATGTTTATTCCAAGTATTCCTTCACGGTAGTGTTATGACCGGGCAAGATTGTAGTCGATTTATAGGTATCTTTGTAAAGGTTATCTGACGTTCACTATCTAACAGGCATTTTTATGTGATGATATGGTTCCCGGCTTCTTAATGTCTCTGCATCCAACTAGGTGATGTCGGTAACCTGCTCATTCGTTCAGGCTGGAACTTTGAGTAACGTTCCGGTTAGCCTTTGTTCGGTATGGACTTTCCTGGATGCATGCATAAGTAACCTTCTGATCAAGTTATTAAGGTGAGGTCGGGAATATGTTACTTGCCCGTGATGGCTCACGCCAGGTACACTCTAGCCGGAATGCTATTAATAGTGTCTTTCTGAGACTGGTCATTATATGTATCATCAGAATTGTTTTGTGTTATGTCAAATATAAAAAGACGACTTACAGGTAGTTGTAGTGGTAGTGTTCTTGGTGACCCTTCTGATGTTGGTGATGGTACTATATTCCCATCTGTTTCGTCACAACAGATATCAAGTAAGTATTTCTTGCAGCGTGCTAATCGTTTGAATAGTTTGAGTAGCACTGGTGTATCCGTAACTGCCCACAATGCTAATGTCAATGAACATGTTGTTGGGTCTAACCGTTATGACTCCCCTGTAACTGATACTACGTTTGGAATTATATATGTTGTTGCATCTGAGTCTACTTTATCGTGTGCTCCTGGATGTTTAATTTGGTGATAATCATGTTAGAACTGGTCATGTTAATATAGCCTGTTATAAGTCGTAATTTCTCTTATATACATTTAGTTGCCTTAATTTATGTCGTTTGAAATTACAACTTTCAAAAATATAACGTTTCAATATTATTGGTGGCAGAGACGGATCTTGAACGACTTTAGTGGGAGGGCCAAAATCATTTCAAAAACTTATATTAGAAATATTCTAAAATCTTGGAGGGGCTATTATATAAAATATTTATATTTTAGATAGCAAAAAATAAAACTTACACTAAGAGAACAAATTTTTGGAGGGGTTACTGCCACTCCTGCCACCCCAAAGTTCCGTCCCTGATTAGTGGTTAACATATTCTTTAATCTCACACCTTTTCATTCAGAAGCTTCCTCTAAAACATAAATTGGGGTTTCATAGGTGGTCAAAAATAAGAATATAGTTAGTTCCAGCCTACCTAATTTATCCATATTCACTGATTGCAAACATCCACTATCATCGTCGCTACCATCATCATCGTTGCTACTACCATCATTATTTTCGACATGGTAAATCTGTGTTCTGTTACGAATTTATAAAAAATGAGTTGAAATAACTATTACGAGTTTATCCATCTTCATTTACTAGATAGAATTGTAGTTAGTTTTTGTTTTATGGTACTACTAGTTACATGATCTACATAATTACGTCATTATTCTCATTCAGACTTTCTGTTGTTCTAATTTTGAGTAGGAATCATGTTTTCGTTAACGTCTGGTGATCAATTTGAGGTTAGCATAGGTATAAAGGATAACATATGTTCTGAGTTTATATCAACGGTGATTACATTATAAAACATTTTTTTTATTATCTATAATAAAATATAAATGTAAATATACATATACATATAGATGGTTATTTCTAAAAAAAAATACTACAATAGTTTATATCCAAGCCAAGGTGGATAAATGTAAATATCAAAGGTGCCTTACGAGCCTTGCAACTTGAACCGTGCTACTGGGCGTGATCGGGTATGATCGATAATTTTTAGATCGTGATAACTTTTGATCCGTAACTCATATTTAAGCACCGTTTTCTTGAAAGTGTGTAAATTTTCGAGTTCCATATGTTTATATTAAAATCTAAGTCACAATTTTTATTGAACAAGCATATTGTGAATTGCGATATATGTACAAATGTGCATTTTTCGAGTTGTGTAACGGAGTTCAAATTGATTTAAGTGATTCATTTAGTTTTAGTCAATAATGAAGGAGAATTAAAATGATCACAAGTTATAATGTTTGATAGCAAGTTATGAGTGGTCAAAGTGCGTCTAAAAGTAAAAATTAACGAAAAACGAAAAAAGTGAAGGTTTTCGAGGCCAAATTATGAAAAATAACCCCTTCGGTGGTTTGCCAATGTATAGATCTTGAAAAAAAAAATACACGATTAAAAAAACGGTGGGTAAGTCAGAGCTACAAGTGAAAAGATATGATGTTTCCAAGTTTACAAAACTTATTAGAAAATTGAAGCAAGTCGCAAGGTCTTAGTCACAAGGCACCTAGCGACTTGCGATGCCATTTAGATATATATTTTTTTAAGGGCGAATTGTTATAGTTTGTTTGAAAAATGAGCGTTTTAGTCAACAATCCTTATTATTAATTATTAATACCGTGAAGTCGCAGTTTATAAATTTGTTAATTGTAACAGACTGAAACCCGGGTTAGTTGTAAGTGGACTATTTTGCCCTTAGGGTTTTATTATGTGTTTTTATATGCTTTTATTTTAATTATGTGAATAGTGTTATTTTATTATTTGGTTAAGACCAGTTTGTGACAAGGGTCACAGAACAGATTTGTTTATTTAATTTAGACTCCGTTAGGGCAGCCTAACGAGGTACATAAGATTTCAGATAACTGATAAATACCCGTGCGTTGAGGAGTATGAGTTTTAACCCAAATAAGTGACTATGAGCTGTTGGTTCAACTCATTTTTCTCCTTCTCTCTAAAACATCACCTAAACACCCCGTACCTAACTTCATCTCTTTCTTGAAATCCCTAATTCTCTAAATCTCGATTTGAAGTTTGATTTGTGTTAGAAATCGATTCTTTGTGTTTTAATGATTCAAACAAGGTAAGAATTACAAATTTTCATTACCTAAATTTGTGTCAAATTGGGTTTGAAGTTAGGTTTTTGTCAAAGTGGGTTTTGATGTCAAATTGGTACAATTTATTGTTGTTTTGATGTAATACTTGTGGGTTTATGTCCCAAAAGGTTTTATAAACAAGATGCGATGAGTTTTGAGGTCAAATACGAGTACATGATCGAGATTTGGTGATTTTTGACTTAAACCCGTCACTTTTCCAATTTCAGCAGCTCAAGAAACACACTCGGTAGTGTGTCTTTTGAAAGTGGGCTGGGTGTCTACACACTCAACCGTGTGTCTTTTGAATTGGGCCGTCTGTTTACACACTCGGTAGTGTGTCTTCTGAAAATACATTCGGTCGAGTGTCTCTACTCATTCAGCCGTGTGACTACACACTCGACCGAGTGTCTATGACACACACTACCGAGTTGGGTAGTGTGTCTTTTCAGCATTTTGGGAAATTTGTTTTGGTCATAACTTTCAAACTGTAACTCCATTTTTTATGAATCAAATATCGTTGGAATCGTATTAAAGAGTACTTTCAATGATAAAATTTTAAGAAGCTGGATCAAAATATTTTTGGGCCGAGAAAAGAGGTTTTGGCGTGTATGTCCCGTTTTCCACGTACTTGTTTGATGATATTGAATGGAGTTATGTTGTGGACTTACGAAATGATGTTATGACCTATTTTATAGTATGATTTGATTATACTATTGATTGAGATATGTATATTGACTTCGTTTGTGTTGTTCTCAGGTGATAAGAACAAGGAAGAAGCTCAGAAGTAAGATAACTGAGCTGTAGCTGGTAATCGGTGAGTGGGTCTATCTTCGGATAGCGTTTAAGTAGCATGCCATGCTACTGTGATTTATTCTTTTACCATGCTTTAAATTAGTGATATTGCCATGTTTAAATAAGGGTTGCCATGCTAGTTAGATGATTGCATGCTTACTTTGATTATGTGATATTATGTGCGCACTGTGTTTGGCACCAACCAGGCCAGCGGAGGCTGGGGACTCATAACCAGGCCCGAGGAGGTTAGAGTCCGTATGAGGTCAACCAGGCCCGAGGATGTTGGGTTCATTTATGTTGATTGTGTATTGATTGAACAGAAAAAAACTATCTGTAGACACTAGCCTGACCAGCTAGGTGTCGTGTTCCCGTACAAGCCGCCGATCCTCATATTGTCTTATGTTGTATGCTAGTTGGTTGTTAGAATGTTAGTAATGTTGTTCACATGTGCGGTGCTTATGCGATATCTGTTAGATATATTCCATTTACTTAGCGTTATGTTAATCCCCTACATTTCCACCCTTGCAGGTTTAGGTACTGCTAGTTTGGACGGGTGCTTGTGTTGAAGACATGTTTGACGTGTAAACTCTGATGTGGACTTTTGTAACATGTATTTTGTAATAAGTAACACCGTTGTGTAAACTTAAACTTAATTATGTGGATTTCTGCTATGAAGTATTTGATGTTGCGATTTTAATAAATAAGTCTTTCGCTGTGTTTTAAAAAAAATGACTGGTGTTACAAGTTGGTATCAGAGCATAGGTTTGGCAGCAAGTACATGCACGTATTTTGTTCCCAAACCTTGTGACAAGTCAAACATGTCAGTGGGGTGGGAGTTAAGTGAATGTAGGATATGTGTGTGTGTGTTAGTTGTGCATGAACTAACTGTTATCCACTAAGCTTTTGTGTGAGTTGTTTTGTAGCACAGGTTGGCTGATAGAAATGCAACTGGCCCATCTAACCCCGGAACATACAGAGCACCTGATGAGGGTGTTGAGTCAGATGATGATCAGAATAGTTACATCCTTGAGTTAGAAAGTAAGCTAAAAGAGGCTCAAGACAAAGTTGCTGAGCTTGAATTGGACAGACATTCAGGAAATGATGATACACCACCGGGATTCCCAACTGCACAATCCCAGACATATCCTAATGTAAACCAGACACAGTTTCAGAACCTGATGCAGAATCAGCTTCCTCAACAATACTATGTGCTGCCTCAAAATGCTTATCCTTATCTAAATCCAACTATGATGAATCAATACCAAATGTCGTAGTTTCCACAACAGTTCATTCAACCTCTGAAAAAGTGTTCTTACAAGAATTTCCGTGATTGCAAACCCCCGGAGTTTTCAGGAAGTACAGATTCGACATAAACTCTTGACTGGTTGCGGGAAATTGAGCGGGTATTTGAAGCATGTCAGTGTGAACCCGAGCTGCGAGTTATATATGCTAGTAGGATGTTGAAAGTTCGAGCAATGGTTTTGTGGGATTCCTTGATATCAAGCCTACCAAGGGAACAAGTAAGCTTGATCACGTGGAAGCAATTTTATGGGAAAGTTTGTGAACAGTATGCAATCCTTTTAATATGAATCGCATCAACACTGAATTTATAGAAATGAAAATGACTCCTCAAATGATGATTGATGAGGTGGTGGAGAAGTATATGGATAAGCTATGATTTGTGCAACAGTGGGTACCGGATGAATCATCTCGGATTCATCATTTTGTGAATGTGATTTTACCTGAATATAGAACCTTTGTGAGAACAGCTACATCATTATCTCAGGCTATTGTGCTAGCCAAGATGGTGGAAAGTGATGTTAAGGCAGCTAGAAGTAGGATGTTTGGTAATGTGGTGAATCAAGGTGAACACGCGTCTAGTCAGTCGGGATCTAAGTCCAAGAAGTCAGGTGGGTTTAGATTAAAGGGTAAAAGTGGTCAGAGTAGTTCTGGGTCTGGATCTGGTAGAAGGGATTGGTGCCGCAATTGTAAATCTTCACATAATGGTCAGAGTTCAGATGTGACTAGGCGGTGCATAAGATGTGGTGTAATTGGGCACGATTCACAAGCTTGCTCATTCCCAAGTAGTGTGTGCTAGAATTATCATTAATCTGGGCATCGTGCAGAAAGTTGTCCGTCCAAGAGTGTTAGTTCCAGGGCAGGGTCAGGTGTGCGTTCGGCATCAACCGTCTACTGCCTCGAGTGAGAAGAAGAGGAAGAACCCTCCATCAGCAGAGGAAAGGGCTTTTTAGATGTCAGTTGAGACAGCTACTGCAACTGACGATGTGATCACCGGTATGTTCTTAATTAACTCAATACGTGCTAGACTATTGTTTGATTCTAGTGCGAATAGGATATTTATGTCTTTAGATTTCTGTACTAAGCTAGGGTTACCTGCTACTGTGCTTCCTGAGCCTATTAGAGTAGAGGTAGCTGACGGTAAGACAGTTCCAGTCAACATATGCGTCTGGAGCTAGTATAGAAATGGATGGTAGACCGTTTGCTATGTCTTGTTTAGTGCTGCCTATCCCTAGTTTTGACGTAGTGTTAGGGATGAACTGGATGATCCTACATAAGACCCACATTAAGTGTGATAAGAAAATGGTGACCTTTCATTTGACCGATGGAACCCGTGTTGTGGCCCGTGGGGAACGGGATGGGTTAAGTTTTCCGTTAATTTCTATGATGAAGGCGAAGTAGTCACTTGCTAAGGGGCGTGAATCCTTCATGGCCTATGTTATCGATGCCAAGAAAGAGAAGAAAACGGTCTCCGATATTCCAATGGTTTCTGAATTCCCAGAGGTGTTTCCAGATGAGTTACCAGGTCTACCTCCAGTGAGGGAAGTGGAATATAAGATTGAGTTAATGTTGGGAACTACTCCAATTGCAAAAGCTCCATAGTGTTTAGCTCCACCTGAGATTCGTGATATGATGTCTCAGTTTCAAGAATTGTTAGATCGTCGGTTTATTCAACCGAGTTCGTCTCTGTGGGGTGCTCCCGTATTGTTTGTGAAAAATAAAGATGGTCCAATGCGTATGTGTATCGATTATCGTGAGTTGAACAAAAGAATAGTGAAGAATAAGTATCATTTACCTCGAATAGATGATTTATTCGATCAGTTGAAGGGTGCTTCATACTTTTCAAAGCTAGACTTAGGGTCAGGGTATCATCAGTTTTGTGTTGCAGAATCAGATATACCGAATACAGCGTTTAGAACAAGGTATGGTCATTACGAGTTTTTGGTCATGCCGTGTGGGTTGACGAATGCGCCAGCAATTTTCATGGATTTGATGAATAGAGTGTGCCGTCCTTTTTTAGACAAGTTTGTGATTGTGTTTATTGACGACATATTGGTGTATTCGAAAATAGAGGTTGAGCATGCTCAGCATTTGAGAAAGATTTTGAATCTGTTGAAACGAGAACAGCTGTTTGCTAAGTTTTCAAAGTGTGAGTTCTGGTTACGAGAGGTTCAGTTTTTGGGTCATGTTATATGTGCTTAGGGTATCAAAGTGGATCCATCTAAAATAGAAGCAGTAATGAATTGGAATTCTCCGAGGACTCCTACTGAGATTAAGAGTTTTCTGGGATTGGCCGGTTATTATCACAGATTTATCAAGGATTTCTCGAAAATAACGGGTCCGTTGACTAAGTTGACTCGAAAAGACGTACCCTTTTGATGGAATGATGAACAAGAAAAGGATTTTCAGACGTTGAAATAGTTGTTGTGTCAGGCACCAGTGTTAGCTTTACCAGAAGGTTCAGATGATTTTGTGGTATACTATGATGCTTCATTTGCCGGGTTGGGTTGTGTATTGATGCAGAGAGACAAAGTAATTACCTACGCCTCGCGTCAGTTGAAAATTCATGAGAAAAACTACCCTGTACATGATCTTGAAATGGCTGCAGTAGTGTTTGCTTTGAAACTGTGGAGACACTATTTGTATGGAACCCATTGTGTTATATGTACAGATCACAAGAGTTTGCAATATATTTTCTCACCGAAAGAAATGAATATGTGTCAAAGAGGATGGCAAGAGTTGATTTAAGATTATGATTGTGAAATTAAATACCATCCGGGTAAAGCAAACGTCGTTGCAGATGCTTTAAGTCGCAAAAACTCTAGTGATAATGTTAAATTCCTGCGTTTGAGTATAACTTCGAATTTAATCGACCAATTGAAAATTGTTCAAGCTGTTGCTTTGAAAGATGAACATGTGAAATATGAACTTGTGACTAAATGAAAATTTGACCTAGACGATGACTCACGTGAACTTAAGACCTTTCATAACCGTGTTTGGGTGCCTATGTTCGGAGACTTGAGGGATTTAATCTTGACAGAAGCGCATAAATCTAGACTGACAGTCCATTCAGGCAGCAATGAAATGTATCATGATTTGAAATCTGTGTATTATTATCCTATTATGAAAACAAACATCGCTCTTTTTGTTGAAAAATGTCATATTTGTGCACAAGTGAAGGCAGAACATCAAAAACCATATGGTTCGTTACGACACGATATGATTTGGGTAATAGTTGACCGTTTGACCAAAAGTGCTCACTTTCTAGCTACTCGTGAAACATCGTCATTAAGTGAACTCGCCGTGTTGTATGTGAAAGAGATTGTTAGTCGACATGGTGTGCCGTTATCTATTGTATCAGACAGAGATTCTAGATTTGTGTCAAACTTCTGGAACAGTCTACAACAGAATTTGGGTACACGTGTAAATTTGAGTATAGCTTATCATCCTCAGACAGACAGTCAGAGTGAGAGAACGATACAGACTTTAGTGGATATGTTAAGGGCTTGTATGTTAGAATACTATGGGTCGTGGGGTTCGCATTTGCCGTTGGTTGAATTCGCATATAACAACTCATATCATTCGAGTAAAGGATGCCTCCTTATGAAATGTTGTACGGTCGTCATTACAGAACTCCGACTTATTGGTTAGAAGCCGGGGAGAAACAATTTGCAGGTCCTGAAATTGTTCAAATGACTGCCGAAAAAGTTGCTATTGCGTGAGAAAAATTGAAAGCCGCTAGAGACAGGCAGAAAATGTATGCTGATCCACGTAGACGTTCGGTAACTTTTAGTGTGGGTGATCGTGTGTATCTGAAAGTTTCACCGTGGAAAGGGGTTATCAGATTTGGTAAACGGGGTAAGCTTGCGCCAAGGTTTATTAGGTCGTTTTCGATCAGTGAGATATTGAATGATCAAACTGTGGTTTTGGATACTCCGCATGAATTAGCATGTATTCATAATACTTTTAATGTGTGTTATCTACGTAAGTGTAAGGTAAAAGATGAGACGCAACTTTTGAAAGATTTAAAGGTTTATTTGAGTAAGAAGTTGGTGGAAGAGCCGATTCGTATAGCTGATCGTAAGATAACTAAGCTGAGAAAGAAACAGATTCCGATGGTGTTGATTGAGTGGAAGCATAGTTTGGGGTCGAATCTTACGTGGGAGACAGAATAGTTGATGAATACTCGTTACCCTCATTTGTTTGACCTAAACCAGATTCCAAGGGCGGAATCTCTTTAAGGGGGTGGATTTGTAACAGACTAAAATCCGGGCTAGTTGTAAGTGGACTATTTTACCCTTAGGGTTTTATTATATGTTTTATATGCTTTTATATTAATTATGTGAATAGTGTTATTTTATTATTTGGTTAAGACTAGTTTGTGACAAGGCTCACAGAACATGTTTGTTTATTTAATTTGGACTCCGTTAGGACCGCCTAACGAGGTACGTAAGATTTCAGATAACTGATAAATACCCGTGTGTTGAGGGGTATGGGTTTTAACCCTATTAAGTGACTATGAGCTGTTGGTTCAACTCATTTTTCTCATTCTCTCTAAAACATCACTTAAACACCTCGTACCTAACTCCATCTCTTTCTTGAAACCCTAATTCTCTAAATCTCGATTTGAAGTTTGATTTGTGTTAGAAATCGATTCTTTGTGTTTTACTGATTCAAACAAGGTAAGAATTACCCATTTTTTTTTTTTTACCTAAATTTGTATCAATTTGGGTTTGAAGTTAGGTTTTGTCAAAGTGGGTTTTGATGTCAAATTGGTGCAATTTGTTGTTGTTTTGATGTAATACTTGTGGGTTTATGTCCCAAAAGGTTTTATAAACAAGATGTGATAAGTTTCGAGGTCAAATACGAGTACATGATCGAGATTTGGTATTTTTGGCTCAAACCCGTCACTTTTCCAATTTCTGCAGCTCAAGAATCACACTCGCTAGTGTGTCTTTTGGAAGTGGGTCGTGTGTCTACACACTCGGCAGTGTGTCTTTTGAATTGGGCCTTGTATCTACACACTCGTTAGTGTGTCTTTTGAAAAGACATTTGGTCGAGTGACTCTACTCATTCGGCCGTGTGACTACACACTCGACCGAGTGTCTAGGTCACACACTACCGAGTTGGGTAGTGTGTCTTTTCAGCATTTTGAGAAATTTGTTTTGGTCATAACTTTCAAACCGTAACTCCATTTTTGATGAATCAAATATCATTGGAATCGTATTGAAGAGTAATTTTCAATGATAAAATTTTAAGAAGCTAGATAAAAAAATTTTTGGGGCGAGAAAATAGGTTTTGGCGTGTATGTCCCGTTTTCCACGTACTTGTTTGATGATATTGAATGGAGTTATGTTGTGGACTTATGAAATGATGTTATGACCTAGTTTATAGTATGATTTGATTATACTATTGATTGAGATATGTATATTGACTTTGTTTGTGTTGTTCTCAGGTGATAAGAACAAGGAAGAAGCTCGGAAGTAAGATAACTGAGCTGTAGCTGGTAATCGGTGAGTGGGTCTATCTTCGGATAGCGTTTAAGTACCATGCCATGCTACTATGATTTATTCTTTTACCATGCTTTAAATAGTGATATTGCCATGTTTAAATAAGGTTGCCATGCTATTTAGATGATTGCATGCTTACTTTGATTATGTGATATTATGTGCGCACTGTGTTTGGCACCAGCCAGGCCAGAGGAGGCTGAGGACTCATAACCAAGCCCGAGGAGGTTAGAGTCCGTATGAGGTCAACCAGGCCCGAGGAGGTTGGGTTCATTTATGTTGATTGTGTATTGATTCAACAGGAAAGGACTATCGGTAGACACTAGCCCGATCAGCTAGGTGTCGTGTGCCCGTACAAGCCGTCGATCCTCATATTGTCTTATGTTGTATGCTAGTTGGTTGTTATCATGTCGGTGATGTTGTTCGCATGTGTGGTGCTTATGTGATATCTGATAGATAGATTCCATTCACTTAGCGTTATGTTAACCCCAACATTTCCACCTTTGCAGGTTTAGGTACTGCTAGTTTGGACGGGTGCTTGTGTTGAAGACATGTTTGACATGTGAACTCTGATGTGGACTTTTGTAACATATATTTTGTAATAAGTAACACCGTAGTGTAAACTTAAACTTAATTATGTGGATTTATGCTGTGATGTATTTGATGTTGTGATTTTAATAAATAAGTCTTCCGCTGTTTTTTAAAAAAAAAATGGTTGGTGTTACATTAATAATGAAAAGATAATTTGTGAATGCAGTGGCGGAACTTGAACCCGAGTACAGATGGGGCGGGTGTATGAATTTAATAAATTTTTCATTGTCAGCAGGGGCAAACACTAAAAAAATCTTATTTTTAGTAAAATTTTGAATTTTTTAGTGCAAATTTTTTTTCCCGTTAAATCCAGGTGGGGCGGGTACTCCCTCCGGAGTACTCTATAATCTGCCAATGTGTGAATGGTATATAATGGGATTGGTATTTAGGCGATGTTTGACAATCACACGGGGAATCAAATTGGTTATGAATGTCCGTGATGATCCTGTCAGAGATTCTTCCACTTCTAATATGTCACGAATTAGAATAGAATCATTCTAAACTATATTAGCAAATTAAAACCATTCATGATGGCGGATGCCGTGATGTTTGTCCATACAAAGAAACACTACTCAATAGCTTCAACCAGTCTTAATGATAGAAAAAATGTACACTTAGCATGTAATGTTACACTTATATGACATGCATGTTACATAGATACTCTTCCGTTTCATATTTTGACTTTTCAAAGTCTTTTATTCTCAACTTTGACTTTAAAGCCTACTGGATAAGCTATCCGGTAACCGTAGAATCACCTAAAAGAAAACCTACTATAGAAGGTAATCGTTATTCGAATGACATAAGAATGACGTCATATGGCCAATCGAGTGAGAAGACACAATCCATTAAGTAGTTGGAAACCGTTTCACAGTTCACACCATCCGTCAAAGTCGTGTTTACACGTAAGCCCAGTACAAGACAGTGTTACACGCAAGCCCTGTACATGGCAGCGCGCACACATCATTGATGTGCCACGTATGCCAGACATACCAGCCCCAAAATGCTTGGGCCCAATTATCAATGTTGGCCAACCCAATATAGAATGACAAGTCAGAATTGCCAGACCCACGACAACGTAAACCATAGTGATTGCCTATAAATATACTACTGTCATTCACAAACATCATAAGTCACATCACAATCATTTAGATATCAGAAATCTATTGAGAGCAAGTGCTTTCTCTCTCTAGAAGTACTCTCTCACTACTTAACTCATTACTCACTCACTCGAGCCCATACTCGAGTCGAACCCGCATAGGTTGACTGCCAACCACCCTTTTGAGATCCTCATATATAGTAAGTAACCGTACCTGAGAGCGAACAGTCCATTCCCAAATATTTCCCCACTCTTTGCACTCAAGCTAAAACCGAGTACTGCCTCCCGAACCGGTGACGAAAACAAGCTTGATCACCTGGTATGTGTGTGTTATTGTGGGTTAAGTGTTAGAACACATGTATAAAACAGATAATATGGATTGGTTCCTGACTGGCGAAACATTTTCCTAATTAAGGATTTCGCTCCTCACAAGTCTCGGGTTTACACGAAATCTTAATTGGGATAAGACAATAATGGATTTTATTTCCAGGCAAGAAAAATTCAAAATCAATTATTAGAGAGTATGTACGTTTTTGTATGTGTGTTTTGAATGAATGCAGAGAACCATAAAACCGAAAATGTAATCAGTTATGAAAGTTATCATGAAGAAATGCACCTCTTCATTTTGGCAGGAAAATAAGTTGACTAAAAGTCTTACCATTTGACGAAAATATCGGTTGGAAGATAACTTTTCGTATAAAATATAGTGCTTTTTCGGTTGAGGTTTCGAGTTGCTGCCCTGAGCCACGCGAGGGGCTCTGTCCCCTCGACCCCTGCCCACTCACCCGGGAGCGGGACCCTAGCCAGGGGCGCTGCTCCTTGGACCCTGCAAAGGGTGCCGCAATTTACGCGATAATTACTAGGCAACTTTTATGGACGTGCGTTTCACACTCTCTGAATCCGTTGTTAAGTATAACTAGCTAACTCTTGCATTTTAAATGCTAATTAACTAATGAATATTAGATGATATTAAAATCACTAACATCAACATCAAGTCCATGTATGCATAAGTTCTATGATAAGTAGTGTTAGTTATTAGTTATATATGGATTAGTGATAGAATATAGTGTTGATATGACTATTAAAAATTTAAGTTATGATAGTTAATTTTAATATGAAGAGGTGTAAGGAAAATTGTATATATACTTGTGTGTGAAAGAAAATAAAGAAATGGGAAAAGGGTGATATGAGAGAATTGATGATGGTTAGTGAGTGTTTGACCAGAAAACATAAAAAAACACAAATGGATACTGTTGAACATGTAAGCAATGTCACATTCACAACCCTCCAAACATGCATTTGCTCATGTGAAGAATTTAGAACCTGTCATATATTTGTACTGTATCATACCTTATCAGAAGGATCAATTACATAATGTCTGTCTTCATCGTTGAATGTTTCTTGAAAAATATATCATGACTAGTAAAAGTGGTAGATACATCTGTTTTTTTGAGAAATAATTCTCATTGCCCTTGTCATTAATGCTTGTATATGCATCTTGATGAAAATCCTACTATGAAGAATCAGATTATTCATACCAATACCAATGTGTAATAGTGATCAATATAGTGTAATATCAGTGTCCAGATTACAAAATGTCTCAGCTTTAATTTAAATTTAAATCTCCCAAATTACACATTTTGTAGCTAAGTGGTAAATTATTGAAGGCTAAGGTTGAAAACGGTCATGAAAATGTAGGTAAAATAATTTTTGCTCTCCCTGAATAAGTTAAGACGTACATGAAAACTTTATCCATTTATTAGTTTACTAGTGAAATGACCCGTGGAACCACAGGTTTGTTTAAACGAAACAGTTTAATGATATGTTTTAGGTATTAAGTGAACGTAAATACTAGATTTATTTAGTTTAATGACCCGTGGAATCACATAGTCCGACTAACAAACTCGTCAGCTGAACATTTCATCAAACACCTAAAATGCATATTAAACAATCCTCATCCAATCATAAGAGATAATATTGGTTGTCATTTTATTTTAAAAGTGTAAATTAAAATTATAAATATAAAATTGGTTTCATTCTACCTAACTTTTATACCTTCTCGTACTCAATTCAAAATAATTAATTACAATAATTTAAAATTATTTAATTTAAATAGTTAAAATAATTATTAATAAGATTTAATAATAATAATTAATTAATAAGATTTAATTTTAATTCAAAATTATTTAGATTAATGACATCATCCACCTTGATTAGATTTTTTTTCTTTTTCTTTTTGATTTTTTCTTAACAAAGTAATTAGCCTAATAATGATATCATCATTTTAGCAATATAATAGAAACTATAGATTAAGAATCGGATAATTAACTGTTTTGTAATCTAAACAGTGAAGTTAGATTAGACGCAAGGAGCTAATCCAAAATGTAAATAGAAGTTGTTAATAGTTGATTAGTCAAAAATAAAGAAAAAATTACGTCGTTGACACCTGTGATTTGTTCAAATTTTTATCACAATACCTAAACTTCTATTTTTGTGTCGTTGGTACCTGTGGTTTCATTAAATTACCTGTATAATACCCTAACCTAACGGCCGTCTATTTTTAATGGCTAACCCCTCACATATGCCATGCATGTGAGGTAATTTTGTCTCTTGATTTATTTTAGTTCATATAAAAACACAATCAGAATAAGAAAACAACCATTGGTAGTCAGTAAAACTAAAAATTATAAACCCAAATTAACAAAACACAAAAATCAAGTAGAAAATATTTCTTCGATAGTTTTTTTTCTGAACTTCTTAGACATCATGGTTTCTGATTCGAATGCATCAAATTATGATGCATTCAAGCTGCTATTTGCGTTCAAAATTGTACTAAATGTAGAGGCATTACAAACTCAAAACCCTAAATAAGATTCTACACAAATCAATTCGAATTCAGTTCTTGTTGCTCGATTCACACTACAGTGAGTTATCAAAACTCGTTGAGAAAGCGATTTTATTACAAAGCCTAGAACAACTGTTTTAAATCACAATATCACTATATTCGCATCGAATTATGAAGCTTTGGAAAGACAAACAGATTCGGTGAATACGCTTCTCACTTCAACCCGGTAATCTCAAATCGTTGAAAAATTCGTTGCTTTTTCACATCATTCCATCTCGGGTCAGGTCGGACCAATGGTCGGGTCATGAGGATGTATTATCAGCTCATTACAAGACGCTTTCTGTCGATGAAATGAGAACCATTTGCCATTGACCTGCGAAAAATTCGGCGAGAAAATAGTCGGTGGTCTAGTGAAGGTGAACTGACCCGATGACGTCACTCGACCTGACAGATTAATCCACCGGATTGAGAGACTACTTGTGCCAAGATCCGTTCAAGTGGGATTCAACAAACGGCGTAGTTTGACTTCAATATCCGCAATTTTACCCGAAGGAGCACCTGTTGTGGATCCCAGAACACACCGTTTAAAAAAATTGGCTGCACCTGTACCAGCTGGTTCACCATATGTTCTTCCGGTTTACGACACAATGCATGGCACTGTGTCCGTCACTGGCTCCAGCTCCTGCACCTGGACCCGGAGGTCCACGTCATCATTTTGACGGTGAAAGTCAAGTCAAAGACGTTATCCAAACTTTACTGCATTACGGTGTGTATAATGAACTAGCTGACATTTTATATGAAGTAAAATAAATCAAGGGACGAAATTACCCTCACATGCGTGGCACATGTGAGGGGTTATCCATTAAAAATAGACATCGGTTAGGTTGAGGTATTAAACATGTAACTTAATGAAACCACATGTACTAACTACGCAAATATAGGAGTTTAGGTGTTGTGATGACAATATGAACAAACTACGGGTACCAATGTCGTAATTTTTTCCAAAAATAATAACCTAATGCCTCGTCATATTGTATGAGCTCTAGAACAAGAACTTTGCTCTATCATCTACGTGCTCATGAATTAATCAATGAATAGCCTATAACTCGATGTTTAAATCGATAAAATTCAATCATAATAGCGAATTCAAACTTAATGAGTTGGTATTTGTCAGTATGCGATCCAAAGTATATATAATTTTCTTCGTTTTGGTCTTTAATTGATTACGGTATCATAATCCAATTATCAAATTATCATTAAAAAAAAAACTTCATCATTATATAACATGCATTTTTATTTGGCAAACAAGCTCGTAAATATGATTAAAGGTTTTAATATATATATTTCATTAAAATCTAGCTTTAATTTTATGATGAATGTAATCCCATTTAGATTTATAAATTACAGACAACCATTTCTGAGCTTTTCCATGCTTTCTGGGGTCATGTTTCCCATTTTGCGTTTGCTCACAGGTTTTCATGTTTCTTCCTTTTCAGATATTGTTACTATATATCATATCCCATATTCTCCAATTGGCTAAAGTAATAAGAATTAAAACTAGGTTACAAAAAACAAAATTTTATACTAGTATACATATGTCATAATCTATTGTTTATGGTTCTCAAAAAAAAAAAAAATAATAATAACCTGGTTTTATCTCAATAAATTTAATACAGAAAGATGATATAATTTTACAATCATAATTTAATCTCATTCATTCAAATTATAAATAAGTTCTAAGGTTGGAAAGATAATTATAGAAACTAGATAAGCTAGCTTTATCCATATTGGATTTACAAAGGTATTAAAGCATTGTTTTGATTGAACATTAAGAATACTTGCAAGGAATCCTACAATATTTATTATCTAGTAAATAAAGATTAACAATTGGATAACTTTTACCCAAAACAATGATCATGAATTACAATCATCATCTTGCTCAATTTCAGACGCTGGTTCATCTTCTTCTTCAAATCCATTGAGACCACCGTACGCTGCGTGTCCATGACCAAAAGCTTTAATGTGATCTTTAAGTGATCGTTTGTGCTTAAAATCGGAACCACAAATGCAATACCAAAGCTTCCCACAATTCTTTTCATGTGTTCTCCAATCACCCCTTACTGCAAAAGCCTTACCACATTTTCGACACATAAAAGGCTTAATTCCATGCTTTCTTTTGTAATGTGTTTGTAGTGTTCTAAAGTCTTTGAGTGGCCTTGCTCGGGGATGATCGATATTATTACGACACCCGGGTGAACAACAATAACAAGGTAGCTTTAGCATCCCAGTTGGTTGAGTTCCCCTTAGAGATTCTGGGCCTTTTCTGTATTGAGATCCATGCCCCCACATATGCATCTACAATATACATTAGTTGATCAGCGTTGTTGGTTATCAACGTTATTTCTTTTAGAACGGAAAACTCACGCACCCTACGTAATTTTACATGAATAATGTCTGAAACAGGACTCAAACTCATGATCTCAAAGTCAAAAGAGCTCCTCAATACGCTAGGCCAAAGGCCCTTTGGTCGGTTATCAACGTTATATATGAAATAACATACAACTTATGTGACCGTGTAATTCAACAATTTGTGAACCATAAAATAAGTCAAATATACAACTTAGTTAAGCCTAGGAATTAGTAAATTATATGAAAACATGTGAAATTTATATGATCAACTCAATTATGCAAGAATTTGTATGAAGAACTGTATGCTAATGGTCAGTCGGTTATCAACATTAATTCTAAAATGATATACATATTATTTGATTGTAATTCAACTTTTTGTGAACCATAAGATAAGTCAAATATACAACTAGTTAAGCCCAGGAATTAGTAATTATATGAAAACTTGTGAAATTCATATGATAACTCAATTATTCAAGAATTTGTATAAAGTAGTCCATGCTTTTGTCAACACTAGTGTCAGTTTCCACATACATAGTGATGATGAAAACAGCACACACTTTGCATTCAACATATTTTTGGGGCTTAACCATTGTTAAATGCAAAGAAGAGAGAGAGAGAGAGAGAGAGAGAGAGAGAGAGAGAGAGAGAGAGAGAGAGATTTTGCAAGGTTAAAAACACTGTAAAAATGAAAAGAACAGAAAAGAAAAGTTTCACTTGGACACTAATCAAAAGCACAGATTTCCAAGTATAAAAAGCAGAATGAAGTATATTATTGGGTGTGTAGTTAAATCAAATCAAATAAATTTGTAGGGTACAACTGTTTGTAAGCCTGAGTTCAAGTTCAATCAACTTCAGATCCCAAAATCCGCAATCCATGCAGATTAATTAATTAAATTATTTAGAACCAAATACTAGCTAGCATTCACCTCAATACCTATATCTAATTTAAACCCACAAATTTAAAATATATATTTCATGAGATCTGTCAAATTTCATAACTTCATAATTTAGTTAATTTTATGAGTGCTTTTAAGAACATGAAAGGTTTAAAAGACTCGCATAGGATCAATTAACTCGCATATAATCAATCATGTTAGACCGCATACATCTGATTAATAATTACCTGACACTAATCTAGGTATGAAAGCAATTAGTATGAAATAAAAAGGGTTTTATAATATAATTAGGTATACCCAACCTGCAAATTGTTGTATCTATTGAAGGTTTTGAAGCAAACAGGGCAAGAGAACTGAGTAGGGCCAATAAGAATTTGAGAAGGTGTTGGTATCCAATACTGACCCTTGTTGAGTTTACAAATTGGGCTATAATTATACCCAAAACTACCTTCATCTCCATCTCCGTCTTTAGTTTTATCATTCTTAGAAACCATTATTTGATCACAAGTAGTAGAAGATGAGTTTGATGAGTTATTTGAGATCAAAGATGCTAGATCAACAGCACTAGCATTTGGTAAACCTATGTGCAGTGCTACTCTATCACCCTTTTCATCATCATCATCATCATCTTCTTCTTCAGATTCATCACCATCAACATCCATATCTTGATAATTAGTGCTACTACAACATGGTTGTTGTTTTTGTTGTTGTTGATGATCAAAATTTTGTGGTTTTCTTGATGGGCTTAAGCTCAAAAGAGGGAGAGTTTCTTTAAGAGGAGGAGAAGTAGGGGGAGTACTACTACTAAATGGATGCTGATTAGTGATACTATTATCAATAGTTCTAAAGTTTGAGGAATATGATGAAGATTGGAAGGTGTTGTAGTAGTAGGTTTGAGGGTATTGAAAATGAATATTAGAGTCAACATGATGAAGATTTGTAAGAGAATTAGTGGAGAATTGATTAAGTTTAAACCACTTTGAGTAGAGATTTGAAGAGTAAGGATCAGTCATGTTTGTGATAATGATGATGATGATGAATTGAAGAACAAGAAGGGGAGAGAATAGGCTAGAATTGAGTGAGAAAGAATTAGAATGGATGGTGATGGTGATAAGAAGTAATCTAGAGACTTGTCTTTGTACATGTTTTTAACATCTTTCTTTATTTTTTTAATATTATTTATTTATTTAAAAGAGAAATGAAGCCATGTAAAGCTATAGTACTACATGTTGCTACGTGCGGGTGAGTGTGTGAGTATATACTCATGAGAGTCAAATTTGTGATCACCATGGTCAAAATTCACTAGATTGGCATGTCCTTCATTATGATGATACTTTTAAACGTTTGCATAATTTTAACCTTACCTTTTATCTACTTCACTTTTTTATATTTTGATAAAGAAATTAAAAATTTTAGATGAAGTACAACAACAACAAAATCCAATACCACACAAGAGGTGTATGAGAAGGTGGGATATTGTAACGACCCGCCAAAATCGCTATCGACGCGGTACGTTATTCATTGATTTCATGGTGAGGTTTTGACCTCTACATGATACATTTTGTAAACATTGCATTCTTTTGAAAAGGCACACCATAAATGAATATCTAATTTCAAGGTTTTTGACATCTGATGATTTCTACATATAGACAATCACCGTAAATAATAGTTTACAATAATACATCTGTTGACAATGCAGTCAAAATAAGATACATGGTGATGATTTTATGAATGCAAAGTTTTCTCGAATAAAGCATGCATGACTCCATGCACATAGCTTGTATAACGTATAAGCAAACAGCGAAAGACTTCTATGAACCTGAGAATAAACATGCTTAAAAGTGTCAACACAAAGGTTGGTGAGTTCATAGTTTTAATATTGCACATACTCTGTATATAAAGGTGGATCACAAGATTTCAGTTATTTCATCCAAAATGTTTATCAAAATATTCTACGAAATTGACAACCTTGGTAACCAAACTTAACGTGTGTGTATATATATATATATATATATATATATATATATATATATATATATATATATATATATATATATATAATAAGTACCCCTGTTTTAACATACATGCAATCAACATGTACAATACACGCAAACCAACGTGTACTAAACTCAAATAGCATACGTCCGCTTTATAGTTCAGGCTAGGGTCTCTATACCTGGAACGAACGGGGATGTCAAGCCCTATGGATCCATATACAACTACTCGCGCCCACCGGTTCTTATAACTGGCAGTTACTAGTTACCAAAGCTAAGGAATTTTCGGTTCAAACTCAGTGTAGAATTTAGTATGTACTTGTGTCCATTGCATTTAAAATAAAGTGCATGTATTCTCAGTCCAAAAATATAGATTGCAAAAGCAATTAAAAAGGGATCTATAAACTCACGTATCAATATTGTGGTTCAATAATGCAGGAAAAGTATGCAGACGCAACGGAGATGACAAATGCAAGGTTGACCTTTGATTCACGAACAATACCCCCGATCATTACCCATAACCTCCTTAGCTATAACCCATTTGAAAACCCGTTTGAAATCACTTGAACATAACCCCGTCGTAGTATTTTATGTGTATTAATAATAATAATAATAATAATAATAATAATAATAATAATAATAATAATAATAATAATAATAATAATAATACGGAGTAAATATCTATTTCTATGTGAAAATGAATTGAATCAGAAATTGAAGTTGTGTGAATTTATTTGTGTCGATCATTCATATATATAGATTAATAAAATAATAATATAAAATTTATGAAATAAAATATAATAATATAATAATATAAATATAATTTAATAATATAATAAATTAATAATATAATAATAATTTAAAAAAACGTGTGAAATTCATTTTGTCACTTCTACCGACAGTTTTCACGGACCGGTATTTCGTACTCTGTTGCTAATAATTGACGGATAAAAGTATGAGTAAAAGTTCCACTTTTTATATTTGTATATATATATATATATATATATATATATATATATATATATATATATATATATATATATATATATATCTATTTTGGTCTTAAGCTTTATAAAATTAGTTGTAAAAGCGTTCGTTTATAAAGTTTGTACGCGTAATATGTGTTTTTCTAGTTTTTGACTGGAAAAAGATATATAATATAACATTAATTTAAATATAATAATATAATAAATATAATAATATTGAAATAAAATATAATAATATAATAATAAAATTTGAATCAAAGTAAATTTTTTAAAAGTCGTATTTCTCAAATACTTTAGGAGTATATTATGTAACTTATAATTAATAATTTCTATCATGTCGCTTTCATGTGAATAGTAAATTAATTAATTTCAGTTTATTTACTATTTATATGAATAGTAAATGAATTAATTTCGATTCAACTATTTAAGTTACATTGTTGTAGGTTGTGCTTTACAGCTTGTACATCTTTGATTTAATTGCGTTTTTCTTATAAATTAAAAAAAAATTACATCATAAAAATAAAACAATTATATATGTAAAATTTTTAATTTGAAATTGCATCATTCAATAGTAAATTTTTATTATTTCGTATATAAATATTATAAAATTTAGTTTTCTAGAACTAATTATATTTAAAATCATTTTATTAAGAGGTAATAATAATAGAAATTATTATATCATAAAACGTCTTCATTTAAGAGAGTAAAATCATATATAAATCATGACGGGTTGGAGTTTTAAACTATAGGTGGTTCGTGAATCGTAGGATAAAGTCCAAAGGTTAATTAAATGTATGAAAACATTTTAATGCAACACATCAATTTTCATATCTTGTCGGAGTTATCAGAGTTTAAATTTGACCGAAATTTTCGGGTCGTGATAGTACCTACCCGTTAAAAGAAATTTCGTCCCGAAATTTGGCTAAGGAAAGTTGATAACGAAAACAAGGATATTTTTGTATCACGAAATATGATATAACTTGAATTCTTAAAATGAATTCGATTGTTCATATAATCATCATTAAAGAAATGATAAAATCGATGGATAGAGCATTTTGAATACCCCAAATGGCCAAGTTCCGTTTTATGATAAGCACGAGTTCAATAAATATAGAATTTCTTACCATTGAGAAATATGAAAGAAGAGATAAGATTTCAAAAGAGTGTAGGAAGTAATAATTAATTGCGAATCCTTATAATTCAAACGTGTTGAATTTCTGAATTTAAAGATTTTACAGGAAATCTTCATAATTACTATAGAATTTGATTCTCCGATAATCAAGGAAATTAGGAGCTCTTCGAATCGGTAAGATTTGGTTTACGGAGGATAAGAAGAAATTAAGATCTTCTGCAATATGGTGATCTGCCTCAATTATTTTATCTGATTTACTATAAATTTACCACATTTGTATCATTATTTTTCTCAACTCCTATCTTCTCTTTCTTAATTCTTATTCCTTAAAAACAAAAATCTTAAAGATGCTCAATCCAGCCCTGGTCCTTGATCTTATCCTGACCGTTGCAACAATCGTCCTACTTTTTCAACTTCCGCTGGAGTAATCTGTCTACTTTTACTATGCTCTAGGGATTGTTGTATTTATCATATTCCCGTGTCTTTATGTTGCGATTTGCATAGATATACACGGTTTGTAATTTCTTGTTTACTGTCGATTATATTCTTGCTTATGTTCCGAAGCTCCATGCTTTTATTTTTCTTCCCGACTTGAAATAAATCGATTAAGACGTCTAGAATTCGTAGTTATTCTTTGAATTTCGAATGAGCATAACTAGTGTTATAAGCAGAAAGAAAAATGTAATGGCACGATTATATTAGCAAACTGCTGGAATCACGAAAAAGACCGAATCATCAAGAAAAATATTTTCTTGATATGTTTAGAGGTTACATAGAATGAAAGAGTTATGTAACATGGCACATGATAAGGGTATGATCTGTGAACCTTTATCACGTTCCCTTAGAAACTCAGCATGACTTACTGTAATATAACCACGTTGGCCCGATGTCATTATATTATACTAACTCATGCTTCAATTCCCAACACTTCTCCAAAAACATTCATAATTTAAACTCGAAGGTTTCAGAAGTTTAGAAACTAAAACAGTTTCCTTTTTGATGTAACATAGATAGAACGAGGAGATAGAAAATTTCAGACAAAAATAATTATGAAGGTATCTTCAGAAATATCGAGGATATTTATACTTAAAGATACGAGATATCTTAGAATTTCTAAGATCGAAGGATGATGAAGAGGATTTGTCCGCAAAGGTTTAGAGTAAGGAGCAAAGTATTCGCTAAAGATCTCAGCAGACACTGAATCATTTGAATTCTTTGAAGGTAGATTTAGTCTTTGTGATTTGTCCACAGCCTCCTTCATGGTTTGCTCTATCCTATTTTTTCAGTACCAAATTTTCTCATTTTCTGAGCTTTTTCAACACGCTATTCTTTATCATCAAACTTTCGACTGTTATGGTCGTTTACAGTTTTGCTGCTTCATTAGCTTTTTCAAAATTTCGAGAACTGATTTGTAAACTGGGGTGCTTATTCAGAAATTCAGAATTGAAGCATGTAAGTCCAGAAGATAGACGTTATATGAATATATTATTGTTGATGTAGAAACGCTGCAAAATTTGAGAATAATGATTGAAGCTTTTTGGTATGACAACTACCGTTACAAGGTGCAGATGAGTACATGATAGGGTTTCAATGAATGAATATAGTGACTTTTCCGAGAGGCTTAAGTCAAAGGGTAATGAAGTTGTTGGTACGTTTAGTGTTAATATGCTGGGATGTAAAAGGTTCCCCGGTAACAATGACATACAGGGCAACACATATATCAAGGTTATAATAAGGCTAATCCGAATGAAAAGTCGAAGTTGACTTGTTGGAAGGGTGATAACACTGAATACCTTGAAAAGGAATTGCAAGGTTATTTTCGGTAATAACAACGCTAAAGGATCTAACACAGATACGTGTTAAACTTTTACTTAGGTTTCGAGAATTTTCCAGGTGCATATCTATATGCATAAATCTTTCTTTTCATAGATAACATGTGGTTGGATCATCCTCTCTATTGTTTCTTAATTGAGGTGATTTCAAGAATCATGAAGAGTTTGAACGTAGATTGTAATCGTCAACATACATATGATGTTCTAGAATTTTGAATGATACAAATATTTTTCTGGGTTTTATGAATAGAAGTAATGTTCTAGCACAGTTTTGAAGTTAAAGTATAGTTTTGTAAGATGTAGGGATCTAAGAGTGAATATTGATTATATCTCGACTTGGATTCTGATCTGTTAAAATCAGAATGTGTAATTGGATTTGAATGAGTATGGTTGCTCAGATTTCTATGAAAGAATTATATTGTTGTGAAAGTTGTGAGCATGTTAATGATTATCAAGTAATTTAAGAATGTACAGTGTAACATATTAATTGTGAACTTATATATTTCTCGGGTATTATCTACCCGTTAAAGAATTTTCACAATTAATATTTTTGTACAATAGAATTTTACTACAGTCTTTATGAAAATATATATATGTATACTTTCTTTAGATGTAATACAGATTTAATGAGTTAATATACTATTAAACTCATTTGATTTTCGGCTGGAACTAGAAATGAATAATTTCTAAAACATTAGAGATTACATAATCTTCGCGGAGTATTTGACTAATGTCATCAATACTTCATTATCTATTCTTATTGACATTCCTCGATGAAGGATATTAGTGCTTGTGGAATTTTGTAAACTTCGCAAGGTACGAATGATGTTTTCTAGAAAGTTTCGAATACATCGAAGATGAAAGTGTAAAATCAAACATGTAATTAATTAATACGCTTGGTTTATTATGAAATGGAATTCATTGAGTTGAAACATATGTTGTAGTTAACGATGGTTAAGTCGATTAACGAAGGATGTACATCATAGCATATTAGTAATATGAATTTACCGAGTAGTATCTACCCTTTTTCAATTCATACATAATAGCTTAGTACAAAAAGATTTATTATGGTTTCCAAAATTCACATATATATAATATATATATAAATTCTTTGGAAATAATGAGTTAATACTCCATAACTCGTTATTTCAATATAACCATTGGTGATTGTGGTGTCGATATCATCGGTGGTTATGGAGCTGATGGAGCTTGTGGTGCTACAGGTGTTGCTGGTGTTGGTGTTACTGATGGTGATGCTGGTGGTACTGCTGTGGTGTTTGTATACGAGTCTAGTTTGTAACTCACGCACCATTCTTGTCAGGTTTCTACTCTTCCTTCTATCATCTCTATCCATTCACTCGTCATATTTAGAACTAGAATAAGTAATCTCTAAAACTTTAGATATTACATAATCGCCGTAGAATATTTCTCCAATGAAGTTATGAATCAATACTTCATCGTTTATTGTTGTTGGTACTCCTTGGTATCTACGGTGGGTATGACGTAGATGCTCGAGGTATAGATTGTGATGTTGAGGCTTGCGATGTGGATGTTGTTGGTGGTGGTAATAGTGATGTCGGTGCTGATGCTGGTGGTGCTGTTGGTGCTTGTAAATTTTGCACCATATTCTCCAAGGCCAATACTCGAGCGCGAAGCTCGTTGATATCTTCTATTACACCGGGATGATTGGCGGTTCAGACGAATGGATGAATAAGATTTAGAATAGTAGATATTACGTAATCGTTGTGAGCTATTCTGGAAATGAGGGTGAAAATGGTGTTTCGGACTGGTTCGCCGGTAAGTGCTTCAGGTTCTTCGCCAAGAGGGAAATTTGGTGGATGGAAGGGATTACCTTCTTCTTGTCTCCAATGATTAAGTAGATTACGAACCCATCCCCAATTCATCCAGAATAGATGATGGCTAATTGGTCGATCCATTCCGGTTACACTGCTTTTGGAGCTCAGGTAGAAATCCATATCGGAAGAGCTATCGGAATCTGAGGAACTCGAACTAGATGCGGGATCCATCTTATATAATCAGAGAAATGATTTTTGATATAAAATAGATTATAGGATTTAAATTGGTATTCTTCAATACATAATTTACATATGTATATATAATACCAAAATCCCATAAATTACGGAGGAATCTTCGGAAGATGCCAGGAAAAGTTTACAGTAACAGATATGCTAAGATGTGAATTCATCTGTACACTATCTATGCAATAAATGCAGGAAAACGTGTCTAGACTTAAGAATGATAAGTATGTAATTTCTGACAAGAAAAGATAAGCAAAAATTGGTAAAAACAGATATGGTCATAGTCCAGACTCACTAATGCATCCTAACAATTACCAGTTAAACACACTAATGCAAATTCTGATTTCCTATAACCTCAAGCTCTGATACCAACAGTAATGACCCGCCAAAATCGCTATTGACGCGGTACGTTATTCATTGATTTCATAGTGAGGTTTTGACCTCTACATGATACGTTTTGTAAATATTGCATTCTTTTGAAAAGGCACACCATAAATGAATATCTAATTCCAAGGTTTTTGACATCTGATGATTTCTACATATAGATAATCACCGTAAATAATAGTTTACAATAATACATCCTTTGACAATGCAGTCAAAATAAGATACATGGTGATGATTTTATGAATGCAAAGTTTTCTCGAATAAAGCATGTATGACTCCATGCACATAGCTTGTATAACGTATAAGCAAACAGCGGAAGACTTTTAGGAACCTGAGAATAAACATGCTTAAAAGTGTCAACACAAAGGTTGGTGAGTTCACAGTTTTAATATTGCACATACTCTGTATATAAAGGTGGATCACAAGATTTCAGTTATTTCATCCAAAACGTTTATCAAAATATTCTACGAAATTGAGCACCCTGGTAACCAAACTTAACATATATATATATATATATAATAAGTATCTCTGTTTTAACATACATGCAACCAACATGTACAATACACGCAAACCAACGTGTACTAAACTCAAATAGCATACGTCCGCTTTATAGTTCAGGCTAGGGTCTCTATACCTGGAACGGATGGGGATGTCAAGCCCTATAGATCTATATACAACTATTCGCGCCCACCAGTTCTTATAACTGGCAGTTACTAGTTACCAAAGCTAAGGAATTTTCGGTTCAAACTCAGTGTAGAATTTAGTATGTACTTGTGTCCATTGCATTTAAAATAAAGTGCATGTATTCTCAGCCCAAAAATATAGATTGCAAAAGCAATTAAAAAGGGATCTATAAACTCACGTATCAATATTGTGGTTCAATATTGCAGCAAAAGTATGCAGACGCAACGGAGATGACAAATGCAAGGTTGGCCTTTGATTTACGAACAATACCCCCGATCATTACCCATAACCTCCTTAGCTATAACCCATTTGAAAACCCGTTTGAAATCACTTGAACATAACCCCGTCATAGTATTTTATGTGTATTAATAATAATAATAATAATAATAATAATAATAATAATAATAATAATAATAATAATAATAATAATAATAATAATAATACGGAGTAAATATCTATTTCTATTTGAAAATGAATTGAATCAGAAACTGAAGTTGTGTGAATTTATTTGTGTCGATCATTCATATATATAGATTAATAAAATAATAATATAATAATTTTGAAATAAAATATAATAATATAATAATATAAATATAATATAATAATATAATAAAGAAATAATATAATAATAATTTAAAAAAATGTGTGAAATTCATTTTGTCACTTCTACCGACAGTTTTCACGGACCGGTACTTCGTACTCTGTTGGTAATAATTGACGGTAAAAGTATGAGTAAAAGTTTCACTTTTTATATTTGTGTATATATATATATATATATATATATATATATATATATATATATATATATATATATATATATATATATATATATATATATATATATCTGTTTTGGTGTTAAGCTTTATAAAATTAGTTGTAAAAAGGTTCGTTTATAAAGTTTGTACGCGTAATATGTGTTTTCCTAGATTTTGACTCGACAAAGATATATAATATAACATTAATTTAAATATAATAATATAATAAATATAATAATATTGAAATAAAATATAATAATATAATAATAAAATTTGAATCAAATGAATCAAAAAAAATTTAAAAGTCGTATTTCTCAAATACTTTAGGGGTAAATTATATAACTTATAATTAATAATTTTTATCATGTCGCTTTCATGTGAATAGTAAATAAATTAATTTCGATTTATTTACTATTCATATAAATAGTAAATGAATTAATTTCGATTTAACTATTTAAGTTACATTGTTGTACGTTGTGCTTTACAGCTTGTACATCTTTGATTTAATTGCGTTTTTCTTATAAATTAAAAAAATTACATCATAAAAATAAAACGATTATATATGTAAAAATTTTAATTTGAAATTGCATCATTCAATAGTAAATTTTTATCATTTCGTATATAAATATTATAAAATTTAGTTTTCTAGAACTAATTATATTCAAAATCATTTTATTAAGAGGTAATAATAATAGAAATTATTATATCATAAAACATCTTCATTTAAGAGAGTAAAATCATATATAAATCGTGACGGGTTCGAGTTTTAAACTATAGGTGGTTCGTGAATCGTAGGGTAAAGTCAAAGGTTAATTAAATGTATGAAAACATTTTAATGCAACACATCAATTTTCATATCTTGTCAGAGTTATCAGAGTTTAAATTTGACCGAAATTTCTGGGTCGTGATAGATATAGACAATTATTCCCATATCCGAGAATAAAGACAAGTCAATTCTACACCCAGAGTGAAAACACTCTCAAAAGTAGAGAAAGTCATCCCTCTTTCTATTCGAAGGATAGAGATATTGCTTCCGAGTGGACCTCCGGGCAATAAGTACGAAAAAAATTTTAAAAAGTAAAATAAAATTAAAAATAAAAATGTGACACCATGAAAATAATAAAATCAAATTTTCATGTATTTATAGGCGTTGTCTTTGATGTATTCATAATACACTATAAAAAAAAAGGTTTAATGACAAGAGTTATTAGTCATTCATAATATTAAATTGGTTACAAAATCAAGTTAGTAACCAAAATAAGTTAGTCACTTCTTATTACTATAGATTTGTCCCAAAACTTTTTTAAAGAGGTCACTATAGTGACTATTTGTTTGCTCACTAATATCGTACAGTGACAAAAAATTATTGATGACTTTTATGATAATAACTAAATAACATTATTAATGACTAAATAATAAGTGATCATTAAAATATTGTCACAAATGATCATTTTTCTGATAATGATACTTGCACTGAATGATATATCTAACAACACATAAACACCATTGATCACTTCAACTAGCAGAGTAAATATTAACTAAAATTGACAGTCCATGTTTATACACAATGCAACACTCATCCAAAAGAACGATCACTCACAAAAAATTCAAGATTAGATGAACTGTACACCTAGAATTAAAGCAGAAACAATGAACCCTAATTAAGGTTTGTAATCGCATAGAAAAGAGAAAGAAAGAGATTAGATATTTTTTTTTTCTAAAAATGAATCAGAATAATAACAAAACTCTCATATATATATATATATATATATATATATATATATATATATATATATATATATATATATATATATATATATATATATATATAAAAGTTCTTTGGAGGCATCGCTGTTTGAATCTGTTCTATCACAGTTGTTCAGGGAGTACTTCATAAGGGTAAGTACACGTAAAACTTCTTCTTTGACAGTTATTGGGTGGAACATCCTTGACACGTGAAACATATATGATCGGGTGATGGAAACTCCTTTGGTAGTCCCCCGTTAGCGACTCTAATCTCGCTGTTACAAAAAACTGCTATATATAAATAATAATATTTACAAATTACACCTTGTAGTTCCATTTAAATAGCTTCAGCCCCTCAGCATAACTTGAACTTTAACAGGAACCTGCAAGTATCTAAAAATTGATCTATAATCCGTGCAATTAACCTTAATCCATAATAAGTGTAATTCATAAATATATTGTTCATGTTAGATTATGAATGCTTAAAATATCCCAACTAAATTTGAACATGAAAAAGATTGTATCAAGTTAATTTTTCACATAATAAATTATGTTGTGACCCTTCATACATTTGATGAAAATACCAGATACACTTTTGTTCAAAGGGAAAAATCAATAGCAATAACACTATAACCTATTTCTCTAACAAAATGAAAATTAACTTCAAAATGTTTAATTCTTTCATGAAAAACTGATTTTTTTAGCAATTTTCAAAGTTGACTTATTGTTGTAATATATATTTTTTTTACAGGTAATCTAGTTTTAATTCTTAAGTCATTTAAAATCTTTTGATATCCAAATTATATCATATGTGACTGATGCAAGAACTCTATATTCCACTTCTGCTGAAAACCTAGAAATAGTGGACAGTTCTTGCTCTATCAAGGAATTAAAGAACAACCAAGATATATATTTAGCATAGTCTGAATCAACATACGCTGAAAGAAAAAACATGTCACTCTTCCTTGAGTAAATACCTTATCCATTTAAGTACCTAACAACTCTTTATGCAACTTTTAAATGTGAATTTAAAGGAAAGTGCATGTTTTGACATGAACAATATACAAAATATGCAATATCATGTCTAGTTGAAGTATGATTGTCAATATGCACACGACTCCATTGGAGTTATATTAGACAATGAAAAATCAAAATCACTTGGATTGTCAAAATTTGCCAAAACAACACCCGATCCCATAAGAGTTATGGCAAGCTTACTATCCAACAAACCAAAATCATATACTCCCTCTGTCCCAAAATAATTGTCCTGTTGGACTTTTCAAAGTCAATTTACAAAGTTTTGACTTTAAGTATTTGATGGTTTTTGCTATAGAATATTTGATGAAATTTATATGAATAGATTAATTTTCGAATGTGTTTTCATTTGGTATAACTTTGATTCAATATTATATACCACAAAGAAAGATATTTAAAGTCAAAGTTGAAGAAAAAAGACTCAAAAAGTCAAAATAGGACAATTATTTTGGGACGGATGGAGTATAACTCTAAGAAATCCTAAGTCATTGTTAAACCATCGTCAGTTTCAAGCAACTCAATACTAACAAATTACTTAAGTTGGCCTCTATCTTTAACTTTAAAATTATTTTCAAAATAATTTTGCAAATTTCAATATCAACGTCAATGTTTTCAGTGATAACGTTATTATTAACATATACCAATAGAAACTCACAAGCAGAATCAAAACACTTAACAACGAGAGAGTAATCATTTACACAATGTGTAATCATACTCAAACAGAGCTTCACAAGAATTTTCATTATATTTTCTAGGAGCATGTTGTAACCCATACAAAGACTTAACTATTTTACATACGCTAGTTTCATTCTTATTAAAGTAACCTTCATGAAGAGACATATAAACAACTTCGATTAAATCACCATATAAAAAAATCATTGTTAATGTCAAGTTGATTTGATAAGCAACTGTTTTATACAACAATCGAAACAATTCTAACAGTGACCATCTTTACAACGGAAAAGAATGTTTCATCAAAGTCTAAGCCTTTTATCCAACTATATCCCTTAAAAACTAACCTAGCTTTATACTTATCAGATTCTCCTTACATCCTATAGATTTTCTTTTTAAGGTAAATCTTTTAAAGTGTGTGTACCATTTGTATATAAAGGCTCCATTTTACTTGATGTGTGCGAGGTGTACTAGGAAATAGTATTATTTTTACAACGAAATACTATTAAATACGATACAATTTTACACAAGATATTTATTTATTTATAGAATGGATATACCTAAACCTTGCTACAACACTTATAGGCAGTGTACCTAATCGTACAGTAGTGTAGTTTTTAGTAAGTCCGGTTCGTTCCACATGGAGACTTAAACTAAGCTTAACGCTATATTTTTTTTAAAAACTATATTTGTAAAAATACAAAAATATATAAGTAATATTATTATTATAAAGGGGGTTTTTACCGTTTAATGACCGGTTTGTCGATTTAAAACTTTAGTCGCAGTTAAAACCTAATGTAAAATATTAAAAATAAAAATAACTTAATTTAAAACGTAAAGTAAATAACGATAATGAAATTGGGATAAATAAAAGTGCGATGAAATAAAATTACAATAAATAAAAGTGCGATAATTAAAAGTGCAATTAAATATGAAATAAAAGAATTATGCTTATTTAAACTTCCATAATCATGATGTTTGACGTGTTGATTTTTAGTTTATTCCCATGGGTTAATTGTTCTTTATCCTGGATTATTCAATATGTCCATACGGATTTGTCCATAATAGTCCATCAGTCATAATCATAAAATGCGGAAGTCTTCGTCAAATTATTCTTATTTCCGAAGTCAAATATTCCAACTAATTGGGGATTCGAATTGTAACATGGTCTTAATACTTTGTTTAATGAATACACCAGGTTATCAACTGCGTATAAACCAAGGTTTTACTACTTTGTTAACAATTACACCAATTACCCTTGAATGTAATCCACCCCTGTTTCAACAAGTCTATTAACTATTAATCCAGTTCCGTATCCGGTAAAATGAACAATTATTGGTATTTATAGATATCCCGCCCACCGTACCCAGTCAAGCGTATGTGGTCATATATAAATATGTTAAATTATAAGTCTATATATTAAATTAAAGAGGTATCATTTAGTTAATATAAAGCCCATTAATAGCCCATAGTCTAATTTTCACAAGTGTCATTCTTTTGTCCAAACCTCAATTATGGTACAAAGCCCAATTACCCAATTTTAATATTTAGTCCAACATCACGATTATTTTGGCATTAAATAAGCATAATAATAACTTAGCTACGAGACATTAAATTAAAAAGGTTGAACATAACTTACAATGATTAAAATAGCGTAGCGTTACACGGACAGAATTTCGACTTACACCCTTACAACATTCGTTAACATACCCTTATTATTAGAATTTAAAATTAAAATTAAAATTATAATATATATATATATATATATATATATATATATATATATATATATATATATATATATATATATATATATATATATATATATATATATATATATATATATATATATATATATATATATACGTGAGATAGATAGAGGAAAGATGGATATTATGTAAAAATTCGTCCAAAACTCGCGAACTTTATAGGACCTGACCTGATACTGTTAGCCATGCGATCGCATGGAAAATGGTCATGCTGGCCATGCGATCGCATGGTCCTGGAATCCAGCTCACATGTCTTTGTTTGCATTCTGCCGACGGTTTTTATTATAATATATAATATATAAATAATTTATATAATTATTTAAATATTATATTTTATTCTTGTGCATAGTTGACTTGTAATTTTTAGTCCGTTGCGTCGCGCGTTGAGAGTTGACTTTGGTCCCGGTTCCGGATTTTCGAACGTCCTTGCGTACAATTTAATATCTTGTATTTTGCGTTTCGTGTCTTGTACTCTTGTAATTTTGTGACGTTTTTCACTAATAATTTGAACCACTTTGATTGTACTTTGTACTTTTGAGCTTTTTGGTCGTTTGCGTCTTCAATTCGTCGAATCTGTCTTTTGTCTTCACCTTTTATTATTTAAACGAATATCACTTGTAAATAGAACAATTGCAACTAAAAGCTTGTCTTTCTTGAGGGACAATGCTATGAAATATATGTTCGTTTTTAGCATTATCAAATATTCCCACACTTGAGCGTTGCTTGTCCTCAAGTAATATAGTCTTGAAATAAAAATACTAGAATCACTTCTTTATTCTTCACACTTTGTACATCAGTGATTTCTATACGGCGGTATAAACAATGATAGTAACGTTGTGGTTTACAGTCCCATATGACTATGAAAATCTAGATCCCTTAAGGAAATTGGATCTTTATGAAAACATTTGATCTTTTGAAAATTAAATCTAGCTTTTACCCTAGATAAGTTTTCCGGAATAACCCTTCACCGGTGTTTGCAAATTATTTTTGTGGGTTTGGTGGGTTTCAGATTTGAAAACTTTAGCTCAAAACTTGCGGTTTTGTGTCACCCACTTGCTAACCTTGTATTGGGAAAGCAACACGTCCAGTATACTTACTCCGTATATTACCTTTCGGTAAACTACCGTCCGGTTGTAAAGGAAAGCGTTGAACAAGCAACTGTTAAGGCAATGTCCCCTGACATGCTTTTAATTATGGTCTATAACGTGTCGGATGCAATTACTATCCTTGGTAGGAGCAATAGTAAAGCTCACCCTATAGTTTTTTCGGTCTGGCACAGGGTCCTGTCTTCGACCATACTATGCAACCACCATTCTTACGGTTGATACCCGATTTGGTTCAGGTGACCTAATGAATTCTAGGTGAATTCCTAGGATTTTACGTTCAATGGTAATGAACGCATTGAAAATGGGTTTTCAGAAAACAAATCGGTTTGTAATTTTGATCAAAATATTTTCTCGTTCAAGCTCGAGTTTAGATATCATCGAATTCCATGAGTTTGTAATTCTCAATCTTTAAGATCAATCTCTAGGATTGAGTAATATCAGGCTCAAAAGCTGATTTTTGATCTTTAAAGGAGATTATCCTTTCTGGGGATCTGGTTCATTAGTCTTATCCAGCTAATTTGCACGGTGCCCTCCCCATTTTACGAGACAGATCCTCTCATGGTTAGGATAAGTCTGACCACTTGGTGACCCTGTTTGATGCTGAGGTCCGTGGATTTCCTGCTAATTTTAGAGATGACTTTTCTAGATTTTTCGTCAACCTACAGCTGGTCTGGACGACAACTTCATGACCTAAATCAAGAAGCGCGTTTCTTTTTCGGAAGACTTTACTTTCTTTTAATGATGGAATTGATTCATCGTGTAGATCTATCTTTCTTTCAAATATATTATAGTAAATTGGGTAAAACTGTTTAGATTAGTCCAAAGCAAAAGTATCTTCAGTTATTTGTACAAAAATATGTGATATATGTTTTAAATAACTTGGTAAATTTTCCCACACTTGGCTTTTATTTTCTTTTATTTGCCTTTTTATTATCCTTTATTCCATTTTAAATGAATTCTAACATTTTAGGCTGTTTCTCAATTTATGTCCTTTCCGAGGTAACAATAATTTCGGTGTTAACACCTAGTTTTATCGTTCATAAATATGTATAAACATGATTTTGAGTTCATTTAATTGAAAATTTTAAAATTTTTTACTAGAATTGGGTAGTCAGTATATAAGACTAGGGCTGTTCTTTATCATCAGAGAGCACTAGATTCTAATACAACTACTGCATTACTAGTATTTTTAATGGTAACCAAGTGTATAAGGTAAAAATTTTAAAAATCCGAAAGAATTTAACCCCTTCCCACACTTAAGATCTTGCAATGCCCTCATTTGCAAGAAATCAGTAACAATTTAAATTATTGAGGGTGATTAGCGTAGAAAAATGATTAAATTTTACTAAAGTTTCCAAACATATTGGCGTTTGTTTGTTGAATGATAAATGGTGCACATCATTTGTTCATTTCGTCTTGTTGTTACATCATATTTGTTTTTCGTTTTGTCGTCAAAAGTACTAGCTTTTGCTGAACTTAATGCCAGTCTTTGAAAATGCGCTGTTTTACCCTGTTGTGTACATGAAATAAAACTCATACAATACAAATATAAACATGCATGGTAATTTGAAATGGGACTTAAAATCCCACTTTCAAATCAAATATGAAACATTAGTACAACAAATAAAAATATTAAACATTACAATAAAAGTATCATAATATAACGTGTTTAAACATAAATAAACAGAAATAATAAAAATTAAAAATCATATAAATTACCAACCGGAACTAAATCAATCTGGATAGGGGTTCCAGTGCATGTCGTCGTTCGGGTTCCATGGTTGGTGATAGGTATACTGATAGGCCTGGTTAGGATCGTAGAGAGTATATGGTAGTCTCATCTCGGGCTGGTGTGGAGGATAGTAAGCGGGTCGGGTCGGAACGTAGTGATCCTAAGGTGACAGTCGGCTCATAATCTGACACTGATGATAGTCACATCTATCATGCTGTCGTTGCCTGGAATGCTCGTAATCATTCCGGGCTTGCCACTGCTCCATCCGATGAAATCTCTCCGCGTTTGTCATGTCTACCTCATCTACACGCGGGTAGACATCAGTCATAGCCTCCCGAATGACATCCCTAATGTCATCCACTTCCTCCATTTCCTCGTCTGATCCTCTCTCTACCTGTGGATGACTACCTTCATAGGGTATTGCCTGGTTGCGTCTACTCTTCAATACCTTAGCACCCGCATAAACCCTCAATCCTAATGGCTCAACCTGTTCTCTACATACCAAAAGTGGACCCCCTTGATCCCTATCTACACCTAAATACTCTCCAATGAGAGTAACAAAAATACCTCCTCCAATTATCCCCCCTTCCTGCATTCCTTCCACCATCTTAGACAAATAAAAACCAACACAGTAAGGGATATTAACAAAGCCTCTTGGGTCTCGAATACACTTTAGGTAAAATAAATCATGTAAGGTCAATTTTTCCTTGTCATGACCTCTCTGTGTAATCGAGTTAGCCAAAAATCTATGAATTATACGAAGCTCGGCTCTATTAATATGTAAGTAGGTATGTGTTCCTGCCCGCCCAAAAACATTATAATCTGACATACGCCTCCAGACGGCGTTCACATCAAAATTCCTATCTACCCTTTCACCACGATAAATCAAATTCATACAATCGGGTAGTAGTAATTCAGCGGGCGTATATATCTGCAAAGCCCTGGCCATGTCCAGCATGGACATCCTGTACATCCTACGGCCAAGTATAAATCTAAGAAAACTTCTATCATCTAATCTATCTACATCTACATTTAATGCTATAGTACTCATCAGCTCAACACACCATTCCTTATATACAGGTCTACGAATGGTGAATAGACGTTCCCAATCGGTAAAAGAAGAACTGCCATACCTTTGGATCAGATGCTCCCTAACTGAGTTAGCTAGTTAGACCCTTTCCAAAGGATCCCAATCAATTACCCTAGGCACCTCTACATCTTTCGTTACTAATTTGAATTTATTACTTTGATATGCCGGGTAATCTCTCCAGCTTCTATCGAATCTCAGATTAGGATGCAATGTATGTTCAGGAATCGTTGGGTATTCTACTGGCGGATGCATCAGAAATACTATGAAGTCATCAAAAAACTGTAGTGGATCATAATAAGGTACGTGTTGATCAGGCTGATGTTGTTGTTCCTGTTGTGGTTCTTGTTCGGGTTCTGGCTCGTATTGCGGCTCATATTCTGGTTCAGGTTCCTGTTGTGGTTGTCTAGATGATGATGAAGCACCAGCAGTATCGGTTTTATTTTTGTTGAAGAATCCGAACCTATGAAATAGAATTCTCAGTGACCTACTTTAGCCCACTCATAAGATAGGCGGACTAATTGGTTTTCCATAGCTACATAGGCGTAACCTCGAGCATTCAACGTTTTTTCTTCGAAACATATGAACCGTCCATCTCTGCATAAAGTAACGAATTCGGTATTGGAATATGTCTGATTCGTCGAGCATTTTCCTTCGTGTGACCATTTTCCGCATTTGTGACATCTTTCAAGGTGTCGTGCTCTTCTTTTTGCTGCGGATTTTGATTTTCCTTTACCAAAATGTAACTTATTATTTTCGTTCCTGGATTCTTTTCTTACTCCGTCCAATTTACCTCTGATTAATGATACCAATTCACTTGGAAGGGTGTCATTATTACGTTTAGTGATCAAAGCGTGTAGCATTAGACCAAGGTTTAGTTCACAGGAAGTCTTCATCTCGTAAAATCTAAAAAAAAAAAAATTCAGAATGGGGGGAGAAGACTTGTTCTTTAGGGTCTGCTAGGGAAAGACCATTAGGATTCCATTCTCGAGAACTACACGAAAATAGAATATCTAACTCTAACAGAAATACAAATTACCCTAAAAATATTCGAACCTCCCCACACTTAGTTAGATGTGGTGTTGAAATTGTGATTAACTTCGTTGTCAACTTCCATCGGACCATGTATGTAATGTTTAACTCTGTGACCATTAACTTTAAATTCAATCCCATTTGAATTTATTAACTCTACTGTTCCGTATGGGAAAACACTTTTGACTATAAATGGTCCAGACCATCTTGATTTCAATTTTTCAGGAAATAGCTTGAATCGTGAATTGAAAAGAAGAACTATGTCTCCTTCCTTAAATTCTTTTGAACTTCTGATTCGTTTATCATGCCATTTCTTCATTCTTTCCTTATAGATTAACGAATTTTCGTATGCTTCATGTCTTAATTCTTCTAATTCGTTTAGTTGACTTAACCGTAGACGTCCAGCTTCATGCAAATCAAGATTACATGTCTTCAAAGCCCAAAATGCTTTGTGTTTAATTTCTACTGGAAGATGACATGCTTTTCCGTAAATGAGTCTAAAAGGTGTGGTTCCAATTGGGGTTTTGTAGGCTATTCTAAAAGCCCAGAGTGCATCCTCCAATTTCATGGACCATTCCTTCGGATTTGATCCTACGATTTTCTCTAGAATACGTTTTAAAGCTCGGTTGGTATTTTCAACTTGTCCACTTGTTTGTGGATGATAAGCAGTTGAGATTTTATGAGTTACTCCATATCTTTTGAGAACTTTCTCAAGTTGATTATTACAAAAATGAGTACCCCGGTCACTTATTAAAGCTTTCGGTGTTCCAAACCTAGCAAAAAGACGTTTTAAAAAGTTGACTACAACTCGTGCATCGTTAGTCGGGAGAGCTTGTGCTTCTGCCTATTTAGATACATAATCAATGGCAACGAGAATGTAGAGATTATTATGAGATTTGGGAAATGGACCCATAAAGTCAATACCCCAAACGTCAAATACTTCACATACTTGAATGACATTTTGTGGCATTTCATTACGTTAACTTATTTTTCCGGCCCTTTGACAAGCATCACAGGATTTGCAAAGAAGGTGTGCGTCTTTGAAAATTGTAGGCCAATAGAATCCAGCATCGTAAACTTTTCTTGTCGTGAGTTGAGGCCCATAATGCCCTCCTGTTGGTCCTGTGTGACAATGGTTTTAGATTTTACTAGCTTCATCTCCGAATACACATCGACGTATTATTCCATCGGGACAACTTTTAAACAAATGTGGATCTTCCCAGAAATAGTGTTTTATATTACTAAAGAATTTATTTCGTTTTTGGTACGATAATCCTTTTTCAAGGAATCCACATACTAAGTAGTTTGCATAGTCTGCAAACCATGGAATTTCACTATAATCTATCTTCAATAGATATTCATCAGGAAAGTTGTCTTGTATGGCCGATTCATTTAGAACTTCTAATTCAGGATTTTCAAAACGAGAAAGATGATCAGATGCGAGATTTTCTGCTCCCTTTTTATCTCGGATTTCAATATTGAATTCTTGTAAGAGTAAGATCCAACGGATTAATCTTGGTTTATCATCTTGTTTCGAAAATAGGTATCTAAGAGTAGAATGGTCGGTATAGACCACTGTTTTTGCTAGAACGAGATATGAACGAAATTTGTCAAAAGCAAAGACAATAGCAAGGAGTTCTTTTTCAGTAGTTGTACAATTCGTTTGTGCTCCTTGTAACGTCTTACTAGCATAATATATAGGTTGAAATCATTTTTCAATCCTTTGTCCTAAAACGGCTCCCATTGCAAAATCACTTGCATTGCACATGAGTTCAAATGGTAGATTCCAATTTGGAGTTATCATGATCAGCGCATTAGTGAGTTTTTCTTTAAGAATATTAAAAGATTTGATACATTCATCTGAAAAGATGAATGGAGCATCCTTTTCTAGGAGTTTATTCATAGGAGTGGCAATTTTAAAAAAATCTTTTATGAAACGTCGGTAAAAACCGGCATGCCCTAGAAAACTCCTAACTCCTCTAACATTGGTGGGATATGAAAGTTTAGCAATTACATCTACTTTAGCTCTATCAACTTCAATTCCTTCCTTTGAAATTTTATGACCAAGAACGATGCTTTCTTTAACCATGAAATGGCATTTTTCCCAATTAAGAACTAGATTTGATTGTTCGCATCTAATAAGCATTCGTTCAAGATTAACTAGACATGTTTCAAAAGTATCACTGAAGACTGAAAAATCATCCATGAAAACTTCCATGCATTCTTCTTTCATGTCGTGAAAAATCGCCATCATGCACATTTGAAAGGTTGCAGGGGCGTTGCAAAGTCCAGATGGCATGCGTTTGTAAGCAAAAGTACCATAAGGGCATGTGAATGTGGTTTTCTCTTGGTCCTCGGGTGCTATTGGAATTTGAAAATATCCGGAAAAACCATCAAGAAAACAATAGTAACTATTTCCAGCTAATCTTTCCAACATTTGATCAATGAAAGGTAAGGGAAAGTGATCTTTTCTGGTGGCGTCATTTAATTTTCTTTAATCAATACAAACACACCATCCTGTTACAGTCCTAGTAGGAATAAGCTCATTTTTCTCATTTGTGATGACAGTCATGCCACCTTTCTTAGGTACGCATTGAACTGGGCTTACCCATGGATTATCAGAAATTGGATAAATTATACCTGCATCTAGCAGTTTAATAATTTCTTTCTTAACAACATCTTGCATATTAGGATTTAGTCTTCATTGGCGTTGCACATACGTTTTATGACCTTCTTCCATAAGGATTTTATGTGTGCAATACGAAGGACTTATTCCTTTAATATCATGAATTTTCCATGCAATGGCTGGTTTATGAGCTTTTAGCACAGAAATGAGTTGAGATTTTTCATTTTCAGTAAGAGAAGATGATATTATTACAGGTAATTCAGATTCACCATGTAAATAAGCATATTCCAAATGGTTTGGAAGTGGCTTTAACTCTAATGTCGGTGGTTCTTCTATCGATGATTTATATCGATATCTGTCTTCTTCATTTAGCATTTGAATTTCTTCTGTTGTTGGTTCATATTCATTAGCCATAAGTGTAGCTAACATTTCAGTTTCATCAATTGGTTCAGTTCCTTCTCCTAAAGAACATTCTCCTGTTCCTTATAATTCTGGAAATTCTTCTAACAATTCTGCATGTGAATCTATAGTTTGAATATAATAACATGTATCATCTACAGATTGCGGTTGTTGCATGGCTCTATCAACAGAAAAGGTAACACTCTCGTCCTCTATAGTTAGGGTCAGTTTCTTACCAAACACGTCTATTATTGCCTTAGCTGTATTTAAGAATGGTCTTCCTAATATGAGAGGAACTCGAGAATCTTCTTCCATGTCCAAAATAACAAAATCTACTGGAAATACTAAAGTACCAACTTTAACTAGCATGTTCTTCATTATCCTTCTAAGATATATTACTGATCTATCGGCTAGTTGTATGCTTATTCGTGTTGGTTTCAATTCTCCAAGGTCTAGTTTAGCGTATAATGAATATGGCATTAAATTTATACTAGCACCTAAGTCTGCCAATGCTTCTATTGAACTAAGACTACCCAGAAAACATGGAATTGTGAAACTTCCTGGATCAGATAATTTTTCTGGTATCTTATTCAACAGCACTGCAGAACAATTAGCATTCATAGTAACAGCCGAGAGTTCTTCCATTTTCTTTCTATTTGTGATTAGATCTTTCAAAAATTTAGCATATCTAGGCATTCCTGAAATCACATCAATGAAAGGAAGATTTATATTTATTTGTTTAAACATATCCAAGAATTTGGATTGCTCGGCTTCAAGTCTCTCTTTTCTCATTTTACTCGGGTAAGGAAGTGGTGGTTGGTATGGTTTAACATAAGGTTTAGCCTTAACTGTGTTATCTTCATTAAACTTTTCAACTACCGGTTCTTTTTCCTTATCTTGATCAGATTGTGGTTCTTGTGGAGTAGGAATAGCTTCATCAGAAATTACAGGTATTTTAGGTGGTTTAAGTGTAATACCACTTCTTGTGTTAATGGCTTTAGCTGTTTCATTCCGGGGGTTAGCATTTGTATCACTTGGTAGACTTCCCGGTTTTCTTTCACCTATCAACCTTGCTAGGTTGCTTACTTCTTGTTCCAAATTTTGAATAGAAGCTTGTTGATTTCTAAATGCTTGAGCATTTTGTTCATTGGTTTGCTTTTGAGATGTGAAAAAATGAGTTTGAGATTCAACTAGCTTTGACATCATGTCTTCTAAATTTGGCTTTTTATCATCGGTTTGTGGTGGTTTGTTTTGAAAATTAGGTCTTTGCTGATTGTAAGTATTGTTGGATACTTGTTGATTACTTGGACCTTGTTGGTTGTTGTATGGAACACTTCGGTTATAATTCTGGTTTTGATTGTAGATCGGTCTTGGCGGTTGATAATTATTCTGATAATTATTTCCAGGCCTTGGGTTTATGTATGAAACATTCTCTCTTTGTTCCATTGTTAGTTCAATACTGAGACAATCTTTTGTCAAATGTGGTCCTCCACACTACTCACAACTAATTCGTAATGAGTGAATATCTTTAGTCATCTTTTCCATTCGTCTCTCGACAGCATCTATCTTTGCGGAAATGGAATCTAAGTCATGGCTAGAATCGGCTCTAGCTGCTTTAGATGATCTAACGATATCTTTTTCTTGGTGCCACTCATGTGAGTGGGAAGCAGTGTTATCAATAATTTTATAAGCGTCAGTTGCGGTTTTCTTCATAATGGAACCACCAGCTGCTATATCGATGTCTTTTCTTGTAGTGATGTCGCATCCTTGGTAGAATATTTGTACTATTTGACAAGTGTCTAAACCATGTTGCGGACATCCTCTTAATAACTTTCCAAATCTTGTCCATGCCTCATATAGAGTTTCATTTGGCTTTTGTGTGAACGTAACAATTTCTCCTTGAAGTCTTACGACTTTAGATGCCGGAAAGAATTGTTTAAGAAATTTTTCAACTAAGACGTCCCATGTATCAATCGCCCCTTCAGGTAACGATTCTAACCAATCTTTGGCTTCTCCCTTTAAAGTCCAGGGAAATAACATGAGATATATCTGTTCATCCTCTACTTCTCGGATTTTAAATAGAGTGCAGATCCTATTAAATGTACGAAGATGTTCGTTTGGATCTTCCTTCGGTGCACCACTAAATTGGCATTGATTTGTTACCATGTGTAGGATTTGTCCTTTGATTTCATAATCTGGCGCATTAATGTCAGGTTGAGTAATTGCGTGACCTTGGCCAGTGCGTTTAGCTCTCATTCGGTCTTCCATACTTAGAGGTTCCAGATTCTCCATGATTGAATTTGTTGAATCTGAATCACTAAAGGATTCTGATTTAATGGTTGGTTCCTCAACAATTTCTGTTTGAATGATTGGTGGTTCCGGAGGAAAGATTAATGGTTCGGGATCTCTGAATTGTCCCTGAATATCCTCCGGATTCTCAATTGTGAGGTCGGGTTCAAAAAATGGATTATCGGAAATTTGAATTGGAATACTTGGTCAACTGGATGACGATTCTAAAGAAAAATCAACGGCGACAATATTTGCTAGATGTCTTGATCGAATTACAGGTGGTGAACGTACAAAAGGTGGTGAACGTTTTGCTCGGTGCATTCACTGAATATCCTATTAGTAATAAAAGATAAAAATTATTTAAGTTATCAAAATAATAGACTTTTCTGCTTTTGCCCACGTTTTGAATAGCCAATAGATGCAGCAGGGAGCCAGAACCCTTTAAATCGGAAGCTCACAACTCAGCCACTAACAAATCCAACTATTACTACGAAGCAGAAAATTTGGATGTCTATCAATTTAACCGCTTAAAATAATTATTCGTTAAAATTTAAAGAAATTTTAGATAAGAAATAGAAAAAATCTAAGTCCTAAAAACTAGAATGTCGAGAAATAAGAAAGAAAAAGAGCGCGTCGAAAAACGTCAAAAAATAAAAGGTCGAAAAATAATAGGCGTTGAAAAATAAAAATAAGAAAGTAGTGCGTCGAAACTTAAAAAGGAACTAAAAACTAAGAATTAAAAGTTGCGTCTAAAAATATTAAAGATTAAAAGAAAAACTATATCCCAAATGGCAATAACTTAAAAAGGTACTAAAATATATAAAACGGCGTCGCAAAATTCTAAAGCACCTAAATCTTAGTCTAAAGAAAAAGCACTTAAGGGATTTTACGGCAAAGCCTAAAAATCTAAAAATAAAAATAACTATGGCAAAAACTATGACTTAAAACAAAATACGAGAGAAAAATACAAAAATTACGCTAAAATGAATAAAAAGAAACAAAATATAAAAATATACTTAAAGTTGTAAAAAACAATTTTTATAAAAATATTATTTTTATATTATTTACTTTATAAAAGTATTAATTTTATAATTTATTAAAACTAATTAAACTAAATATATAAATTAAAAACTAAACTTAATTAATTAAATAAACAAAACCTAATTAGGGTTATAATAATAATTAAAATATACTCCGTAATTAATGCTGAATTAGGTCAAACCTGGCGTGTCAAGTATGTTCATGCGATCGCATGAATTTTTGCCTTCGGGCTCATGCGATCGCATGGGCTAGGGTTTCGGGCCAGAGCTGGGCTGCTACAGTACCGGGCCTCGAGTGTTTTTATTATTATTTTTTTTTTGTTTTCTGTTTTATATTAATACAAAATATTTAAATAAAATTTATATTTTTACAAACTAAAAATAAAAATAAAGAAACTTTATAAAACTTAAATATTTAACAAACTCTTAAAAATATATAAATTTTATTTTTTTTCTTTTTATATTTTTGAATATATTATTATTTTTTATATATATTTAGCGTTGCACTTTCGGCGTTTTAGATTTCCCCGGCAGCAGCGCCAAAAATACTTGATGTGTGCGCGGTGTACTAGGAAATAGTATTATTTTTACAACGAAATACTATTAAATACGAAACAATTTTACACAAGATATTTATTTATTTATAGAATGGATATACCTAAACCTTGCTACAACACTTATAGGCAGTGTACCTAATCGTACAGTAGTGTAGTTTTTAGTAAGTCCGGTTCGTTCCACAGGGAGACTTAAAATAAGCTTAACGCTATATTTTTTTTTAAAACTATATTTGTAAAAATACAAAAATATATAAGTAATATTATTATTATAAAGGGGTTTTTACCGTTTAATGACCGGTTTGTCGATTTTAAAACTTTAGTCGCAGTTAAAACCTAATGTAAAATATTAAAAATAAAAATAACTTAATTTAAAGCGTAAAGTAAATAAAGATAATGAAATTGCGATAAATAAAAGTGCGATGAAATAAAATTACAATAAATAAAAGTGCGATAATTAAAAGCGCAATTAAATATGAAATAAAAGAATTATGCTTATTTAAACTTCCATAATCATGTTGTTTGACGTGTTGATTTTTAGTTTATTCCCATGAGTTAATTGTTCTTTGTCCTGTATTATTCAATATGTCCATACGGATTTGTCCATAATAGTCCATCAGTCATAATCATAAAATGCGAAAGTCTTCGTCAAATTATTCTTATTCCCGAAGTTAAATATTCCAACTAATTGGGGATTCAAATTGTAACAAGGTCTTAATACTTTGTTTAATGAATACACCAGGTTATCGACTGCATGTAAACCAAGGTGAAACAACCCAACCCGTATTCCATACGATAAATTTTTTTTATACAATACACATTTACGCGCCAATTAAATATGTAAACCATTCCACAAGTTCCATTTAAATGTACAACCATTTAAATGTTTACAAAAGGCTCGAAGGCCATTAATTAAGTTTAATACAAGTTTGACCCACTACGATGATAGTTTATAATCCAAATGACACTCGAGCATAGTTTGGGGCTAAACTACCCAAAACGTTAGGCCACTTCAAAAGCTATCCCAAAAGCACCCCCTGTCAACACAAATGGGAGACAACTAATCCAACCATATGCCCTTACCCTTGTCCAAGCCGGAACCTATAAAAATGGTAAACAACGAGAGGGTAAGCAATGCTTAGTGAATGCAATAGTTATACATACATATATATAACCCATCTATTTGCAATCACAAATACCAAATACCTCGCACGAACATGTAACTCACATAGCAAGTCAATCATACCCGAAATACCAACAAGTCGTACATTGACACAAAATCTCATTAGCATATACTCAACACCATATATATATATATATATATATATATATATATATATATATATATATATATATATATATATATATATATATATATATATATATATATATATATATATATATATATATATATATATATATATATATATATGGTGCTAAACGATCACAACACAATATGGTTAACCATAACGCTATGGTGCTACCGGCACGTGGTTCACACCATACGCATTTGAGTCTCACTCTTTTATTGTGCTACCGGCACATGGTTCACACTTTGACGCTACCGACACGTGGTTCACGCCTCATTTTATAGTGCTACCGGCACGTGGTTCACACTCGATGCTACCGGCACGTGGTTCACATCCTATACCCGTCACAAAGATGTTATGGCACTACCGGCACATGGTTCATACCATAACATTCAAAAATAAACACGCCATATACATGAACGTATAATTATTCCACTCACCTTATCACAAGGATGATGATTTAGCACTTCCGAGCTTCAACGCAATGTACCTAAATCATTAAGTGCACATTTAATTTCACAACTAGTGGGATTAACCACAATACTCCCACTTGAGCATTTAATGACCCAATTTGCATTAAATGACTCAACTACTCACAACCGCCCATAAATGGCCAAGACTCGACTTTAATCACTAAGACTAGTGAATTAAAGTCTATTAACTTCAATTAACACAAAACTTAGGGCAATCCATACCCATTTCATCTAATTAGGTCAACTAGTACATTTTGACCCATTTTATATTTCTTAGATTCACAATCAAGTCAAACTTACCCATTTACACTTCTTTCATTAATCTTAAAGTGCATTAGTGACTAACAACACCATTTGGCACTTACAACTCCAAATCACAAGGCCAAAACCCTAGATTGTGGCTATTAGGGTTTCATTACAACAACATAACCCAAAATCACCCATTTTACCCTCAAATGGGTCATACAAATCTCTAGTAACCCAAACCCTAGCCTTTAACCAATTAAAACTTAAAACATAAAGTTAGAACTTACCAAGACTATCTTCTCGTAGCTAGTAACAAGGAGAACAACTTTAAATCTCGCTCCTAGGTTTGATTCACAAATCTCCAACTCCAAATCTCAAGATTAAACTAAGTGGGTTTTGTGTTTTGGGAGAGAAATTGGAAAGAAAATGGAAAAGGAAATGAAATAAATGAATATGTGGTTGAGAGTTAAAGCTCCCATCAGATCCACATGTCAATTTACCATTTTGCCCCTTAAAACCCCTTAAAATGAGCTAAGTCCGACACCAGTCCAGCAGAACTGTCGCGGCGCGGACTCAATCGTCGCGGCGCGACACATAAAGGGAAAATAGACCCTTCTTAATCCATTCCCTGATCCAGTTTTGCTTTATATGCCGCGGCGCGGACCCATTTGCCGCGGCGCGGCTTAAGGCTGCATCTGAACAGCTTGACCATCTTAAACAATTTTCGATGTTATTTAATTTGTACAATCCAAACCCGCTTCCTATATTCACCTAGCCTTCCACAATAGTCTCACAAGACTTAATGCTAACAAAACCCATGTTTAAACTTATATATATATATATATATATATATATATATATATATATATATATATATATATATATATATATATATATATATATATATATATATATTCGTACATTTACGCATAAGCTGACGAGTTATAGACGTACAATTGATTAAGTAAGTACCTTTCGATACGTATGGGAAAACGGGGTGTTACAACTCTCCCCCACTTGAATCGGAGCGCATCCTCGCGATCCAAGCCGCATGACAAGAAGGAAGATAAACCAACACAAACTCTTCGGGCTCCCAAGTGAATTCGGAACCCTTACTACGACGCCATTGAACTTTAAAAGTCCTTACCTCTTTATGTCTCAATCTTTTGACCTTCTCATCAAGTATGGCAATCGGTTCCTCAATATACCCTAACCTATTATTTAGCTCAATCTCGTCTAATGGCACCCAAGATGAATCATCCGCAAGACACTTACGGAGATGGGAAACATGAAATGTATTATGGATCCCCGCAAGCTCTTCGGGTAATTCCAAACGATACGCGACCTCACCAACACGAGCTAAAACCTTAAACGGCCCAATAAAACGAGGAGCTAACTTTCCTCGTTTCCGAAACCGAATAATACCCTTCCATGGCGAAACTTTGAGCATCACCATGTCACCTTCTTGAAATTCGATCGTTCGTCTACGTTTATCGGCATAAGATTTTTGCCTATCTTGAGCCTTTTTCAAATGCTCTCGAATCACATCAATCTTGCTATTCATCTCTAAAACCAAATCGATACTCCCGATTTCCTTTTGTACCACTTCACCCCAATAAATCGGGGTTCGACACCTACGCCCATAAAGCATCTCATAAGGTGGCATCCCAATACTAGTATGATAACTATTATTGTACGAGAATTCCACCAAAGGTAAGTGCTCGTCCCAACTACCACCAAAATCGATAATGTACGCACGTAACATATCTTCCAAAGTTTGATTCGTACGTTCGGTTTGACCGTCCGTTTGAGGATGATACGCCGTGCTCAATTTCAATTGTGTACCCATATCCTCATGAAACTTTTCCCAAAATCGAGATGTAAAACGAGTATCTCGATCCAAAACAATCGATATAGGAACACCGTGTCGAGAGATGACTTCCTTGATAAACAACTTAGCCAAGGTCTCCGACGATATCGCTTCCTTAATGGGAAGAAACAAAGCGCTTTTCGTCAATCGATCTACTATAACCCAAATCGAATCAAATTGGGTTCTCACCGTTTTAGGTAACTTTGTGATGAAATCCATGGTAATGTGCTCCCATTTCCATTTCGGGATTTCTAACGGTTGTAACTTACCATACGGCTTTTGGTGCTCGGCTTTAACTTGCAAACACGTGACGCATTGCTCAACATACTTCACAACATCACGTTTCATGCCCGGCCACCAATAATCTTTCCTTAAATCAAGATACATTTTCGTCGCGCCCGGATGAATGGAATACTTTGACTTATGTGCTTCATCGAGTAGCACTTGTCGATAATCACCCATCTTAGGCACCCACACTCTTCCTTGAAAAGACAACAAACCACGCGAGCCTATAGTAATGAACTCCGATTGTCCCACAATTCGCTCTGCATGCTTGTTGTGAACGTAAGCCTCTATTTGAATCACACAGAGTTTTTCAAGAAAATAGTTAGTAATAATCATACGTAACAATCCCAATCGTAAAGCCCGGTGATGACTCTTTAGACTTAACGCATCCGCGACCACATTCGCCGTGCCCGGATGATAAAGTATCTCACAATCATAGTCTTTTACCACATCCATCCACCTACGTTGACGATAATTCAAATCTCGTTGATTAAAGAGATGTTTCAAACTCTTATGATCCGAATAAATCGTACACCTGACACCATACAAGTAATGGTGCCAAATTTTTAACGCATGCACAACCGCCGCCAACTCAAGATCATGAGTCGGATATCTCGTCTCGTGTTCTTTTAATTGTCAAGAGGCATAAGCGATAACTTTACCTCTTTGCATTAGAACACACCCGATTCCATTTAACGAAGCATCACAATAAACCGTCATGTCTTCCAGTCCTTCCGGCAACACTAACACCGGAGCTTGACACAACTTCTCTTTTAGCATTGAAAAGCAATTTCTTGCTCGTCCTCCCAATTAAATCTCGCGTTCTTCCTCGTCAACTTTGTCAATGAAGAAGCGATCTTAGAAAAGTCTTGGATAAACCGACGATAATAACCAGCCAATCCGAGAAAACTTCGGACCTCCGTAGACGTAGTCGGTTGTCTCCAACTCTTCACCGTCTCTATCTTCCCCGGATCCACTTGAATACCCTCCTTGTTCACAATATGACCAATGAATTGAACTTCCCTTAGCCAAAATTCACATTTGGAGAATTTAGCATACAACTTCTCCTTTCGTAATGTCTTCAATACTTCACTCAAATGACGTTCATGTTCGTTCATACTCTTTGAATAAACAAGTATGTCGTCAATGAACACAATTACCGACTTGTCCAACATAGGTTGGCACACTCGGTTCATAAGATCCATGAATGCCGCCGGTGCATTCGTAAGACCAAAAGGCATTACTACAAACTCAAAATGCCCATAACGCGTTCGAAAAGCCGTTTTCTCAATATCTTCCTCACGGACCCGCATTTGGTGATAGCCGGACCGTAGGCCGATCTTAGAGAAATACGTCGCACCTTGGAGTTGATCAAACAAATCGTCGATCCTAGGCAGTGGATAACGATTCTTGATTGTCACTTTATTCAACTCCCTGTAGTCGATGCACATCCGCATACTACCATCCTTCTTTTTCACGAATAAAACCGGAGCGCCCCACGACGAAGCACTCGGTCGAATAAAACCCTTCTCAAGCAACTCTTGGGTTTGATTTAACAACTCTTGCATTTCCGTTAGTGCTAAACGATAAGGAGTTTTAGCAATGGGAGTAGCTCCCGGAACAAACTCAATGCGAAATTCAACTTGTCTTTCCGCCGGGACACCCGGTAACTCATCCGGAAAAACGTCTTATAATTCCCTAACCACCGAAATTTCACGAATAGGTAGTAGCTCATCACGAGTATCAACAACATGGGCAAGAAAAGCCAAGACACCACTAACAAGAAAACGACGTTCCCGTGCAAAAGAACATATCGGCACAAGTCTTCTTCGTCTATCGCCATGAATAATCAACTCTCCCCCACTTGGGGTCTTCACACGTATAAACTTTTCATGGCATGCAATATCGGCTCTATTTCGATCGAGCGAATCCATACCAACAACGATATCAAAATCGCCCAAAGTCATAGGGATGAGATCAATTTTAAAGTTTTCGGCACCAAAAACGACATCACAATTCTTACACACATCAACCACTAGCACCGTCTTGCCGTCCGCTATTTCGACTTCTGCCGGATGACTTAACTTAGCTAATGGTCTATCAAGTTTAGGCACAAATTTTGGAGACACAAACGACAAATTTGCACCGCTATAAAAAAGAATCCTTGCCGGATTAGAATTAACCAAGAAGGTACCTGAGACAACTTCGTTGGATTGCTTGGCTTCGTCGTTAGTCGTTAAATAGTTTCGACCTCCAGCCGTACCCGCCGCCTTTTCTAGCCTTTTAACATTATCGTTGTTCAAATCGGGACACTCTGACTTTCGGTGTCCTTCTTTACCACAGTTATAGCAAGTAAATTTGTTCGGGCCATTGGTACAATCACGGGCCATGTGTCCCCATTGTTTACAATTAAAACACGTGGGCCTGAAACCCTCGGAAGCACCCTTCTTCACATTATTTAAGCTTTCGGAGCCTTTCTTGTTCTTTTTATTTGAAAAGTTCGAATGGCTCGAACCTTCAAACTTTCTCTTTGAAAAAGTGAAATCACTCTTCCTCGAAACCTCCGGTTCAAAACCCCGAGCCAACTCGAATAGCTCTTCAAAAGTCTTAGCCATTCCCCGACTAATCTTACCCTTTAACTCATCGTTCAAAGTACGGTAGAAATCTTTCATTAGCTTGTGATCGTCACCAACATATTTCGGGCAAAAGCGAGTCTTTGCCAAAAAGGTAGACGTGAGAGTAACCAAGTCCATCGAACCTTGTTGCAAATGATCCAAATCGTCCAGGATTCTATCAAGGTCGGAAGAAGTTCGGTATTCTTGAAAAAATTCCTTCTTAAACTCTTCCCATGTCAAGCTCATACATTGCTCTTCACCATACAAATTGATTTTATCGTCTCACCACAACTTGCCTTCTTCACGTAACATGCTACACCCATACCTCGTCTTCTTCTCGGGAGGACATTCCGCGGTACGGAAAGCTCCTTCGATATCGGAAATCCAACAAGTGCTTTTCAATGGATCCCTCACCCTATTAAACATCGGAGGTTGAGTATCCTTGAAATTTTTGTACTGGAAGTCCCGCCTTCCACCCCTACCATTACCTTCACCCCCTTCGTCTCGAGGATAAATGTTTCTAGCCTCTAAAGCCTCCTCTATTGCGGCTTTCATTCGATCGTTAATCATTTCGGTCACTTGTCCATCGACCGACTCTTGGAAGACCTTTCGGACATCGTCAATAAAATCCTTCTTTAACTTTTTAAAGATGGTCTCAACCTTGGCCGTGAGTTCAACATCCTCACTCGTACCACCGTTATCATTATCGTGTCCGTTTCTCGTCTTCATTCTATAAAACGGAAAAGATTAAACAAAGAACGAAAAGACATAACATGTAAGTATATACATGTACACCACACTACTCCATCTTGCTCGACAATCGTCGTACATTACTTGTTTGACATGATTTGCACCCGTAACAATGGTAGCTAGTCATTGTTACGCGAGCACGTCGCATTAACTTGCTAGCACAACGTCCATCTCGCTCGATGCTTGCTAAACACAACACAAATCAATTAGCACAAGGTTAGTTCACATAAACCAAAGCACTAACAATTCCCGATTAGACCCAAAGTCCTACAAGTCCCGCATAAAGCGCTCACACAATAAAGTCCATGTCTAGGCACCTATCTCAAGTCGCCTAAATCCCTTAGACCATGCTCTGATACCACTTGAAACAACCCAACTCGTATTCCATACGATAAATTTTTTTTATACAATACACATTTACGCGCCAATTAAATATGTAAACCATTCCACAAGTTCCATTTAAATGTACAACCATTTAAATGTTTACAAAAGGCTCGAAGGCCATTAATTAAGTTTAATACAAGTTTGACCCACTACAATGATAGTTTATAATCCAAACGACACTCGAGCATAGTTTGGGGCTAAACTACCCAAAACGTTAGGCCACTTCAAAAGCTATCCCAAAAGCACCCCCTGTCAACACAAACGGGAGACAACTAATCCAACCGTATGCCCATACCCTTGTCCAAGCCGGAACCTATAAAAATGGTAAACAACGAGAGGGTAAGCAATGCTTAGTGAATGCAATAGTTATACATACATATATATAACCCATCTATTTGCAATCACAAATACCAAATACCTCGCACGAACATGTAACTCACATAGCAAGTCAATCATACCCGAAATACCAACAAGTCGTACATTGACACAAAATCTCATTAGCATATACTCAACACCATATATATATATATATATATATATATATATATATATATATATATATATATATATATATATATCTATATATATATATATATATATATATATATATATATATATATATATATATATATATATATATATATATATAATTATAAACGATCACAACACAATATGGTTAACCATAACGCTATGGTACTACCGGCACGTGGTTCACACCATACGCATTTGAGTCTCACTCTTTTATAGTGCTACCGGCACATGGTTCACACTTTGACGCGACCGGCACGTGGTTCACGCCTCATTTTATAGTGCTACCAGCACGTGGTTCACACTCGATGCTACCGGCACGTGGTTCATATCCTATACCCGTCATATACATGTTATGGCACTACCGGCACATGGCTCATACCATAACATTCACAAATAAACACGCCATATACATGAACGTATAATTATTCCACTCACCTTATCACAAGGATGATTATTTAGCACTTCCGAGCTTCAACGCAATGTACCTAAATCATTAAGTGCACATTCAATTTCACAACTAGTGGGATTAACCACAATACTCCCACTTGAGCATTTAATGACCCAATTTGCATTAAATGACTCAACTACTCACACCCGCCCATAAATGGCCAAGACTCGACTTTAATCACTAAGACTAGTGAATTAAAGTCTATTAACTTCAATTAACACAAAACTTAGGGCAATCCATACCCATTTCATCTAATTAGGTCAACTAGTACATTTTGACCCATTTTATATTTCTTAGATTCACAATCAAGTCAAACTTACCCATTTACACTTCTTTCATTAATCTTAAAGTGCATTAGTGACTAACAACACCATTTGGCACTTACAACTCCAAATCACAAGGCCAAAACCCTAGATTGTGGCTATTAGGGTTTCATTACAACAACATAACCCAAACTCACCCATTTTACCCTCAAATGGGTCATACAAATCTCTAGTAACCCAAACCCTAGCCTTTAACTAATTAAAACTTAAAACATAAAGTTAGAACTTACCAAGACTATCTTCTCGTAGCTAGTAACAAGGAGAACAACTTTAAATCTCGCTCCTAGGTTTGATTCACAAATCTCCAACTCCAAATCTCAAGATTAAACTAAGTGGGTTTTGTGTTTTGGGAGAGAAATTGGAAAGAAAATGGAAAAGGAAATGAAATAAATGAATATGTGGTGGAGAGCTAAAGCTCCCATCAGATCCACAAGTCAATTTACCATTTTACCCCTTAAAACCCCTTAAAATGAGCTAAGTCCGACACCAGTCCAGCAGAACTGTCGCGGCGCGGACTCAATCGTCGCGGCGCGACACATAAAGGGAAAATAGACCCTTCTTAATCCATTCCCTGATCCAGGTTTGCTTTATATGCCGCGGCGCGGACCCATTTGTTGCGGCGCGGCTTAAGGCTGCATCTGAACAGCTTGACCATCTTAAACAATTTTCGATGTTATTTAATTTGTACAATCCAAACCCGCTTCCTATATTCACCTAGCCTTCCACAATAGTCTCACAAGACTTAATGCTAACAAAACCCATGTTTAAACTTATATATATATATATATATATATATATATATATATATATATATATATATATATATATATATATATATATATTCGTATATTTATGCATAAGCTGACGAGTTATGGACGTACAATTGATTAAGTAAGTACCTTTCGATACGTACGGGAAAACGAGGTGTTACACAAGGTTTTACTACTTTGTTAACAATTACACCAATTACCCTTGAATGTAATTCACCCCTGTTTCAACAAGTCTATTAACTATTAATCCAGTTCCGTGTCCGGTAAAATGAACAATTATTGGTATTTATAGATAGATATCCCGCCCACCGTACCCAGTCAAGCGTATGTGGTTATATATAAATACGTCAAATTATAAGTCTATATATTAAATTAACGAGGTATCATTTAGTTAATATAAAGCCCATTAATAGCCCATAGTCTAATTTTCACAAGTGTCGTTCTTTAGTCCAAACCCCAATTATGGTACAAAGCCCAATTACCCAATTTTAATATTTAGTCCAACATCACGATTATTTCGGCATTAAATAAGCATAATAATAACTTAGCTACGAGACATTAAATTAAAAAGGTTGAACATAACTTACAATGATTAAAATAGCGTAGCGTTACACGGACAGAATTTCGACTTACACCCTTACAACATTCGCTAACATACCCTTATTATTAGAATTTAAAATTAAAATTATAATATATATATATATATATATATATATATATATATATATATATATATATATATATATATATATATATATATATATATATATATATATATATATATATATATATATATATATATATATATATATATATATATACGTGAGATAGATAGAGGAAAGATGGATATTATGTAAAAATTCGTCCAAAACTCGAAAACTTTATAGGACCTGACCTGATACTGTTAGCCATGCGATCGCATGGAAAATGGTCATGCTGGCCATGCGATCGCATGACCCTGGAATCCAGCTCACATGTCTTTGTTTGCATTCTGCCGACGGTTTTTATTATAATATATAATATATAAATAATTTATATAATTATTTAAATATTATATTTTATTCTTGTGCATAGTTGACTTGTAATTTTTAGTCCGTTGCGTCCCGCGTTGAGAGTTGACTTTGGTCCCGGTTCCGGATTTTCGAACGTCCTTGCGTACAATTTAATATCTTGTATTTTGCGCTTCGTGTCTTGTACTCTTATAATTTTGAGACGTTTCTCACTAATAATTTGAACCACTTTGATTGTACTTTGTACTTTTGAGCTTTTTGGTCGTTTGCGTCTTCAATTCGTCGAATCTGTCTTTTGTCTTCACCTTTTATTATTTAAACGAATATCACTTGTAAATAGAACAATTGCAACTAAAAGCTTGTCTTTCTTGAGGGATAATGCTATGAAATATATGTTCGTTTTTAACATTATCAATAGCTTCTACCCAAAATTGTTCATGAAAAGCCTCGGTGTATGATTTAGATTCATGTCCTTTATTAAGACTTGAAACAAAACAGTAATTTTCATAATCAAGTTTAGAGTAGTTCAAATACTTATTAAGACTGTATTTAACTTTACCACCGAGTACAACATCCTTTAACTTGGATGGTAAATTTTTCTTTCTACTTGACTTTCTCAACAGCTCATCAACTTCTAATGTATTATCTACATCGTAGGTGACCCGAGGGACATATTGCCTAGAAGATATTTGACCATGGAAATTGCAGGTGCTAACATTAGGTGACTTTTATAATTAAGTCTTCTAATGAAGCGTGGTTGTCATCATATTTAGGACTATCTCTCTGTTATCATTAGTACTTATGAAATCATTTTTTCTTAAAAGTAGATGCCTCACTGTCAAAATATACAGAATCAAAAAAGTTCAGATGATTTAAATCTTCTTCACTAAACTAATATCTATAAACGTAATCAAGTTTAAAAGGATATACGTGTTCATAAAACTACATCTCTTGAAAATATAAAAATCTTACTTTTTAAACAAAACAATTTATAACTTAATTGCAAGTTCGACTATCCTTAAAAAACGCATTTATAAGACCTACTTGAAAACTTATTATGGTTGTTGAAAACATTTGCAAAATAGAGACAACTAAATGATTTTAAGTGTGAGAGGTTTGAACTAGAACTATAAATCAACTTTTATAAGGACATTTGCCGGATAGAACGGAAGATGGAAGCTTGTTAATAACATCAGTAGCAGTTAAAATGCATTCAGACAATAAATATAGAGTAATTTTCCCTTGAAACATGAGGGAGCTTGTAACATATAAAAAGTGCTTATATTTTCTCTTAGCAATATCATTTTTTGTGATGTAGAAGCATAAAGGTATGATGAAAAAGATACCCTTTGATTTAACAAACAGATTCATTTTAGTATATAAAACTTTACTTCTATTGTCACTTCTTATAATTATTATTATTATTTTTTTTTACGAGGAACCCCTACTACGAACGGGCACATTGGCCCCCCGCAGCGGGTAAACCCCGGGTAAACGGCAAGCCAACCCTCCACCGCTACCAGGTAAAGCATCCTCAGGCTATTGGTCTCTTAAGTTCGCCCCAAGCGTTTGAAGTGCCTTGAAGGGAATCGAACCCGTGACCTCACCTTCATTGAAAGTGTTGGTGGCCATCCAAGCTATGCCTTCTTATAATTATGATATGCACCTCAAATTGATTTAATAAGATATTATAAAACTTTCAAAATAGTCATTCACTTCATCATTAGATTTAACAAATTTTTACATAATGCCCTTGAATAATTAGAAACCACAGTTTAAAAATACCTAATACCTTCTTTACTTTTGACTCTATAAAATCCTCAAACAACTATGTGTTTTAAATCACCAACCTTCTTATTTTCATGATCACTAAGAAAAATTGTTCCCTAGTTTGTTTAGCCTTATGTCAGACCTCATATGTGTCATTGTTTTTCAACAAGATCCAAATTAAGTTTGGTATAAGCACATTTAAGACTTGATTTGCTAGTTGACCAAGTCTATTATGCCACAACTCATTTTCCATTTTGAAGAAACTGACAATTTAGACATAAATTGCCTATCATTAACACATTCATCAAATGAGTAAAAACCACCACTTTCACTACTAGTCCCCATCAACATTTTTTGAATTAAATCTTGTATATAACATCTTTTAGTATCAAAGGTAACAACTAACTATTTCTAATCAACTTATTCACGGATAATAAACTTACACGGTATTGAGGAATTACAAGAACATCAAATAACTCTATGTTATTTGATAATATTTAAGTTCCCATTTTTGAAGATCGAGCATTAGGATTATTTGGATGAATTACTAGTTAAGTCTAAGTTTGAAACATTTACCACACTATTATAATTGTGTGAAGGAGAATTCATATGTTGATTAGTCCCGGAATCTATAACCAACCCTTTGAAACAGATTTAGATGTTTGATTTAAATTAGCAGATAAAAAATTTTAAAGTATGAACTAAAAAACACATTATATTTTTCAAACTTATCCGCCATATTTGCATCCACTTGTTGAGGAACTGATTCTTCATTCACTAGACTAAGCAGTGTTATAATTTGTTCACGGTTAATTGTACATAAAAACTACCAACTTTACTTTTGTCAGTAACACAATTATTACTATTAAATCTAGGTAACCTTTATTTAATGGCTAAATAATATAACCTAGAGGTATAACCTCCTAATAGTATGTCTTAACATATTACAGTTATCACATTTTAATGGTGGAGTATAACCTTTATTAAAAAAAAATCTTATTGAAATTTTCCAACAAAAGTAGAAGATTGATCTTTTAACAGAATTATTAGAGGTTAAATGTAATCTATGAGACTTATATATGGAAAAGATAGAAAAAACAGTTTTAATATACTAGGTACAGGGTCATTGGCAAGAATGTTGCTTCTAACGGCCAACGGGTAGATAAACATTATCTAAACCCTATAAGAAACTGCATATCTTAAAACTAATTATGAGTATGAAAAGATTTTGATTCTTTAACATTATCATCAATTTTAACCATATCATCAAACTGCTTCTAGATAACATTAAGCTTGTAATAGTAGTCAGAAAGAGATTAACCAATTTGAATACAAGAGTTAATTTGTTGATATAAACTAAATGTAACAGAAACATAAATCTTGCTGATATCGCAAATTTTATATATATTTATACACCATTATAAGGCAAACGTAATTTAATATATTCTATTTCCTTGAACATTTGACGCATTATGTGTTTGGAATGGTTTATTTTTGTTTAGAGGTGATAAGTAGAATTTGGAGCTAATATGGTGCTAAAAAGATCAAAGGTGGAAAGTTAAAAGATGCACATATGAAGAATGAGTAGAAGTCGACAAATTATAATTTAGGAAACACCGATGAGACATTGAGAACTTTTATACAAAGATGATGACGATGAGTTTCATACATTCAGATGAGATTCATCGGATGATGAAGATGAGGATTTTTATCCCAAGTTCGAGATAGAGGAGCTGCTAGAAATCAATAGGGTAGAGGAGATTTAATCCACTACGAGGTTAGATGATATTGATATATTTATCGAAGAAGACTTTCGAGCATTGATGGATGTTGACACATGGGATTTCACCCCGATGGTTATTAATGATGGTGAATTTGACCCTGAGGCCGACTTTGAAGAGTTTATGAAGGTCAAAACCAATGATGATCCCGGTGTTGATTTGCTAGATATTGTTACTGAAGAAGCACTTGTATCGGAAGCACCACTTGAAGTGTATACAGATCTGGTGGAGCATATTTGTCCTCAAGAAATCAGCAGATGGAAAATGGTGTTTAAAGACCCATTTTTGGCAAGAATTGGAAACTAAAATAAACCTATTGCCGAAAGACATACAATTGAGAGTGATTTGCCGGCACTTGGGTAATTTTTAGAATTTGAAAATAAAAAAAAATAAATTTTCATATTAACTGACACACGAGTCATTTACTGACACTAGTTGTAGTCTGATTTCATTCAAGTGGGGGCAGTGCATTATCTTAAGTGTGTGGGGAGACGTGAATTCTTCACTTGAGCTAAGTCTTATTTTGTTGTAAATATTATTTTAAAATTTTACATTTTTGTCTAAGTTTCTTTCGATGATTATGAGAAACTTTAAAAAAATTTAAATTTTAGAGAGATGTAAAAATTTATCTCCATGAATTTACTTTTGACTTACATGATTGTTACTATCTTATAGTTGAGGAATTTTGACCTTAGTCATTGTTAAGTATCTTGTTAATTATGAGTGTATTGAATAATTATAAAATTAGAATTTGTGTAGTTTTACATTTTTAACTGTTTAAGATAGGAAGTAAATGACAAATCTTGTGAAACGGTTGCAGACTTATAGCCACTACCATATGGAATAATTACATGGGCCATTGAGGAAGTAATAGAGTCCCAATGGAGGTCAACTTTGAAAATAATTGCTAATTGTGAAGCTATTTACAAAGCATAAAATCAATAAAATTAACAAAGAGTGAAAAGAGCTCAATGAGGACAAATGAGTAATGGAGTGGCAACAGATTCCAATGAGACCATGCCCTTTAAATGCTTAGATATAAAATAAAAGAATCCAATGTTAACCATAATATATAAATATGACTAATTCTACATTAGAGACCACTAGTACTCCTTTGTCTAGTTAAGACCAGTTCTTATTATAATAACTAATTTTCATGATTAGACATCTTTTGACTTGTGAATTTTACTTCCGCGTTTACACCAATTTTATATCTTGTGTCTTGGCCTCCCCAATAACCCAACATGTTTGTGTAACCCCAAGTCAGTTCTCCTTTGAAACTTAGTTTATTTTCATGATTAGTTAAGTCTTTCATCCTATCACAAGGAAATAATGAAAATGATATATCTTGACTTTGCAAAAACATGATATAAAGAAAACAACTATAACAAGTCAGTGAGATAGATTATTACGATATAAAATTTTAACATCTCTAGCTTGTAATGTTTTAGAATTGCGAGTTTTTCATAGCCTTTGAAATTTGATTTAGCTTAAATGTGCTTTTTAGCTAATATTTACTTCAGGACAAACAAAGCTTAAGCGTGGAAAGGTTTGATTTCGCATATGTTATACATGTTTACAAACCCTTATAAGGCGATATCTTTCCCATTCAAGCAAAAATATATTCCATTTCCATGAACATTTGGCGTGTTATGTCTTTGGAATGATTTATGTGTGTTTAAAGGTAAAGAGGTGGAATTTGGTGCTAAAAAAAATCAAAGGCGATAAGCTAAAGGATGCACATGTAAAGAATGAAGAGAAGTCAAAAGTCAGCAAAAACAGCCCCCAACTGTCCATAGCCCCCCATCTGTCATCAGAAACAACCCCCATCTATCCAAAAAAAACCTCCATTTGTCATCAGAAATAGCCTCCATCTATCCAAACAGCCTCCATTTGTCATCAAAAGCATCCCTCGACTAATAAAATAGCCATCAGTTATTGAAGAAACATAAAAAAAAAGTCAAGCCCCCCAACTTTCCTGATCGATGGCAGCTATTTGAAGAATATTCTAGAAGATTGCAAAACGACCCCCATCTGTTGCAACAAATGTCAGTTACTTTACAAAACAGCCTCCATCTGTAGCAACAGATGGTGGTTATTTTACCAAAATTTTCTAAGCCTATAAACAGTGGGTCTTGGTCATTCATTATTGTATATAAATTTCCCTTATTTTCTCTCAAGTCTCCAAACCCTTTGGGGTTTTAACGTTGAGCTATTAGTTTAGATTTTGGAGTTAGGGTTTTTCCCCGAAAGCATTCTTTTTACCTTTTGATAGGTATTTCACATTTTGATTTAAGTTATTCTTTCAATTGTCTTTCATTTATGCTATTGCTTATATTTATTATTTATTTCTTTTATTTCTTTATTATCTTTTATTTAATTATCGACCCTTATTTATTTATCGTATTTATTTAATTAATCGCTTTTGATTAACGTCTTTAATTACTTTCACTACTTTCTTTTATTTATTTTCCTTCCCTAACTCGACTATGGGTTAATTTGTTAGTGTTCACTTGGGATAACATTGACCATAGTTAGGATTATATCATAAGAGTTTTATACATGTATAATTTAGCATTCTTATGCCTATTTTAAGAACAATAGATTATCTAGATGGTTGAGATAGAATTGTATACGTAAGTTAATGGTAGGAGTGATAAACCTAATCAATATGACACTTTTCCTCTGACAAGATTATGTGAACCTAGAGAGTAAGGATATTATTGGAAGTAAAACATATGAAAATAGTAGACTTACTAGTACACAATTAAGTCTTGAAACCTAGATGAGCTATGTGGCGTTTATATCTACCTGATATATGAAGTCACGATTTGATGAACTTAATCGACTCAACCTTTTTGGTCATGACTGTCAACTAAATCTTGTTTCTGTTAATTACTTATTATCTGACTTATTGAGTAATTAACTGAAATAAAGTACAAGTCATCTCATCATGTTTTTTAACGTTAATCCGAAGCTAGGGTAATTGAAGTTCCAATTTAATACTCTTTTAATTATCAGTCTTTATCTTTATTATTTTATTATTCAAAAATTTTTCTCAAAAACCCCCTAAAACATCTAGTTTAACAATTAATAACTAATCTATTGAATTACATGCTCCATGTGGAACGAACTTGACTTACCAACTATCTATTACACACTGATCGGTACCAGTTTTCTGTAATGTGTGATAGTATTTATTGGTTAGTTTTGTTTATAGATTTAAAGGTTGTTTATCACGCGTCACTTGCTATATGTTTCTTTCAGTCCTTGCCAAACAATTTCAACAATTTTAGAAAAGATTTAACTATTGTACACTTCCACAACCAAAAAACACTAAAATTCAAGAAAGTACCACAGAATTACACATGTTCCATTGATTTAGTAAAACATCATCATCTTCATACTTTTTTATAGAGCAAGTTCCATCACTATAACCTGCTTTGTTTTAAGTTTCTAAAGCAAGTAATATAATGACTCCTAACATTGTAATTTTATCTACCTTTAATTTTCGAGTAATAAGAAATGCATCAAAAATATTACTAGCATGCAGATATAATAGATCATTAAACTCTAGTATATTTATTTTTGTGACAGTATGACTACCACTTGAATCATCTAAGCCGATTTTGGCAAATCAAGAAAGTAACAATGGATGAAGCAATTAAGAAATCACATATATTATATATATTTAAACCATCAAACAAGCAAAAATGACATTATAACAAGACAACACAAAAGATAAATAGAAAAGAGTTATCTTGTCAATTAGGTTTAACCCTAGATAGCTAAACTCTTTAAACGTAGTTAACCAAGTATTATTGAAGGATTAATGAAGGATCAGTGAAAGGATTTCAAGCCAATCACGTTGACTGGTCGAGTGTAATACATTAGACTTATTGAACTCTCAGAAATAGAGATAAAAGAAAGAAAGTCCCACCGTATTTAGCATCAGAAGTAGGTGACACAAAACCATAAGTTTTGAGCTAAAATTTTTAAATCTAAAACCCACAAAAACATTTTGCAAACACCGGTAAAGGGTTATTCCGGAAAAATTATCTAGGGTAAAAGCTAGAATGAATTTTCAAAAGATCAAATGTTTTCATAAAGATCCAATTTCCTAAAGGATCTAAATTTTTATAGTCATGTGGGACTGTAAACCACATCGTTACTATCATTGTTTATACCGCCGTATCAAAATCTCTGATGTATAAAGTGTGAGAATAAAAAAGTGATTCGAGTGAAGTGTGATTTAATTTCAAGTTCTGTATTGCTTGAGGACAAGCAACGTTCAAGTGTGGGGATATATGATAGTGCTCTAAATGAACATATATTTAGTATCAATATCCTTCCAATATGTAAAGCTTTTAGTTACTATTGTTCTATTTTTATGTAATAATCGTTTAAATAAATAAGTGCGAAGATAAAAGAAGAAAACGAAGATTTGAAGACGCAAACGTCCAAAAAGCTCAAATGTACAAGATACAATCCAAGTGGTTCCATTTATTGATGATTAACGTCTAAATATTGACAAGAGTACGAGTCGCGGAATGCAAAGTACAAGATATCAAAGCGTACAAAAAGACGTTCGAAAATCCGGAACCGAGACATGAACCAACTATCAACGTACGACTCAACGGAGCTAAAATTACAAGCCAACTATGCACAAGAATATAATATAAAATATATATATAATTATATATATTATATTATATAATAAATAAATCAAGCCGCCCACGTTTTAATCGAAGATGGGAGCATGCCAGCCTGGCCATGCGATCGCATGGCTAATGCACTAGGAACCCATGCGATCGCATGGGCCCTAAATGTTGGTCAGGTCTATAAAAGGCCAGCATTTTCAGCCGAATAACACACACAAAATCAATCTCACTTTCCCTCTGTATAATATATATATATATATATATATATATATATATATATATATATATATATATATATATATATATATATAAAATAAATTAGTTTAGTTTTATATTAGATTAGTTTAGGTAATGTAACAGTTAATTTACGAGTTTTGAAGTTGAAGTTCTGTCCGTGTAACACTACGCGATTAATAACCACTGTAAGCTATGTTCTTCTTTTTTAAATTAATGTCTAGTAACTAAGTTATTATTATGCTTATTTGAGCCGAAGTAATCGTGATGTTAGACTAAATATTAAGAAGGGGTTATTGGATTTTGTACCATAATTCGGGTTTGGACAAAAGACCAACACTTGTGGAAATTGGAGTATGGGTTATTAATGGACTTTATATTAACTAAATGATATCTCGTTAATTTAATATAGATATTTATAATTTGACGTATTTATATATAACCACATACGCTTGATCGGGTACGGTGAGCGGGATATTTATAAATACTAATAATTGTTCATTTGACCTGACACGAGGATGGATTAATAGTCAATTGACTCATTAAAACATGGGTGGATTACATACAAGGGTAATTGGTGTAATTGTTAATAAAGTATTAAAACCTTGAATTACATACAGTCGATAACCTGGTGTAATTATTAACAAAGTATTAAAACCTTGTTACAGTTCGAGTGGAATATTTGACTTCGGGAATAAGGTTAATTTGACGAGCATTTTATAATTATGACCGATGGACTATTATGGGCAAAAACCAGATAGGTTTCAAATAAACCAGGACAAAGGACAATTAACCCAGGGTAATAAATTAAAATTAAAACGTCAAACATCATGATTACGGAAGTTTAAATAAGCATAATAATTTTATTTTTATATTTCCTCGTACTTTTAATTACATTTTATATATTGTTATTTTAATTATTGTCATTTATCTTTATGCTTAAAAATATAAAATCGACAAACCGGTCATTAAACGGTAAATCCCCCTTTTATATATTATTATATATAATTATTTATATTTTGTACAAATATAGTTATATAAAAATATAGTGTAAAATAAGCCGTCTCCCTGTGGAACGAACTGGACTTACTAAAAACTATACTACTCTATGATTAGGTACACTGTCTATAGTGTTGTAGCAAGGTTTAGGTATATCCCATCTATAAATAAATTAAATTAAAACTTGTGTAATTTGTATCGTATTCCGTAATAAAAATAATAGTATTTCGCACTACACCTCGCACACATCAAGTTTTTGGCACCGCTACCGGGGAGCCGAAAGCGAAACGCTATAAAAAAATATATAAGTTTTAATCTATTTTTGTAAAAATAATTTTTTTTATAAGTTTTAAATATATAAAATATATATATATATATATATATATATATATATATATATATATATATATATATAAGCTATATTTTTAATATTTAGTTTATAAAATTATTTATATTTTTAAGATTTTAAAATATAAATTTATTATATTTTATATAAATGTTTTCTATAAATTAAAATCAGAAAAAAATAAAATAAAAAGTAATCGGGCCACAACACTGTAACAGCCCAATTTCTATCCTGGATCCACAGCCTATGCGATCGCATGGCCGTATCAAAGAATCCTCATGAGGTCGCATGAGGTGAAAAGACAGTTCTGATCCTAGTCCGAATGAATTAGGGTTTTAAATTATAATTATTAATTAAGATTAGGGTTTTAATTAATTTATTATTTATTTTTAAATTTTAGTTTTAATTTTTTTTATTAAGTTTTAATTGTATAAATTTAATACTTTTATAAAATATAATATAAAAATAATATTTTTATAAATTTGTAATTTTATTTTTTTAGTTTCTTTTTATAAATTGTTTTTTTATTGTTTAATCGTAATTTGTATATTTATCGTTCTAATTAGTTTTAAGTTTAGTATTTTGCCGTAGTTATTTTTATATTTCTAGTTTTAGGTTTTGCCGTAAAATCCCTTAAGTGCTTTTTCTTTAGATTAAGATTTAGGCGCTTTAGAATTTTGCGACGCCATTTATAAATTTTAGTACCTTTTAAGTTATTGCCATTTTGGATATAGAATTCCTTTTAAGTTTTAATACCTTTAGACGCAACTTTTTAGATTTAATTTTTAGACTTTTAAGTTTCGACGTTTTTCTTTCTCATTTTTATTTTTTAACGTTTTTGGACGCGCTTTTTCTTTTTCATTTCTACACTCTAGTTTTTAGGACATAGAATTTTCTTTAAATTTTGATTAAAAATTATTGTAATCGATTAAATTAATAGACATTCAAATTTTCTGGTTCGTAGTAATAGTTGGATTTGTTAGTGGCGAGTTGTGGATTTTCCGATTTAAATGATCCTGGCTACCTGCTGCATCTATTGGCTATTCGAAATGTGGGCAAAATCAGAAAAGTATATTAATTTGATAACTGATCATATACATAGCATTGTATATGTATATTTTATTTACTAAAGGCCGAGGGCAGAACTGCGCGAACTATAATGCAAGGTTATGGAGTGTTCGTTGAAAATAAGTATAGCAGTTATCTTTTCGCACTAGTAAATGACTGCGGTTTAATCCGACGAGTTTTCGCGGACGGTTAAGTAACTCGCATACCGCGGATATCTTGAATACTATAAATAGGGAGCATGGCCTCTCATTTAGTGGTTGTTGATTCTCTGCCATTTTTCCCAGGCCTTTGTAATTTCCACTTGTGATCTTGCCCAAGGGATTTTTACACCGCGCAAAGGTGAATTATGCTAATTAACAATCAAGACCGGGTCGGGGTGGTTGATCACTCGATAGTTAAAGTGAAAGACGATCATCGGGGCCCAAAATAATCATCAAACATTCCATCCTCCATTGTAATCTTATTGCACTCAATCCGTAATTAAGTAACATCGCTAATTAAGGATTGATCAATTGGCGCCATCCGTGGGACACGTTTTACAAATTAAACTGAAAATTTTTTGTTTCGTGCCATCAAACAATTAATTCGTCGGTTTAATTTCAATCGTGTTTTTGTTGTGATGATATGCAGGTGCATACATCTAAAATCGGCGTTGAATTGCTTGATTGCTTAGAATAATGAGTAATATTGGAAATAATAGTGATATAGTGGTCGCTGTGCGATCGAATGTCCAAAAAAGAGGAAAAAAGTGAAAGTCCGCTAAAATGTATCATAATTGGCAATTTGCACCAATTAGTTTCCCGAAAATGCAGAGCGATGATTTCTCTGAAATGCCAATAGTGGTATCGTGCAAAATCGCGGAAGCTGACATCACAGTCATGAAAGTCCATGTCGATTACGGCAGTAGCATCGATATTATTTACGAACAATGTTTCGCTCAACTGCCAGAAAGTATTAAAACGTACCTGCAAACAACTGCGGTTTCGTTAACCGGCTTTGCAGGAGAATCCTCATTACCTATAGGTGTTTTGCCATTAAACGTCGAGCTGGATGATGTAAATGATGATGCTTTGGTGCGACAAGCGCGGTTAGATTTTTATGTTATGCGAGCCTCATCTCGTTATAACATGCTGCTGGGAAGAACCGCTATAAGTAAATTTGGAATCGTCCAGTCCACAATTCATGGCATGATTAAGTTTCCAACATATAAAGGGGTTGCCACAATATGTTCAATGAGCATTATGCCTATTTGTGCGGCTGTTAACGTAAAAACCGCAGGGCAGGACCTTGTTGATGATGTGGATACTATGGAAATAATTAATCCCGCATATCCAGAGCAGAAAATCAAAGTAGGACGCAATGTTAGTGCAGATATTAGGAAACAAATCATGCAATTACTTGTCCAATACATGGATGTTTTTGCTTGGTGCGAAAACGATATGACTGGTGTTCCGCGTCATATTGCGGAACACAGGCTCAATGTAAATCTAGCTCTAAAGCCTGTGGTGCAAAAGCAAAGGGGCATGGCCCCAGATCGTGTAAAATGGCTATGCGAAGAAGTAACAAAATTGGTAAGAGCTGGAATTCTGTGCGAAATTCAATATCAATCATGGATTGCAAATCCAGTGTTGGTGAAAAAACCTGATGGTTCCTGGAGAATGTGTATTGATTACAAAGATTTGAATAAAGCGTGCCCCAAGGATAACTATCCGCTTCCAGAAATTGATTTAAAAGTGGAATCTTTACATGCTTTTCCATATCAATGTTTTCTGGACGCGGCAAGAGGTTGTCATCGGATTCCTATGGCGCAAGAAGACGCAGATAAAACCGCATTTCATACGGTCAAAGGCATATATTGCTATATAACGATGCCTTTCGATTTAATCAATGCGGGTGCGACATATCAACGGTTGATTGATACTACGTTTGATAAACAAATAGGGCGTAATCTTGAAGCTTATGTAGATGATTTAGTCATCAAAAGCACGACGCAAGAGCGAATCATTGAAGATATGCGCGAAACATTTAACAAACTGCGAAAAATAAACATGAAGCTTAATCCGCTAAAATGTAGCTTTGGCGAAACTGAAGGAAAATTTTTGGGATATCTTGTTACAGAACAAGGTATTCAAGCTAATCCGAAAAAGATCGCGGCTATAGAAAATATGACCGCACCAAAAACGGTTAAAGAAGTGCAAAGTTTGACGGGAAAACTAGCCGCATTAACGCGTTTCTTGTCTAAAGCTGCCGAAAGGCAGTTGCCATTTTTCAAAACTCTAAAAGGGTGCTTGAAGTAAAAGAATTTTGTTTGGTCCAGTGAAGCAGAAACCGCGTTTCAAGAGATGAAAAAGTTGTTGAAAACTTTGCCTACACTAACAGCGCCAGTTCAGAGCGAAATTCTTTATCTTTATATCTCAGTGGCAAACGAAGCTTTCGGTTCAGTTTTGATCGCGAAAAGGAAAAAAATACAAAAGCCGGTGTATTTTGTTAGTAAAGCTCTTACGGGAAGTGAAATAAACTATGCGCCGATTGAAAAATTTGTGTATGCGCTTATTTTAACAACGCAAAGGCTACGAAGGTATTTTCAAGGGCATCCAGTGCATGTATTAACTAATATGCCAATCAAGCAAGTCTTAACCAAACCAGAGATATCTGGTAGACTCGCATTGTGGGCAGTAGAATTAGGTGCTTATCAAATATCTTACCTTCCGCGTAGTGCTGAAAAAGGTCAGGTTATGGCGGATTATCTCGCTGAACTGTCTGGCGAGTTAGAGGTGATTAATGAGCGAACCGCGCTAAAACCATTACTCGGTGAAACTTGAGATTTGTTTACTGATGGCGCTTCATGCGCAAAAGGTGCAGGTGCGGGTTTGGTTTTGGCAAGCCCATGTGGTGAGGAGCATACATATGCATTGCGGTTTAATTTTGAGGTGACAAATAATGAGGCCGAATATGAAGCATTGCTCGCAGGCTTAAATATTGCGCGAAAAATGAATATTGTTAAGCTGCGTGTATTTAAAAATTCGCAGTTAGTAGCGAATCAGTTTAATGGATCTTTTGAAGCACACGATCCCTCTATGCAGAAATACTTGCAGCTATTGAAAGAAATGGCAGCGGGATTTGAGCATTTCGAACTCGCACAAGTGCCAAGAAACCAAAACAAAAAGGCGGATGCGTTGAGCAAATTGGCTGCTTTAACGTTCTCGCACTTTCAAAAACAAGTATGGGTTGAGGAATTACCAAGTAAATCAATAGATAGTGACTTAATGGTCGCATCTGTTACAGAAGAACAGCCAAACTGGATGAACCCAATTCTACAATATATTCGCAGTGATATTCTGCCACGTGATAGTCGTGAAGCTCGTTTAGTAAGAGAGCGAGCACTGATGTATATCATTCAAGATGGTATCTTATATCGCAAATCATATTGCGGACCAATGATGCGTTGTGTTAGCCCAATCGAGGCAGAAATGATTATAGAAGAAGTGCATAATGGTACTTGTGCACTGCATTCAGGCTACAAAACTATCGCCGCGAAAATTATGCGAATGGGATACTTTTGGCCATCCCTATACCGCGATGTAGCAAAAATTGTTAAACGCTGTAAAAATTGCCAAAGGCATGCTCCACAGAATAGAATGCCGCGGCATGATATGATTCCTGTTACACCATGGCCGTTTAATAAATGGGCTATTGACATTGTAGGGCCATTTCCTGCCGGGCCTGGCAATGTTAAATTCCTGATTGTCGCAATCGATTACTTTACCAAATGGGTTGAAGCTAAGGAAGTTCGCACTATTACTGGTGTACAAGTGCGAAATTTTGTATGGGAATACATTGTTTGCCGATTTGGCATTCCGCGAGAATTGGTTAGCGATAATGGTGCTCAAATAGCGAAAGATCCTTTTAAGACATGGTGCACTGATTTAAATATCGTACAAAAGTTTACATCAGTGGCGCACCCACAAGCTAATGGTTTATGCGAAGTAACCAACCGCGATATAGTAAGCGGTATTAAAAAGAGGTTGTGCGAAAAGCGAACTGGCTGGGTAGATGAATTACCCAATGTGTTATGGGCACATCGCACAACATTTAAGAAAAGCACGGGGGAAACACCTTTTAGCTTGGTATATGGTTCTGAGGCAGTAGTTCCCGCAGAAATTCTGGTACCAACGCATAGAATAGCTAACTTTGAAAAAGAAGCGAATGATGGTGTGTTGAGCGAAAACCTGAATTTCTTTGAGGAGCGGTGGTTAATGGCTGCTATCAGAGAAGCGAATAATAAGCAGCAAATTGCTAAGTATTATAACAAAAGAGTGTGTGCGTTGTCTTTCGCTATAGGCGAATGGGTGCTGCGAAACAATGAAGCAAGCAGAGCAGAAAAGCTTGGCAAATTGGCT